>NW_012267322.1:0-103666 GCF_000151885.1 Dipodomys ordii | reverse complement strand
TGGAAGTGGCGCTGTGGCTCAAGTGGTAGAGTGCTAGCCTTGAGCTGAAGAGCTGAGGGACAGCGCCCAGGCCCAGAGTTCAGGCCCCATGACTGGACCCAAAAAAATAAAAATTAAAAAAAAGGAAATGAACATAATAGTTTGATTAATCATCTTACATACCAAAACATCATGTTATACCATAACTATATACAATTTTTAATTGTCAAATTTTACCTCATAAATTAAAAGGTGTATGTGTGTGTGAATTCAGATCTTGGATTTATTCTGCTTCTCACCTATTAAATTATTTTATCACTTTTATTTTCATGTTTCCCTTATGCTTATTTTGTTATAATTTTTAATTTCTTAAAATGAGTAGCTTGTTCAGTACTATGCCCAAAGCTATACATTTTCTTTTGAATACAGTTTTAACCATATAGTTACAGTCTAGGTATTCGGAGTTCTAGAATATCTAAAGTTTGAAATGAATTTCAGAATTTCAGAGAATTTTTTTGTTCTTACATTATAGGTTCTTTACTTTTACTTGACATAGAGAATGTAATCTAAATTATATCAAAGACTTCTTTGGTGACCAAAATATTCTTGAAGAAATGTTTCAGAAGATTGTGTAATTTGTATATAGAATTACATATTTATATATTAGTATTATTTATATATTAATGTTAATATTAATAAATATCATTTGTGTTTATCATAGTTAAGTCTGATGGTATTTTTATTTTCCTCCTCATTTCCAAATATTATTTGATACTTATACTGCTCAGAGTCAGCTGTTTGGAATAAACAAATAGATATTTGCCTCCCTGCCTTCAAATAAATGTAATGGTTACCCAAAACATGTTTATTTGGTAACTAACCCCATCATCTTTTCATTTTGCTACTTTACATCTTTAAATTTTTTCACTCTATGTAACTGGGATAGCTTCTGTCTATGGAATCCTGACTTGTCAGTGAGGCATGCCAGTATTTAGAGTGAGTGTGCAGAGGATACAGACTCAACCCTGCAGCTTTTTAGAAGGTAGGATGAAGCTATCTGGCCATCTTTAATCCCCCTTGTAATGCTCACTGTCATGTGATCACTGTTATTCCATCCCATAGTAATGGGGGCAGAGCAGCAGGGATTATGGGCCAGGAATAGAAGTGGCCCTCCTACTTCTGCTCACATTCCACTGGATCTGTGAAATCTTTGAGCTGTTCCATGCTCAACTGCAACTCTGTAGGAGCATAGTATGGAATAGAATTTGTATACACAATGTTAGGCCACTTGTATGCTAAGTATAGACAATCACAGTTTATTTTTGTTCAATGGTATCTGATAATAAATTGGAGAATTTTAGTTATCTTGGGTCAAGGGAGTTATTTTTCTTTTATTTTTCATCTTGAGCTACATGGCCAATTTCTGACTGCTCCCCTGTTCTGCCCCATTATCATTCTTGTGATTTAAAATTACTTTTGTATTTTAAATGATAAATTTTAAAAATAACTTTATTGCTTTATCAGCCATAGAAAATGACCAATATTGACTTCTTGCTGAGAAAGATAATTTTCTCACTTCCTTCTTAGCCCCTTACAGCGTTGTCAATAAGCTGTAGGATTTGTCCCAGTCTATTAGTTACTTAGCTTTTAAAGTTCCTCTTCTAAGTCATCTTTACATTTTCTTCTATAACTATCATTGTTATTTAATTTTACATTTTAATGGAATTGTGGTTCATAAGTAGTTCTTGGGTATTCCATCCTCTCCATTATGTCTGCTTCACGTTGATTCTCTTGGTTGAATGGTTTAGTCAAGCATTGCTTGCAAGAAAGCTTCACAGTTGTTATGATTCTTGAGTCCTTGTGTAGTTAAGATTTTTTTAACAAATGGATTGAGAAAATGTGACACGCACACACACACACATATAAAACGAGAAATGGGATTTTACTCAACTATCAGGAATGTCATTTGCAGGGAAATGTATGAACCTGGAAAAATTTATGTTAGTCAGGTCAGAGATACAAAGGACACATTTTTTCCCTCACATGTGGAGGTTAGATCTAAATTATATATACACACACACATATGTAAACACATATAGTCATAAGCATATACACCCAAACATACTAACCAAAGTATGATATATGCAGAGGATGATTCCAATGGTACAACTCCTTTGAATAACTTTGTTTTACAAAATGAATACTAGGAACATATGTTGTGGTGGGGCATGCAGGGAGACTGAGTGGGGGTTGGGCAAAAGAATGGAGAGAGGAAGGCCAGAAGAATGCAATCATAATATTCAGTGTACATATGTGAAAACGAAACCGGGAGAGATGGGGGAGAATGATTGAAGAGGTAACACCAAGATGTACTAAAAAATTGACATGCTGCATTGAAAGCTCTTGGCACAACTACTGGCAGAAAACAAAAATATAAGTATTTTTGGAAGTGATAGCTCAAGTTATAGAGCTCCAGCCTTAATTAAAAAAGCCAAGTGAGTGCTTGAAATCCCCCCAAACCAGTATATACACACAAAAAGATTCACAGTAGTACAAAAAAATGGGGCAAACACTTTTTTTATTTGCCTTTATACTGGGATTAAAACAACAACAAAAAAAGTGGCTGTGTGCCAGTGGCTCAAACCTGTAATCCTAGCTACTCAGGAGGCTGAGATTTGAGGATCACGGTTCAAAGCCAGCCCAGGCAGGTAAGTCAGTGAGTCTCTTATCTTTAATTCAGAATCAAATAGCCAGAAGTGGAGCTGTGGCTCAAGTGGCAGACCACTAGCCTTGAGCACAAAAGTTCAGGTACAGTGCCCAGGCTGAGTTTGAGCACCAGGAGCTAGCAGAACAAACAAACAAGAAACAAAATGTAGGAACTTGATGTGGAGAACTAAAGTACCAGAAAATAACTAAGGTTTGTTTTTGCTTGATTGTTTATGATTTTTAGTTTTTCCAAGAATTTCCACAAATGTTTCAACCTCATTCATCATCAAGATTGTTTTTCTGGCGGGGGGTGTGTGTGTGATACATGATGTATTCTCTTTATCTACAGATTCAATGTCTTTCTTTCATTTCTTTTTTTTTTTGGTCAGTCGTGGGCCTTGAACTCTGGGCTTGGGCGCTGACCCTCAGCTTTTCAGCTCAAGGCGTGCGCTCTACTGCTTGAGCCACAGCACCACTTTTGGTTTTCTAGTGGTTTATTGGAGATCAGAGTCTCACGGACTTTCCTGCCCAGGCTGGCTTTGAACCGTGATCCTCAGATCTCAGCCTCCTGAGTAGCTAGGATTACAGGCATGAGCTACTGGCGCCCGGCTTCAATTTCTTATTTAGATGTCTATATGTGTGCACATGCATGGATATTCATATGTATGTATGGGTCTTAGGCTTGAATTCAGGGCTTGGGTGCTGTTCCTAAGCTTTTTTACTGAAGGCTAGCACTCTATTAATTGAGCCACAGCTTTTCTTCTGGCTTTTTGGTGGTTACTTAGAAATAAGAATTTTAAACTTTTTTGCCCAGACTGTTTTCAAACTGTAATGCTTATGTCTCAGCCTCCTGGGTATCTAGGAAAACAGGCATGAGCACCTGACTTAATTAGGGAAATTTCATCACATTTTTTTTTGTCTGTGCTAATTGTACTAATTGTAGTCTTCTCCACTGGTTTTCTTTATGCTGGATCAAATTTATTCACTTCCTCTATCTACTCTTTTCTGTGTTCATGGTGATCATATTGCTGACCAAGCCTCACCTTATTAAAAGCTTTGTACAACCACGTAACAAGCCGTGACTAGGAGTCACATCAGATATGAAACTCAAATAAGAATAGATGTTTGCAGCTGAAATATCTTCTTTACAGTAGAGGAAAGTGGTGGATATAGGCAGTTTCATGGAGAAAAGAAATGACCTTGTTGGGGGGCGGTGGGAAGGAGTTTGAAGAATATATCAGTTTAGGGTAAAGTTCAACTTAGTCTCTGCATGTGGTGTCAACTCTAGCCTTTTCTTCAGTGGATTAATCTTCTGGAAAGTCAAACTTTAAGTAGACAGACAGGTAAACTTTGGAGAAAGTCTCCACTTGCACTTGAGAGGAAAAGAAGGGTAGTATGGAAGGTTGAGGACTGTTTCTTCAGAGCCTTTAGCATGCTGACACTTTGGGGTAGTATATCTGAGTCTCAGTGCTACCTCTGTGTTACCTTGTTTTTCTTCAAAGCACAACTGACCACCCATGTGCCTAAATCCAACTAGAATACAAACACTATGAGAATAATTTTTTTTCCCCATCATGGAGCCAGAACAGTGTCTGGAATATATACTAGATACTTGTAAGCACTTGACTGAATTATCCCAAGCTTTCCCATGTGTCAGCAATTCAATTTTAGCAGTGTATATTTTATTCTCTGAAGTTTCTGATTTATGAAACTTGTTTCCTCTTTTCTCTTATTGCATTGCCTTGGATTTCTTTTACCATTGATTTCTTTTCTCCTTAATTTCTTTTAGAGTATAGGATATTTGTTCTGGAGGATGTGCTATTTCTTGGATTAAATTTTGTTTCAGAATGAGTTCTATCTATCCTTTGTTTTTTAAAGTTAAAAAAATCTATTTTAGATGTAGTCTTAAAAAATCTTCCTCATAATTAACACAGCAGCTTTGTAGGTATCCAGTTAACAATGTGGTGGCCTTCTGAACCTCTTCCTACCCAGTCTCAACACTTAAAAAAATCCTTTAAGAAATTAGCATATATGTTTACAAGGGAGTTTTCAATATAACATTTCCATTTATACATAGTGTGCTTCACTAGACTCAACTCCTTTATTTCCCTCCCACATTTGAAAACAATTTCAAAAGGTTTCATATTTGCATATAAAGTATTTTGCTAATATTCACCCCTATTCACCTTTGTTGGTCCTCCCCCTTTGGCCATGGGTACTTATCCCGCAACTGTATTACTTTCCTGTCATTCATTTTTCATTTTAGCATGTATCAATTACACAATGGAGTTTCATCATGGAATTTACATGTGCATATTATAATTTACCTTATCTATTGCTCTCTTTTCTCCCATCCCCACCTGAAAGCTATTCAACAGTCTGAATTCTCCTAGCTGATTCTCAGAACAGCCCTCTCAGGCAGTAAGACACAAGTCTGAGTATTCTGCCCTCAGAAAGAAAGAAAAAAACCTAGGACAAAAAGTACCAGAAAAAGAACCAACCTATAGGTGTGGCTCAGTTGGCAGACAGCTGGCCTAGCACATGAGGCTATACAAAACAACAAAACAACTGAGGGAAATGGGGTGATGGAAAGCCCTACCTTAAGTTCACTATTCCCAGTGAGGAGTAGGAACAAAATGCTATTGGTTCACATTTTTCTTTGCTGGAGAGAAGAGCAAAGGGCAACTTCTGGGGAGAAGTGAGGAAAGAGAGTGGGGTTTTGCTTTTTAGACTATTTAGGTTACGAATTTAAAAACAAAAACACAAAACAACCGAATTCATGCTGTCTGGTGCAATAATGCATACTGTAAAGGCTTTCTCCTTTAAAACAGAATATAGGATCCAATTTAGCAAAGTGAATTTAGGTCTGAGTTTCAAATAACTGAAAATCTGAGGCAGAGGGTGTACAGTGGCTCATGTTTCTAATCCTAGGTACTCAGACGGCTGAGATCTGTGGATCACAGTTTAAAGCTAGCCCAAACAGGAAAGTCTGTGAGACTTTATTTTTTTTTCCTGTAGGTCATTGGGCTTGAACTCAGGGCCTGGGTACTGTCCCTGAGCTTTTTCACTGAAGTCTAGTGCTCTACCACTTTGAGCTACAGCACCACCACTTCCAGTTTTGTGGTGGTTAATTGGATATAAGAGTCTCATGGACTTTCCTGCCTGGGCTAGCTTCAAACCATGATCCTCAGATCTCAGCCTCTTGAGTAGCTAGGATTTCAGGCATGAGCCACCAGTGCCTACCATCTTTGAGACTTTTTTCTTTTGTAAATTTTTATTGTAAAGGTGATGTACAGAGGATTTACAGCTACATAAGTCAGGGAACAAGTACATTTCTCTGATTAACCACCAAAAAACCGCAGAAGTAGAGGTGTGCCTCAATTGGGAGAGATTACCTTTGAGCAAAACAGTCAAAATGGGACTTCAAGGCCTTGAGTTCAAGCCCAGTACCAACATTAAAAAAAGGAGGGGACAGGTGGAGGTATAGTGATCAAATCTAGTCACCATTCAGACTTATGCCCCACCTAAAGCTAAGGGGCACTTGCTCTTAGGCTATCTACTTTGGGAGGTATGTAGTTCTGAGGGATTATGGTCACCATTGCTCCTCAGCTGCCTCCCTCCTAGCCCAAACACTAGAGATCTGGGCTGGGGAAGTCAATTTATGCACTACATACACAAGGGTGTCAGAGGGTGGATAGCCAGGACTGACATTTAGTTTATTCTGGGCTGTGTGTCCTGGTATGAGCTGTAGGTGCTCAAACAACCATTTTCTTTGTGCTCGCTCACTAAGCCCCAGAAGGGGTGTTTTACTAATCCCTGAGCCATAAAACCTTTTTTTTTTGGTGGGGTGTGGGCTTGAACTCTGGGCCTGGGCACTGTCCCTGAGCTCTTCAGCTCAAGGCTAGCAATTTACCACTTGAGTACAGCACCATCTCTGGTTTTCTGGTGGTTAATTGGAGATAAGACTCTCATGGACTTTCTTGCCCGGGCTGGCTTTGTCAGTCTCCTGAGTAGCTAGGATTACAGTGCCTTTTTTAAAATCTTTTTTTTTTTTAATCTCCAAAAGCATATACTAATTCCAGGAGGTCTTTTGTTTTCAGTTTATGACACAAGGCTGAGCTTCTAGAGTTTGTTCGTTTGCTCCTCTTTTCCTTCTTTATTTTCATTTACATTTTTAATTTCGAAAAATAAGGGACTTTTATGATCTAGCAGCATTCTACTATGCTTCTCAAACTCTCCTTGATTTAAATGGAGTCTCTCTTGCCAATAGAATTGTTTTCACATTGTGTTGACTCTTGTACTTTTATATGCCATCTACTTAATATGTATGCTCACAAGGCACTAAAGCATGCCTGAATCTACTCTCACAATTTCTGTGGAAAGTTAAACATATTCAGGTTCCACACACATTTACTGGTGCCCATAGGCACCACAAGCTCATCACACATGGAAAATGAGATCAAGATGATCCCATGTTCTGATTTTTAAAAACTGAAATATGGCTTTTTTTAGATTTAAGTGAAATGGCAGGAAATCTGGAAAATATGTCTCAAAATGATGCTCTGGAAATGTAGTTCAATTTGCTACTCAGTCCAGAGTTTCTAACAGACGTTGCTTGTACAATAAGCATACACAGTGATAAAAGAAGCTTTAAATCAGATTTAAATCTTGTCATGCCTGGATAAATGTGTTAATATTTTCAGTCAGTCTCTGATGCAATTGTTAAAGCATGTAGGAGCTGTAGACCAAATGAAATTTCTAAATTTCATATGAGTTCTGTGTTCTAATTCTTAAGATTTTTCTGCCTTTTTAAGTAGAAAACATATCTGATTAGGTAAAAATCATGATTTATTGATCCCAATGTGTCCTTTAGAGCAATAAAATTTAAATTTCTTCAAAGTAACAAGTTGATACATATGTTACAAATTTCAAATGCTTCCATAAGCAGAGAAAATTTTAAGAATGTTGCATATGGAATAGTTGTAAGCAAGAAGCAACACACATTCAGAAAACAGCATTTGAAAATGAGGTTTGATTTCAATGAAGACAGCAGTTTTCTGGCAATTTAGTTCAACTAATAATTTAAAACAACGTTTTAATTCTTAAAGATACCAGTTAGCTTTCTTTGGAATTTTAATACATGCTAAATATTTCAAGGTGGGTTTTTTTTTTTTGTTTTGTTTCCTTTCCCCAGCTCATAAGTGTCAGGACTAGGTTCTTTTTTCCATTGGTTTCATGCTTGTTTTTATTTATGCCTATAGATTACAACAAACCAGCTTCATTATTCAGGTCTACCTTTTCATGAATTCTCTTCACATATCCAGCCAACTAATTAATTCCCCTCTTTGTCATATCCTTCTCAAGATCTTCTGGGAAGTTAGTTTTTTTTAAAAAAAAATTCTCATTTTACCAAGTAATGTATATGCATTTAAAAAAATAAGATCTAGGCATCATACCTTAAAGTTACAAGAAATGTGACTGGCTCTTCTGATTTTTTCCATGTGCTCACATACCCATTTATCTGACATCAACTAACTTGTTAGTACAATTACCTGTCCATCCTTAATACTTTCAGATTTCAAATAAGATGCATACTTTGTGTAACAAACATGATTTCTCAGATGAAACTCTCTAGACTGGCCAGAAAAATGACTGGAATAGGGCTTAAACTAATAGACAGTACTGTAACACTTAGGAATACATCCATAGAATTTAAATATTTGAGATATTTCCTATTTTTACTAACATTTGCTTAAGTAATTTGGTAGTAAAGTATGTGTGATGGTAGATGGCATAGATTCCCCTTCATTTTGTGTCCAAGTCAATTAAATGAAAATATTCAGGAGTACTAAACTCAATATGAGAAACATGAACAAAGAATATGTCCCAATACATTTATTAATTCAGAAATAAAATTTAATGACTTTATTTTGCTTTTACAATGTTAGTAGCTCTAAATATATTTCTGAATAATCCTATTGTTTTTTGGCAGTTCAAAGAAAATGTTAAAGTGTAAATTTATTATATAATATTTTAGTCCAAACCCTACACTTAGCACAAATACAAATCATGTTGTGTTTACAAGGTAAAAATTATATAACTCCGTATACTGAAATATTATTAGTAATGCAGTTTCTGAAAATCAAGTATCAGCCACTAACCTTGCTTGTATGATGTATATTAGCATCTTTTTCTAGCACAATACCACTTAAAAATGTTTGCTATTCCTTGATTACTAGTTTGCAAGTTCATTTTACTAGCAAAGAAGATGAGAATTCAGTCTAGAGATCATATTCATTTTGATGGGTTACTTAACCATAAAACATGCAGTAGTATGAATTTCAATTCATAAACTATTTCTATTGCTCAGTGAAGCTTCTCAGGATAGTTGGCATAATCATGAAAACTTTGTTCTCACTTGATTAAAAGTAGTTCCGACCATTACATTAGCAATGGCATGCACTGTTCTACTCTCTCTGCCTAGGGTATTGCAAAATCACCTTACTAGCATGATCAGTTCATATATTAATGGCTACCTTGATGAAGCATCAGCACAAACTTCAACACACTTTTAGAAAAGCTGTTCTGATAGATTCTCTTATCCCTTCTCACTAGCTAACCAGACAGGTGTCTTCATTGCTTGCTTTGACTTCTCCTTCCAGCAGCAGATTCATCACCACCTTGGTCAAATAGCTGCATGTTCCTCTTTTTCCCAGAGGGGGAGTGTTGTAAAAGGAAGTCATGTCATCCTACAGAGGAAAACAGTAAGTAAGACATTTGATTTTGTGTGTGTGTGTTAAGAGTTGACAGGTAGAATCAGTGTCAGCCTAGGGGGAAAATAAATTCACAGAAAGATTTCCTCATGGAAAATATGAGCTTCCTAAGCTTTCCTTTCATTTTCCTGAGGCATATTATGAACGTATAAAGCAAAGACAGACATTTTTAGTATACTTCTCTTTGCTGGTAATTTTTATTTACTTAGGGAACCTTTCCCACAGATGATTATAAAATATTAAACAGAGAGCCTAGAAGGGACTCCATTGGGCAGCATATAGCCTGTTTCGCATTTCCATCTTCCTTAGAATTTAACTTTATAGCATTCTGGAACCAATGGCACCTCTCTGAAAAAAGCACATTTAATTACCAACTATATAAAGAAAATTCATCCCTTCTTAGATTTTTTTGTCACTAATGTATAGCTGAGCTGACTAGTAATCAACTAAGAAACAACATTAATTTCTCAAATAAGTCAGACTGCCTCTCAATACTCTGTTTTACATTTTGTGATCTTGTTTTGTAAGTTAAATAAGAGATTAGGGATATCTTGAAGACCTGAAATTATGAAAAAATTCTACAAAAAGCTGTTTTCACCACTTACTTGTTTTTCAATTTCTTTCAGCCGACTCTCATCTTTTTGGAATTCATGAAATGCTTCTTTCACTAGGCTGTCTAGATCTACTTTGTCTTGAAATTCTAGTTCAGGGTTTCTTTCCAGTACAATAGATACAACCATTAGTAACTAAAAGAGACAGACATTGAAAGCCATTACTGACAAAGTCTGGACATGCTTTCATTCTTTAGTCCAACAGATGGATGATGCTGGTATTTTATGGTGTCTTCTGAATTATGCAAGAGGCTTAAGGAGCATCTACAGATAGAAATCCCCTAATTTTAAAAATTAGTTGCGTAAAGTATCTTTGGAAAATGATTACTTGTTTGTGTGTATATCTCCATAACTATATACAATTTTTGCTGACAAGTAATGCTAATAACATAAAAATGTCTATTTTTAAACTCTGTATATAGTACATGGTGTTCTTTTCAAGTCTCTGAGAGTTTTTGGACCTTCAGTCATCAATCCTGTTTGGAAAGCCACCAAATACAGTGTCCATTTGAGCAAGCTGCCAGTGAAGAGGTGGTAGGAAACAAAGCTGAAAAAGGGAGATAGATTTAAGAGAGACTCTGGAGCTCTTGTCATGATAAGTGACTTGGAGCTAATCACCTCAAAATGAATGCAACTATAATTACTTAGAGAATGACTATGTGCTTTAAAAACACATGTAACTCTGACTTTCTTATGATATAAGTACTATTTGGTCTGAATAAACTACTTTGGTTTAAAGCATCAACCTGTTTTTTGGCCTTTCTATACATTTATCACCATAAGTAATATTCACTGTAGATGACAAATTCTTACATGTGAAAATTGTGTCTAAACATGCTACATATGGTAAAAGCTGAGATGATGTTTGTCTTTCATTTGCACCCTGAAAAATTAACAGACCTTTTAGTACTCAATTTGGGAATCAGGATTTTATTTAAATGTTGCCAAAACAGGACTTGAAAGAAACAAAAGAAACACTTTCAGTAAAATGCAGGGAGACCCATGTGGCAGGCTTCAGCTGGAAGATGAACTGTTGTTGCAAAGGGCCAGTTTGGTCCACAACAAAAACCTCTATGTCTACCGTTTGACCTAGATAACTAATCAGCATCTGCAGAATCAGTGGGAGCTTCCTTCAGGAAACAGAGTCTAATGGAGACATTCCCAGGAAAGACTTTACTGTACTTGATAGAGTGTTTTACAGTGACAGAGGGCGTGTGTGCACTTATGTATATTTGTTTATGTGTTTTAGCACTTAACTCTACCCAAAACAATGATGACACAGCACCCTTAATATTGTTTCTCCACAGACAGATGCCAGGAAAGCTGTCTTTCAAAAAGCTAACAGTTCGGGCTGGGAAGGTGGCTCAGTGCTAGAGCACTTGCCTTGCATGCTCAAGGCCCTGGGTTCGATTCCTCAGCACCACATAAGCAAAAAGAAAAAAGCCGGAAGTGGCACTGTGGCTCAAGTGGTAGAGTGCTAGCTTTGAGCTGAAGAGCTGAGGGACAGTGCCCAGGCCCAGAGTTTAGGCCCCATGACCAGACCCCCCCCAAAAAAGTTAACAGTTCTACAGGGGGTGGAGAAATTTTTGTTCTCTATAATTTTCCAAACTATTGAGACTTTCTGCAATAAATATGTATTATTTTTGTAAACAGAAAAATGCCAAAAATAAAATGATCCCTTTCTCTATTATGGCATGTTGCTGAAAGGCTAAGCTATTAGTTTTTCCACATGGAAGGAGTTTAAGGTATTTGACTTTTACATGTGCCTTGACTTGAGTGAAGAATGCTGGCTCTTTGGAGACTACATTAGGGGAGCTTACAGTCTGGTGTGGGACATTATTCTTGGATCCCTGAGCATTTTTCCTAAACTAGTTTCAGTAAGGAGATAGAAAGTGTATCTTCAGCCATACATGTTTTTCCCTCCTACCCCCACTTCTCCCCCTTTCCCCCCCCTCCTGCCATCCATGTCTTTTAATACAAACCTCTACAACAATCTGTCTGTACTTTGGCTGGTCAATATTTCCCAACATGTCTTCAACAAGGAGAGAAAAATTCATCTCATACATGGTCATATCTGATAGGGTTGGTTGCTGAAAAAAATATACCACCACATTAAAATGTTGAATGTTACACTATACTTCTCATTTAATAAGGGAATTTCACTTTCTAATCAATAATCTCTTCAAGCTCCTATAAAACCTTCAAGAGCATTTGTAGCTCCATGACTGGATTTTATATATGTCAAAGTACTGAAGCCTACCACATTTTTAATGGTTATTCTCACCATATTAATGGTTTTAGGGGAAAAGGCGTACATTAGAAAGCCATTTCAGTACATAACAGGAACACTAAAAAAATAATTAATAGCTTTCAGAATTAACACAGGAAGTTAAGCTTGTTGTCAGACTTAGCATGTAAGTCACTTGCTATTGAATTTACATCATTTTTGTGGTAGGTCCTTTCTGAACTTACAGCAAAAATGCAAACAAGTAAGTCAAAACAATATTATATGTAGAAAAGGCAAGGTAACAGAAAAAAGAAGCAAGACTAAAAGATTTTTCTCAACTCTGATCTTTGTCTCTCATTTAAAACAGAAGTATTTATACAGTCTTCCATGCACTTTTTACAAACCAAGTGAAAGCAGAAAATGAATTCAAATCTAAATCTGGCCATGGTGAGTTAGTCTCAAATGGAATGGAAAGATCTAAATGTTAGGTTTTCAAGGTAGAAAACAGATGAGGTCACTAGAATCCTTCCCAGACATGGAGAGATGATATTACACACTAATTTGCTTCTATCACAATGGTTTGTGGTGAACTTAGCCACAGCTCTTTAACTGTGTTATGTACTTGCTATTCAGAAGGAAGTAAGGGTCCCCTTGATTGTTATCTTGTGATCAAGTGAGAGCAAAGCTGCTCATCAGTGGCTAACAATTCCTCAGACTTGTATTTAATACATCTATTGTACTTCAGTGAGTAATATCTAACATATCATTAATATTTACAAGTAGTATTTAATTTGGGAAAAATGAAGCCTGCTTGCCAAAATACACAATTGTTTAAACATCTAACAATGGGATTAGTGAGGTTTCAAAGTAAAAGGAAAACTCATGATTTCTCATTACTTTTCTTTCAATATACATATCACATTAAAGGATGTGATATTATGCAATTATGCAATGCAATTATAACAAGCTATAGACAAGACACTTCTCTGAAAGAAAAGGCAGAGAAATTAAGAGAGAAGGCTCAGAGCCAAACTGCCAGGGGCTACATCCAGGGCCAACTACTTGCTAGATACAATGAGAACAGTAAAGTATTTCTTTTACAAAACTGTTAAAGAGGACTGAAAACATAAAAAGTCCCTGGAGCATAAAAAGCATAACACAATACACTTATTGTTATTATTGTTAGCAAAAAAGATAGTAAATGAAAGTGGCCGAGACTGTCACAGAATCAGATGAAACCTGGTAGGTATTAGTGGAAACTGAGCCAGATGCTAATGACAGGTTGCAACAGTGCACTGCCCAGATATACACAGATGAGGCCTAGCAGAAGCAGAGGGCACCAAGAGCAGCAGCTTTCTGCTCCCAGGAGGCAGGGTTGCTTCAGAGTCGTAAACATGGGTCACCAGTTTATGCAACTTGGGAAATCATCTGGAGAAGAGGGCATTTATTCATTTGGTAACCACAGGTAAGCTATACCTCAAGTGAAGTTAAGTGTTTATCTCTCCAGTGTCTTAAAAATTTACTGCATCTTTCATATTCAGTGCAATTCCTAAGTAGTGATTTCCTTATCTGCATTACCAGGCAACTTGGATTCTTAGGCCCAATCAATTTTTTTCATTTGAATGCACATTTTCTGAGTGTGTTGTCTCCTAGCACCACCAAAAATGTGTGTGTGTGTGTGTGAGAGAGAGAGAGACAGAGACAGAGACAGAGACAGAGAGAAAGATAGAGAGACAGAGAGAGAGAGACAGAGAAGAGAGAGAGAGAAAAACAAAGCAGAGAAGTTATTTGTAGCACCGACAGGGAAAGAATTCTCTACACTTTTAGGTCTCTTTTCCTAGTATCAACAATGAAGTTTACCTGTGGCAAATGCTTCCCAGCCACGATGATACCATTAGGTGTGCGCTCCAGGATCTGCCACACTCGGTCATAGAACCCAGGAGGAGTTCTATTTAAAGACCCATCAATCTGACGCCTGTTTAGCCAACATCTATAGACAAAGAAAAATGCCTTAGCATTGAAAAACATGCTTGTTCTGGTAGAAAGCAGAGCTTTCAGTATGGCAGAACTGTTCCAATAGGCTGAGCAATAAAAGCCAAAAACCCATCAATGATGCATATCTGCCATGTGTTACAGAGGTTAGTAAATATTTCATAGTGAAAACAGAGCTTGCAGGAGAAGAGGAAATCTCCAACATTTTAAAAAATTAATCTGGCAAAACATTATTCTCTAGTAAGCTGTGAGTGGCTTACTACATGATCAAATGCTTTTCTAGTACACAAAATGGTTCTATTTTAAAAACACAGGGAAAAATAACCACAGGACCAACCAAATTTCACAACTGTGTGTTTTTGACATGTAACAAAACATAACTTCTATAAAGGCATGGGAGCCATATACTTGACCATTCCTTCTGAAAAATTTGCCCAATAAACATTTGGTCAGTAAATGAATGCTCAAAAAAAGCATTATTATAAGATCATTCAATATTCAAGAGGGTCTAACAGAGTAAGAACTCTCCCACACAGTACTTAAAATGATCCATTTCTTATTTTCTCAGTTTTATAGTAAAAATACAACCCTATTTTTGTTTTGATTTTTACCTGTTTGATACCTAGATTAGACATAGTTTCATTTTAACCTATTATTTGTGAAATTATGTCTCTATATCCTTTTATAATTTTTCCTTTTGTTAATGTGAATATTTAAAGTAATTTTATATGAAATTAATTATTTTCCAATTAAACATATTGTAAGCATGTCCTAGTTTGACTTTTGTCTTAACATGAAATTTTCCTAAAATAAAGTATTTGTGAGTGGTTTTTCTTAGTTACTTGAAAAAAAATCATTCAATTTTAAACCTTATGAGTTTGCTATTTAAATATGGTTAAACTCTCACTGTTGAGAAACCAGACACAGAATCTTACTTTTATTTGCAGTACTAGGTCAACTCAGGGCCTTATACTTGCTAGGCAGGTGCTCTACCATTTGCGCTACTCATTCAACACCTTTTGTATGATTATTTTTGAGGTAGGGTCTTGCTTGGTACATGCACTGGATTGAGCTGTGATCCTTCTACTTGTGCTCTGTCCTCCCTGGGGCTGATAGGCTTATGTCACCTTGCTCAGCCATTGTGCTCTCCCTAGCTGGGATAACAGGCTTGTGTTTCCCTTGCCCAAGCACTGGTTGAGATGGAGTGTCATGAAGTTTTGTGCTAGGCTTGCCTCAAACTTCAATCCCTCAATCTATTTCACCCAAGTAGTTAAGATTATAGGCCTCAGCCACTGTGTACAGCTCAGATACAAAATGCTAAATGTTATAATAATAACTGAACATAGTGATATTGAGATCTTTTATTTTAATAAATTAAGTATTAAATCCTAAAAATGTAACACATTATTGACAACAAAGTTCCAAAGATGCAAAATCTATGTAATTTTCTAAAGAAGACATGATGTAGTATGTTCTTAGATAATTAAAAAATATAATAAAATTCTGTGGAGCCATTATAAGGAACAAAATAAAGTTTTATATACCAGCATTTATAAATAAAAAACAAAATAAAATAAGCTACAAACATATTATCCACTTTTTATAAAAGAAAAATAATTCTGTGAATATATGTATATAAAGTGTGTGTGTGTGAAATACCTGGAAAAATATATCAAATTGATGTCCATTATTTAATTTTTTTTTAAGTTGGGGGTTTATATCTGCAATCCTAGTTACTCAGGAGGCTGAGCTATGAGGATCATGGTTCAAAGTCAGCCAAGACAGAAAAGTTTATGAGCCTCTTATCTCTATGTAACCAGAGAAAGGTTGTAAGTAGAGATATGTTTTAAGTGGTAGATCACCAACCTTGAGCACAAAAGCCAAGTAAGAATACAAAGCCTGGTGAGACAGAGTGCAATCCTTTAGTACTAGCACCAAAACAGACAGACAACACCTCCCCCCCAAAAAAGAAAACCAAACAAACAAAACTTTTCTGTTTGGTGATACCAGGATTTGAACTCAGGACCTTGTGCTTGGTATGCATTCTTATATGATTTTATTATCTTTTCTTTCATTGTCCTTGGCTTGAGTCCTAGTTGGAGGCCTTTCCCATGCCAAGGTTAAAAGGAAGTTTACCAGTGTCTTTTAGTATTTGTACACTTCCATTTTGACATATAGATCTCTAATCTACATAGGGTTCATTCTTGTAGTGGTATAAAGTATTTTCTTTTGTCTTTTTGCCAATAGATACCTAGTTGTCCTATCACTATTTACTTAAGAGGTCCATTTCTAACCCAATGACTGGAAATGCCACTTTCATTTTATACTAAATTGCTATTGGAATTGCACTAAATTTATAACTTTATAGTATTAGCTGTTCTAAGAACAAGAATACTTTTCCATTTGTTCAAATTTACTTTTGTAGGTATCTAAAAAGTCCAAGCAGAATTTTCTAAGTATTTTCTAACTTTGGAAAATGACAGGCACACAGGTGCTTGGTACATACTTGCTTAAATAATTGTAACAATGCTCATTCTGGAATTAAAAAAAATAAATATTAAAATCAAGATAATCCATTATTTGTTCTGCTCTTATTTCAAGGTAAGCACAAGTTAAGTTTATAAAGGGTTTAGCCTTGAAGATGACAATCTACACAGGGAGACAGAATCACAGACAACATATGAAATAATTCTTTCTCACCAAATGTTGGGAGAAGAGGCTATAAAGTTTCAGAAAGGAATTTGACAAAAGTGGTAAGTATTGTCACATTTTGCACAAAATAATAAAAATATGAAAGGTTTATAAATTATATCTGAGAAAAGTATAAAATTTGAAGTAACACAAAGTTATAAATTAAGGCAAATATGCAAATTATTTTCTCTGTCTATACTGTCTAGTATGGTTGCCTCTGATACTCTGCTGGATTTTAATTCTTTTTTTTTTCTTTTTATTCTGGTCCTGGGGCTTGAACTCAGGGCCTGGGTGCTGTCCATGAGCTTTTTTGCTCAAGATTAGTGCTCTACCATTTGAGCCACAGAGCCACGTCTAGCTTTATTGGTGGTTTGTTTACTGGAGATAAGAGTCTCATGGACTTTCCTGTCTGGCCTGGCTTTGAACTATGACCTTCAGGAGCATAAGAGTGAGCCACTGGTGCCCAGCCCTGCTGGATTTTAACCTTTATTAGTGTCTTATTCGTTTCACATGCATAGCAAGGTAAAAATCATGATGTGTCTATAATAAAAGGACCTAATTACCTTCCACTCTGTTGAGGCTGGAGAATATCCAGCAGAAGTTGTTTAACTTCACTGGGTGACAGTTGATATAAGTCTATGGCTGGCTTGTCTCCGCCACGGATCTGTAGTTCATACTCCATAGCATGGATGATCCACCTGAAACAAAACAGGGAAGTATGAATAGATAACTCTGGAAATAAAATCACCTTGTTCTTTTTCAAAAATGCCCTTAACACTGATCCATCAAGTTCCTGAACCACTGATATAATCACTTTCAAGATTGTTTGATAGGACCACTCTCTTATTAAAAATGAGAGCTGCTTATCATAAGTAGTGGATATAAGACATGAAAATAGATAAGTACCAAGATCTTATCCAGTGAGATGTTACCAATTCAGTATAATAGAATACATAATATGAAAGTAACTTCCACAGTATATTTTTAACACCAGAAAAATGCAAAAACAAATGGGACATAAACAGTGCATTTTATGAAAAATGGACTAGGCTGTGCTATTATAGAAATATAATGGACATTTAAAAATACTCATTTCTTTTACTTTGCAAGTCATCCTTTGGGGGTGGCAGAGGATACAGAAGTGTCTATATCCAAAATAAAAAGATGTGATTAGTTGTAATTTAATTACAGTGTACATTAAGAAATGTACTTTAACCAATGCATTTTGGAATAGCCAAAATATTTATTTTATGTGCAAGCAAGTTTATTTTTTAATTTGAGAAGCTTTTAAAATGCAGTTCCATCTCATTTCTTTTATGTACTATATTCTGAGGAAAGAACTCGTTATAAAAATCATAGAAACTCTGGAAATAATATTGTGCCTTAGGTAACCAAAAACCTATACACTATTAGGAAAAGCAGGAGAATTACTCTCATATGGCAATGCTGTAGCCTTAAATCCTCTGGTGAACAGTGAATAACAGTGCATCTTAAATGAATGTGCCTTCATTCATCTACATTGCCTGTCCTATAAAGGAACAAATACCTAGTTACAGCAGTGAGGAATTAATGTGGCTGCACCCAGATATAGTATCTCTCTCTCTTGACCCACTTCCTTGAAAGACAATGCACAGGAAGCCCAGAGATTTAAAAATATAAAGAATATATAGTAAGCAAATTGAAGTCTTTCTTTTTGCCAGGATTTGTTTGCAGAACAACAGTGATGTATCCCCATTGAGTAAATTTAATACCTTAGTGCAAAAGAAGGAATTAAAAATGCTGAACCTCCCCCAATGAACCATAAGTAGTATCCATCAGGCACTCCTGCTAACTGGCTATAAATGAAAACATTGAGCGGGGAGAATGCAGTGAAAACCCATCATGTATATCTTACAAAATCAGGAAAAGTGAGGGAAGGACTAGGTTGGGAAGGATGGGTAAGAATGCTGAAAGAGGTGACACTGATCAAGATGTTTTTATAAGCTGCTTTGCTGAATGGCAATTCCTTTTACTTCTTGAAGATAATTTTAATAAAGGAAACCATTAAAAATAAACTCTTTTTATAAATTGGCTATTTACATTTTTAATTTTTTGTAATACTAAGATTGAAATCCTTTTGCTTTAGTTTGTTTTTCAGATAGTCTCACATTTTTGCCTGAAAACAGAAGCTGGACTAAGCCTATGTTACTGGCAAAGATTAGGATTTCCCTTTACTTGCTAACCTCAGTGTCAGTGATTGTATTTAACGAAAATGTTACACCAGCACAAGAGTGGGAGGAACATAGTTATTTTGAATGCTTCGATGTTAAAGTTAATTGGGTTCTAGAAGCATAACCACTAATGTCATGCATGGGCTTTGTTTTAAAAGATTCTTATTAAAAAATAAGATGCCCCTGGGCACTGGTGGCTCATGCCTATAATCCTAACTCCTCAGGAGTCTGAGATCTGAGGATTGTGGTTCAAAGCCAGCCTGCTCAGGAAAGTCTGTGAGACTCTAATCTCCAAGAAACCACCAGAAAACAGGAAGTGGCACTGCGGCTCAAGTGGTAGAGCACTAGGCTTGAGCTGAATTGCTGAGGGACAGCGCCCTCTGGGCTCAAGCCCCACGACTGAAGAAAAAAAAAAAAGATGACATTTTGGAGACAATCAGAAAAATTTGAACATGAATTGAGTATCTGATGATATTAAGGAATTATTGCTAATGTAATTGGGTATGATAATAGTATTGTGATCATTTAAGAAAATACCTTAGATGACCATGGGGTGCATACCCATAGTCCTAGCACTTGGAATTTAGAGACAGGAGTTTTAGTTCAGCTTGGACCTTGTCAAAAAAGAAAAAATAACTAAAACTCAAAATATTCTTATTAAGCACACACACACATAATACTATCACATACACTCACTAAAACATTAAGGGGTAAAGTTCAAACTATGTAGGACTTGCTTTGTAACAATATTAACAATAAAATAAATAAACGGTAAATCAATAGCCAATACCATGTAAAAGCAGGTATATGGAAATTTATCAAATAATTCTACTGTTTTCTGCCACCAACGATGTTTCAGTAGCAAATTGTTTTTCAGATAGAAGTAGTATTAAACCATTTAACTTACTTTATAAAATTATTTTGAGGAACAAAGAAGAGAATGCATATAAAAGGCTTTCGAGATTCTAAGGTCACAAAATAATTAGCTAACTTCTGTTATTTGACTTCTGAAATTCAAGTTCCTGAAGCTTGAACTCAGGGCCTGAACCCTGTCCCAGAGCTTTCTTCCTCAAAGTTAGTGATCTAACACTTGCGCCAAAGCTCCATTTCCAGCTTTTTTGGATAGCTAATTGGAGATAAGAGTCTCATGGACTTTCCCTGCCCAGGCTGGCTCTTAACTATAATCCTCAGCCACTGGCGCATGGCTGTGTTATAAATTTTAAATTCAAGTCCTAGAGGTTTTTAAGTATGACAATGAATTAAGTAACACTGGTTTTTTGTTTTTAAAAGTTTCCAATAATTTAAGATGTTAAAGCTAAACATAGGCCAGGTGCTAGTGGCTTATACCTGTAATGCTAGCTACTCAGGAGGCTGAGTCTGAGGATAGCCTTGAGCAAAAAGAGCTTAGGGAGGATGCAGTTCAAAGCCCAGTACTAGCAAGGGAAAACTTTTTTTTTTTTTCAAAAAGCAGGGTATCTTTAATTTTTTTTTTTACTACTGTAAATAAGACAATCAGAGATCTAAAAATTTCCCTTGGGCTTCTTCCTTCTATTTGTAAAATGTCAGCAGTTCTGTGAACCATTATAGTCAACTTTGTAATCATCCGTCAGAAAAGAAAAAAGGTAACTTTTTCACTTATTGAGCACACATAAGTATGATTTGTCATGCTAATTAAAAACATTCACTGATTTTAAAAATACTGACCAAATTAGCCTGTTTATATCTTGGATTTTTAAAAAAACTAAAAGGAACAAAACATTAGACATAAGCTACTAAAACAGCTGTGGCAAAAACTGGAAAAAGGAAATGACTGAGTACAGTTAAGAAAATCAAAATCATTTTATCCATTTTAAGAACCACTAATAAAAAAGGCAAAGGTAAAATCTGACTTCTTTTTCTCATTCCTACTGACAAAATCAAAAACTTGGTTTGATAATAACAGAATAAAAGCACTTAAATGCAAAAATGGGGAAGAAAAGAGAGGAAGAAAGAAAAGAAGAGGCATGAAAGGTCAGAAGAATGACAGTTATCCTTGGACCAGGATCCTTATAAATTCAGTCTGTCTAAAGAACCAGACACATGCTCTACTTGCCAATAAGCAAATAAGACAGTGGCGATACACACCACTGACCAAGTCAACCTTCACACATATCAAGGTTGGACTACAGAACAATAAATTCCTCAAGACTGAAGAAATGTACAAAGAGACAGACAACAATTTCAGTGGAATCCTGGACATAAATTTATTCTTCTAAAACTCTCCTGTGATACAGTTAGCAAGGATAATGTTGTATGTATCAGCATTTTTAAAAGACTTTTTCTTTATAATATGTGCCAAGAGTAGAATATGAAATAAAGTGCATAGAAATCTGACACCACTCATAAACCAAATGGCTGATAGTTTCTAAAAAAATCCATAAATAATAGCACTGATTCTCAGAAGGAAACAAATTTTAACAACAGTTTTGATATTTTTTTCAAGATAAGAAGTAGGATTTGATTATTGCCCTTAATGCAAACATTTTACTAATGTTATGAACTGGATTATATATCACCACCCTGGCTCTGGCCAGAGCTCTGAAGCTCTGGCCTCTAAGTGTAAGTCAGGAAGAAACCAAGTCATTGGCACCTTGACCTAACGTAGCTCAGCGGTAGAGTGCATGCCTTGCAAGCATGAGGCCCTGGGTTCGATTCCTCAGCACCACATAAACAGAAAAAGCCGGAAGTGGCGCTGTGGCTCCAGTGGTAGAGCCCTAGCCTTGAGCTGAAGAGCTGAGGGACAGCGCCCAGACCCAGAGTTCAGGCCCCATGACTGGCAAAAAGAAAAAAAAGTAAGTTTCTATTATTTAAGCCACATTATCTGTGGAATTATGTTGTGAAAACTCATATGATGACTAATATACTATACAGTAGGTGATGAGAAAGTGCAAGAAGGGATCATATTGCTTGATGCACACTACTCTATAGAGGGTGACAAGCTGATGAGGTAAACTGAGTTTATAGTTTGGTAAACAGAGAACAATGACTCACTCCTGCCCTGACTGAATCACAGTAAAACCATCTATCAAATGTCCAAAGCAAATGCTTCTGAATGACTATCAGAGCTATGCTAATGAATTTGGAGCTGTCTTCCCTCTTCTTTCCTCCAGTACTCAAAAAGCAATACTAGAGTTGGTAACTCTGATATCAATGGCCTTCCCTGATCAGTGACTGTTGAGCCACAGATGAAGTTCTGGGCATCAGAGGGCAGTCTACGTCTAGATAATAATTGCTTACAGAAATGACTTGGCAGTAGGAAAAATACAGATGAAAAAGGCCTGATAAACACACATCCTTGGATTATCTGCTACTGAAGCCTGACTGACAGACCTGCAGCAGAAAGCAGTTGATTGGAAGTCTTTACAGTAGTGGGCCTGTCAAGAACCTATCTATTTCAACATGAAAGCTGGTACACAAATCAATAATAAGACAGCAAATCAAATTATTATCAGACTAGAATACTATTTCTGTGAGCAGGTTAATTTTGTTCACAGGAGAGCCTGGTAGCAGTAAAATTGAGGAAATTGAACTGACAGGATTAACCTTGGATAAAGAAAAAACTCAACTACAACATAGTCCTATTGCTTTAAAAAGTAACAGAAGCAATGGATGATGAAATTGACGGGGGGGGAGGGTGAGTGGGGAGAGGGGAGACTCAAAGGAACTAGGCACTAGCCTGTAATTCTAGCTATTCAAGAGGCTGATATCTAAGGATCATGGTTTGAAGCTGGCCCAATTAAGCACCAAAACAGCTGGGAGTACAGTTGTGGCTCAAGCATTACAGTGCTAGCTTTGAGCACAAAAGCTCAGGAGCTGCACCTAAACTCTGAGTTTAAGTCCTAGGACCAGCACCAAAATAAAACAAAAAATGCAAATGTTAAATCAGGAAGGAATACAGTGCATAGGGAATTCTGTTGTACCAGAGGAAAGGTAAACAAATGAAGTCATTACATTCAACGTTCATTATGTAAAAATTGAACTACTTAACTTGAGGTGGGAATGGGAGGGGGAATAATGGAGGAGAATGAGTGAAGAGGTTAACATTGATGCATTCAACTCACAATCTGATTTATGGAATTGTTACCTCTTTGTACAACTACTTAATAATAAAACTTTAAAAATAAAAATAAAAAAGCAAATATCTTTATTTCTTATGTTTATTCTACCAAGTGAATGCTGTCATTTCTAAAACATGGTGGCATAAAAATCTGATCCAAGCAGTACTGTAATACTTTGGGATCGTTAACTGCACCACTCTCCTAGTAAGTAAACAGAGACATGTGCTACACCTTGATATATTTTACATGAAGGATTGGGCTTCCATAAAACAACACCCTCTTAACTCGGGTCATTACCTGACAGACATGACTTGAATCTCTTCTACTTAATATCAATATTATGTGGCACAAACTAAGCATATTTGTCTAACTTAAGCATGCTTTAATTCTATTTGAGCACAAAGGCAGACTATCTTTCGTTTTTCTTAAATTCCCTTTTACTACCTTAAGGTGAGCTACCTATATCTGCTTATATACTACATATTAAGCAATCAAATATTCATTGAGCATCTCTAATGAGGCAGACTATGATATAGATGGGAAAGACAAGATCTAGTCTCTATCATTAGAAAAATAAAAGGAAGAACTAAAACGTATGTACACTGCCAAACAACAAGTCATTATGATTCTGTTGAAACTGGGGGATAGTATGGATATTCCTAGCTTTATTATACTAATCCTTATGCTTTTGGTTGAAATAAAAAACAGTTGATGCAGTCCCATTTATCAAGTCTTATATAGAAGTCTTATGTTAAGTTAAGGCCCAGAGAAACTAAGGATGCATATATTCCCTTATATGTGGAAGCTAGATTTAGCTTATAACCTTCTAAGTAAATACAATGGGTGGTATACAAGTGTATACAAATGTATTAACTGAAATTTGGTAGATTCAAGAGAGAATTCAAATAGTGTAACTCTTTAGAAATGCAAAATCAAAGTTCAGTAAAATAAAACACCAGGAACTGAGTACTCAAAAGGGTTGGGTGAGGTCAAAGAGAAAGGGATAGGCAAATGAAGAGAAGAGGGGGAAAAATGAAGTCAAGAATCTAATGTATATCTTACAAGATTAAGCAAAGTTCAAAAAAAGAGAGAGAAGAAGAGTAAGGGAAGTGGTAGGTAGGAGAAGATGAATGAAAATATCGAAAGGGTGACAATGCTCAACATAAATTCATAAACTGCTTTGTTAAATGGTAACTCCTTTGTATAACTACTAAAGGTAATAAAACTAAGTTTTAAATACATAAAGCAGAACAGATAAAAGGACCAGGTGAAATCAATATATTCACAGGAATATTGAGAAATTATGAAATCAATACCAGCAATCAAGCATCATGTAAAATAGTAATAATGATATCGAAGTCCAATTATTTAATTGAAGATATATACACCTACTTCACATTCATATGCACTTAAGTTTATACCCAACAAAAACCGGCATATTCAAGTATTTGCTATTTTATAAGCTCAGATGTTACCATACTCTTACAATTAGGATACATTGATATGATAAATGTAATATACTTCATTAGGTTATCAGAGGATTTTTGAAACATATGATCTCCTTTTATCTTACATAGAACAGTGAGGTTGGAAAGGTTCAATTATTTATCCAAGATTACAGAGATGATAAGTAGCTATAAAAGACTGGACTTGGTTCTGTTCAATGCCAGAGCTCAATTAAATTTCTCTATAGCACACATATTTCCTCACAAAATTCTTGGATAAGAAGAGTCTAGTTCAAAAATTATGATATAAAAATTAAACATTAGATTTCAGTAGAAAATGAGTGAAGAATATTAAATTTTTTTTTCATCTGGGCATGTCTGCTGACACCAATTTTTACTTGAGAATCTTTTACGAGCTTGCCCATTTTATTTATAGATATTATTTACAAATATTGTGCTTAGTGCTTTACAGACTGATATTACTAGAGTTGATTTTTACCAGAGAGCATTTACTTCAATATGTCTAACAAGGGCTGGGGAGGGAATTAAATAAACATACTTTGTTTTTAGGCAACTGATATTTATTCCTTTGTATACCAGATGCTGCCTCATGGCTTAGGAGAAAGAGGCACATTTGGAAATACCCACCAGATACCTGGAACACTGCTTCATATGGAAAGGCCAAGTTTGTTTGAGGACTGCTTGAACAATTTTCTTTATGCAAATACAAAGTACTCACTCACCCAATTCGTATTTTCAGCATGCCACTAAATAACTCAGGGTTATTAGAGATGATCCAGCCAATATGGATGACCAGTTCTTGCTGAATGACTGCTTCCCTCTCATCGTGGGTATTACACTTATAATAGATAATGTTCTTAATCACTCTTGGAGACAAAGGATTAGAGATAACCTCTTCTTCATGTCCAAAGGCACCCAGAGTTACCTGTAAGTGGCAGAATTTTATTGTAAAAATTTCCTAACCACTGAAAGATAAAAGAAAAAAAATTCAAACCTCAAGATGACTGGCAGGCTGAAATTGCCCTACACAGCTAGGAAATTAGGTTGAATAACTGCTCCTGCTATTTATTAAAATGGCTTTGAAAGCATGGCTCCCACTGGAGTTCATGGTGGTTCATAGTCTAGACTAGAATATAAGGGCAGGTGAGGGTGTTAGGGGGGTGAAGGTGAGTGGATGGAAATAATTAAGACAAAAAAATTTGGAATGACTTTAGTATTAGAAACTCTCCAGAGAATCAGAATAACTGAAAGTTTTATTTTACTGCATAAGCTATACAATTCAGTATTTGAACTTTTACAGTTGCTCAGGTAGAAACTTTTACTCTTCAACAACACTGCCACTTGCTCAAAGGCAGGTGCAAAGTAATATACCCCTTACTTCCCCTGGCATAATGTCAGCAATGTATAGAGGGCTAAAATTCCTGATGCATAATCCCTGACCTGTGCACAGGAATGAATGAGGTTGCTCACAGGAAAAGGGAACTCAAAGTAGTGCCATGGAGGAGAATGCTGTGGTCTCTCCCTTGGGTCTCTTCCTCCTCAGACTTCCAGGAATCAACAAGCTCCTTCCACCTTATCACTTCTTTCCATCTCTTATGCACAGTATAAGAGGCAGGAGAAACAACTGTACCTAATGTTTTTAAAGTGCTTGTGAAAATCTCTCACAGGACCCATGGTATTTTAGTTTTCAGGGTGGCATTTCATAAATGAGTTAATGCAAACTGCTCCATTTTTTTCTTGTAATGGGCTAAGATATAGTCAATGCATGGACTTTATGTACTGGTCATGAAGCTGATCTGTTGCCCTCCCCCCCACCCCCAAGCTTACCGAGCAAGTAAGTGATTATTTCCCTTGGAGATGTGCTGATGCGCAGTGATCCAGACACAGCCACAAGCTCTGAGGCTTCTGAGCTGCAGGATCAGGGCCTCATTATACAGATTGCAAGCACCTTGCTGATATTGTACAGAAGAGACCTGGCCAATCTAAACTGCCCACTTCTTCTAGTGTGAGGTCCAAAACCTCATGAAGGCTCTTTTGAAAGACAATTGGCTTTTATTAGTAAAATTATTTTATTAATATTCACTATTAAAATAAAAATAAATATTAATCTAACATTCTAAAAGCTGAATAGCAGGATAAAATAATTTTCATCTTAATTTAGAGCCTTCAAATACTAGCAACTAATTGATTGACCATAGATAGGGACCTCAAGTCAAGGAAAATAGTCTCTCATCATTGAACTTTCTTTCACAACTGGAATGGTCTATAGGAATAACATAAGACTATATGGCTAGGGGAAAAAGATTCTGGTAAGAAAAGGCATTTTATTACTGGCTTCCTGTTCCTTGATCTGCTTTTGCTGACAACTAGGAATTGAACATCTATCTATGTCTCCAGGAGAGTCAAGTTCATGGCAGAAAGTAGAATGGAAGTTTTCATGGTCAGGGGAAGAGACACAGAGACAGATTATTTAATAGTTACAGGATTTTGGTTAAGGAAAAAGAGAATGTTTTGAGTGTAATGGTAATGGTAATTACACAAAATGTGAATGTGTTTCATTCCATGAACTATATGCTTACAATAGCAAAAACTGTTGTGAGTCACATTACTAAATAGTAGAGAATGTACAAGGGACCTGGGTTCAATTACTGGGACCAAAAACAAGAAAGGTTAAAAATAATAAAACTTATACATATTTTATAAAAAAACTTTAAAATTTGAAATAAAAATAGACTTTAACACTGACCAAAAATTCTACCTTTAAATAATTTGGAGAACACAAAGAAAACAATAGATGTGAAAAATAACCTTTTTTTCAGGAGATTTTTATTAGTAAAATTATTTTATTGATATTCAATATTAAAATAAAAATAAATATTAACCTAACATTCTAAAAGCTGGATACCAGGATAAAATAATTTTCATCTTAATTTAGAGCCTTCAAATATGAGCAACTAGTTGATTCTACTAAACAGGTTAAAGTATAAACATTACAGTTTTTAAAAATAATTCTAGGTTAGCTGTCAGTACAACACAGTAAAAGCAAAGGAGAAAGCAAATGGCTTTTCATTTTAATCAAAGAATGATTCAGCCAGGAAATTAGAGATTATAGGACACAAAACAAATAATGCACAGTCACATCCCACTCCTCATACCCACATGCACAGTCTCAACTTAACCTACCTTCAACAAGAACCTACTCCAAGCCAGACCCCACACTGGCTACACTGATATGGGTATTGGATAAGACCTAGGCTCTGATCTCTAGGGGCTCACAGCCGATCACAAACTGAGAAACACATGTTCAAATGAAATGGGCAGACTGAGAAAGTGCTCAGTCCAGAGGAAACTGACCATGGCTAACTGGAAAAACTTCTATAAGAGGGAAGTTACAAAATTATCTCTGATGAGGAATAGCAGGGGATGGCCTGGAGAATGAAGGATCTGGGAGCAGCACTGACATGTGGACTCTGGCTCTGCTTCAACACCAATGCATTTTGAAGGGTCAGGAGAAGGTGAAATATAAGGAGGGAAAATGTGTCCTTTGCTATGCACCAGCCTTTGCCCTGCCTATCCTAAACTTGTCTGAGTACTGCGTAGGTATTGTTCTATGTTGACATCTGCAATAATCTCAAATTTAACAAAGGAGTTGAAAATTACAGCTTTGAGGTACAATATGAAAAAAGGATAGCCCATTTAATAACTGTGCAGCTTTAGACCTGTGCATCTATTTATTTTTTATTTTTTGTTTGGAGAGGGAGACTTTTGAAGAACTGCCCAAATCAATGGTAATTTGTGAGAGGCCTAATATTGCAGTATGGCAAATTTTAAACTCAGAGTCCTACCAGAAACCTTTGTAACTGAGTGAGTGAGTGAGTGGGTGTCTGGGAAGCAGACAAACTTACCTGTTTGCCCTGCACTAAAACATTAGTAATGGATGGGGCCAGGCTGTCCACTACTTTACTTAAAAGACTTGCTGCACGGCGTACAACCGACCTGGGGGCAAAGAAGAGAGCAGGCCAGATGTTCACAAATCTAAAAGATGATGAATGGGGTCCCTGATTGGAGAGCCTTACAAACATACACAGCTGGGTCTTCATGTTATTATTTGGAGGAAACATTAAGTCCAAGATATTGAACCTAATATTGGAAGTATTCCAGATTGTAAGACCATCTAGAATTAAGAAGGGATGGCCCCTTGCCCTCATCACTGCCACAAAGCTTTACCAACTGGTGACATCATTTGCAAAGAACGGGAGCTTCTTTCATTGGGATGGGGTAGGAGAGTCTACGGAGGAATTAAGTGGATCCTTTGATTTTGCATGATCAAATCAATTTATAAATCTATCACTAGTAGATGTGAATTGTAACTACCACCACTTTAAATAATGATTTTTTTAGTCCCTAGATAATGAAATCACTAGATTAAAGGACTCACTTAGTACTAAATAATAGAAAGTGCTCCAATGAAATACCAGGAGCTTCTTTTTCTTTATAAAGCCAGAATGTTAGTAGAAAGAATTCACACTGCTATTTTTACATTCCTGAAACTCTTAGAATGTAGGAAGAACAGATTTTAAAAGAAATATAGCACATGCAATAAATAAGACATTATTTCCCCTCAAAAGTAAAAATTCATGTGAAACATTTAGGTAGAGAAAATAAAATAATGTACATGTTTTAATTAGTATTAAAATTGCATTTTAGGATATCCATGGAAGTGAGCTTATAAAAAGCATCCCTCTTTCTTCATTTTAACATAAATGGACTAGAAGAAAAGTAAGCCAATCATTGATACAGTTAGGAAAGCAGTTTCTACTTCTAGAAAAGCTTTCATCCCCACATTAAACCTGTAGAGTGCAAAGCCCACACATTTCAAGCAGCTTGAGTTTCCAAATTCTGTTATGTTACCTGTTTCCCATGTACCAGAAAAGTAGTAATGTGTGGGGCTATAGAGGAAGAAAATTTCTGGGTAAATGCAGCCCCGTAGCGCACGGCCAACCTGGGGGTATCAGTGGAAAGCCATGAAAGGGAAAATAGAATGAATAAAACTTGCAGGAATTTGTTCTCTTAAACATAACAGTCAGCATTCTAAGTATTTGCTAGTTAATGGCTCATCCAAAATACAAGTATAATGCAGAAAGCAAGAACAGATTTTCTTGGCTAAAAGTAAGATTACAGACAATATTTGAAATATATTTGAAATATCTATTGGCTTGTAAGCCTTGCTGTACTGAAAATTAAGGGTAGAAACATGAGTTATTTAAACCATAAAATTATTATATTATTTCTTCCAGGTAGGGAAGGCATGCTTATTTTAAAAACAGAGCTCAAATACTATTAAGGGATTGTTTTGTCTAGTCTCCTTATTTTAGAGATTAGAGAAAGTTAAGGAAATAGTGGTCATTAAAAATAAAAAAAACCATATCCTTACTTTCAACATTTGTTAGATTCTGTTAATGAAACTGTTAGAATTGCATCAAAATGCAGATTGTGCATTTAGACATACCTTCCTCCTCATTGTGAATTTAGAAATCTCTCACTAAATTTCCTTTTTTTTTTTTAAATCTCTGGGAAGAGATAACCTCTGTAGAAGAAAGTATTTTTTCAAAAAAACCCACAGTAGCTGGGTGCCTGTGGCTCATGCTGTACTCCTAACTACTCAGGAGGCTGAGATCTGAGGATGGAAGTTTGAAGCCACCTTGGGCAAGACAGTCCATGAGACTCTTATCTCCAATTAAATCAGAGAAAAAGCTGGAATGGACCTGTGGCTCCACTGTCCACTCAGGAACAGTGCTCAGGCCCAGAGTTCAAGCCTCAGGACTAGTTAAAAAAAATAAGCCATTGGGTTTCATCCACCAATTGTGGACTTAGTGAATAAAAAAACTACCTTGTATTCTTTTCCCTTGGAATTAGATTAGTCATGGTCTCTTTTCATGGCCTTTATAATTACAGACAGCTATAATATTAGGACCTTGTTGGGACAGTCTTAATCCCTCTGGGGCTGTTTATTCTCAGATATTTTTCTTTATTATCTTTGGACACTATGCTATAGGCATAGCCTTAGAAAGTAGGAAATCACAGTGCTCTAATCTCAGAGTCTTGATTTATGATAAATAATCATCTTTAAGACTGGACTGTTATCTTCAGGTTAATGAATATGACAATACAAAAATATAACATAATGACAAGGACACTAATACAAACCAAAGCTTTTTGCTGCCGGCTCTTCTATAGACTCTCTCAATGTGATCAGAAACAGTACCTAGACATTGGACAATAGAGTGCTGGTTGAGGAAAGCTTTAAAATTAAACATATAGTATTTATTCCCCTTTAGAAATCATTCATAAATTTTCATTTTGTTCCTCTAGTGCTGCTTTACCCCTTAATTAATCTTCTGAACTGACATATTCTAATACATAACCCAAACTATACATTGTAAATGTCCCAGCATCTGTACTTCTTTACTCTGAATTTATGATTTGATTAAAATGTCATTTATTGAAATTTAGTTCTTTTCTTATTTAGAAATATAATATAAGCTCTTAAATAAAAAGTTTATTTTAACTTACTGTAGAAAATAGGAAAATAGAATACAACAAAACAGTATAGACTCTAAATATAATGATGCTTCAAGTGCTTGTCCAATGAAAGTGTACTAAGGCCCTTTTCTTTATGGGACTTTTAGTACTACGTGCTGGATCTCAAAACTACACCCCTGGGCTTCACTCTTGAGCCACATTTAACATGTGATTTGTTCTTATAACTGGTTTTATAGGAAATAAACAATGTGACAAGACAGAGCATATAAGAAAATAAAGGTGAAGAACAATTCCTTTAACATTTTCCTCTCAACTAATGTTTACAGCCTCTTATTAAATTAGATAAAATTATGTTCATATTCTGTAGATGCTTGTGATTTTCAATGTAGCATAGGTTCGCAGATTTATAACTTTTTGAGTCTTAAATATCATATACATATACATATCATATATATAAACTATATATACACACACATATAGTTTAAAAGCAACATTAAATAATTAATCTGAATTCTAAGTCCTTAATGAAATGTTTAATTTTTAAATTCTTTGTTTTCATTTAGCCAAAGTTTAAATATCAAATGACTATCTCTGGTATAATTATTATTCTGTTTATATGTGGCTTTAAGAATAATTAGAAACATGAAGGGTTGTATCTGAAATTTGCTTAGTAATTTCAAGGTTGCCTCTGCTATAATAATGCAAGAACTATTGGACTTCATTTGAATAAATAACTATGTTTAGCTCATTACTAGAACTGTAACATTATTAATTTCATTGGTATTTAGAACAATATCTTCATTCCAATCAAACCAACATGCTCCTTTGAACAGAGCATTTCAAGATAAGCCAAAAAATCTGATAGCTAGAAATTAAGTACTTGAAAAATACTCTGTTAATTCTATACTATTAAATGCCCAAAGAAAATCATGATGTAGACCTCAAAAATTCCTTATAATAGTAACTCCATATAAGTGTGGACTTCAGGGATAATTTGGTCTCATCCTTAATGCAGACTGAACAAATACATGATTATTTTATTAACTTCAGAGAACAATTCTACTAAATGCCACGTTACATTCCAAATGGTTGCTATAGGACCTAATTTTTATAGACATAACTACTCAATATTATTCTTCAAAAATCACATTAAATAAAACTGGAAATAGAAGCAGTCAATAAACAACTATGGAGTCATCAGAGGTTAATAGTCACAGACAGAATTCAAGTTCCAGCACCACTGAAACAATCAGAGAAACAATCAAGCATCACTGCATGAAAGCTATTTAGGAGCTCATATATCAAAGTGTTCATTCTACTCTAGGGTGTGAATGAACATTTTCCATTAAAAAAGGGGGGAGGTTTAATGGAGGAGGAAATAACATTTTAGTGGGCATTTTATATGCATATCTGATAAGTGTTCAGGGATAGGTTCTATTGAAAATGTTCTCCAGAAGAGCATGTACTCTTACCTTCCATTGTGATGAAGTTGGGACCTTCTCTTTTGAGTAGTATGCCCAGCAGGATGGTCTGGCTGGCCAGACAACCACAGTCCTGAAAATAAAAATCAGTATGAGGAACTGGGATGAAACAAATTTAAGGTGATCCTCAGGGAGTAACTAGTCCCCAAACCATATAATTTAGAGTAGAAGTGAGAGAAGATAAAACTCCATTGATAACAAGCATGAGATGCTTGTTACACAAGTATTTATTTAGAGATTTGAAGATAGAAGCTAGCTAAGCTGGTTTCATGAGGTAGGAGGTTTTAATAATCAATTTTCCCAGGAAACAAGATAAGCAATGGGCAGAAACTATTCTGTCTATAAGCATTAACAGTGATAATGCCATACTCTGAGACTTTGCTAAATCATTTAACCACTACCATTTTCTTAAAAAACAACACAATTTTATAATCTTGCAGTTATGTAGTTCAAAAGTCTGAAATAAGTTTCACTGGACTATAATTAAGGTGTTAGCATCTGCATCCCGCCTGGAGGCAGCTTCTAGGGAAAGTCATTTCCCTACAAACACCTCCTCTGTTTTCTTACCTCTTATACCTTCTATCAGCTCATCATGTTCCTTGGCTAGTGTCTGTCTCCACACCCCCTGCAAAGCTGGCAACCATGAGTGGAATCTTCTGCTTCACTGACATTAGAGCTTCTGTATCCCCCTTCCATGTTTAATGATCCTTGTGACTATGTTAGGCCCATCTAATAATCTTCCTCTTTTAAAGTCATCTGGTTAACATCATCAAATTCATCTACTACAATGATTTCCCTTTACAGTGGCTGGGATTAAGGCAATAAATGTCTTTAGAAGAACATGTCCAGTGACTCCAATGTGTAATAAAGATGAAAACAACTGTTTTACTCATAGAAGACAGACTAAAATGGCATCATAAAGAAACTGGAGGCACACTGAAAACTTGATATGAGGTTAGGGCAAGGAGGTAGAGAAGAGACAAGTCAGCCTTGTGGATTTCATATAGTTACAGAACTTGAGAGATGGGGATCAAGTTGTCACCTGAGTTATTCTCATCATAAATCACTATTATCATCATCATCATCAGCATCATCAGCATCATCATCATATCTCCTCTTCCTCCTCCTTCTTGTTTTCTTCTTGTGTGCTAGTCCTGGGGCTTTAACTCAAGGAGGGCCTGAGTGCTATCCCTGTGTTTTTTTGCTCAAGGTTAGCACTCTACCACTTGAGCCAGAGCTCCACTTCCCACCTTTTGGTGTTAATTGGACCTAAGAGTCTCATGGAAGAAAAAGAGTCTTATGGACTTTCCTTCCCAGGTTGGTTTTGAATTGTGATCCTTGGATTCTGGCAACCTAAGTAGCTAGAATTTCAGGTGTGAGCCACCGGCATCTTACTACTGTATTCTTAATTTTACTTATTTGTAAATGGGAGACCATACTGACATCAACCTATTGTGAAGAGATGTACATGAGAGGTGGAGACATGTATTATATATGTATTATATATTTCAGGGCATTGCGCTATGTGTTTTATGACTATTATATTGTATTCACACTTACTCAGATCTATATACTATGGATTAATACCAAAGACTGATGACATCTGGAAGGATATGTACCTAGTTTATGTGTGTAAATCTGTATGGTCCACATAAGATGCCACAATTTTCATATTTATACCAGTAGGATTTCACATCCTTGAATAAGTACTACATGCTAGTCACACCCTTCTTTTTTTTAAATGTAAACAATCTTAAGAAAGTTAAAACATTAGATTGCTAAAATATCCTTATGATGCAGTCAGAGGTCTGCTCTCCTCAGTGACAGGAGAGAAAAAGCAAGCCTGGGACCTAAACAGTAAAAGCAGGATGGGAACATGAAAGGAAGAAAAGAGACACTGAAAGAAAAATCTGGAGAAGCCGGGCACCGGTGGCTCACACCTGTAATCCTAGCTATTCAGGAGGCTGAGATCTGAAGATCACAGTTCAAAGCCAGCCCGGGCAGGAAAGTCTGTGAGACTCTTATCTCCAATAAACCACTACAAAACTGGAAATGGCGCTGTAACTCAAGCCGAAGAGCATTCGCCTTGAGCTGAAGAGCTGAGGGATAGCGCCCAAGCCCAGAGTTCAAGCCCCACGACCAAAAAAAAAAAAAAAAATCCAGAGACCTCAAAGGCAATGTCATTGCCTTAACACATACAATCCCACTCATCTCTACTCCTTAAGACAATCACACTTAAGACAAAAAAGCATCTCTCTGCTCTAAGTGTACAGTGGCCATCTACATCTAGATTGCCTGCCACCTTCTTTGACAGGATAGAAAATATTAGGCCTGACTGGTTGTTCCTGTCTGGCAATCTCACACAGGGCCTTGTGGAAATTGCATCTCTCTCACATTCAGCTTTTGAAGAATTTCCTGGGTTGATTTGTTTTTCCATTCACTAATGGTGATGCTTGGTTGTTGTTTCAGTTCAGGGCCATCAGGGGTACTGCTTTGTCTTTTAACTTTTGAATGTTTGGGAAATTCTAGTTCTTCAAAACTCTTAAATTCCGGAAGCCTAGAAATTAAAACATAATGTTTCAGATTTTTTCTTTTTCAAATGTGATCTCAAGAGATGCAAAAACAAAATTAAACCAAAGGAACTTACTCGTCTGTGTTACTGATTCTTAGAAAGTCAAGTTGTTCTACTACAGCTCCAGATATTAGTGTCTGAAATGTGAGGAGAAAAGATGAAAAATTCTTATATTCATTAGGCCATATTCTGTGGTCTGAACACAAACAAATTTTTTTTATTGGTCAGGTACTGGTGGCTCACGCCTGTAATCCTAGCTACTCAGGAGGCTGAAATCTGAGGATTGTGGTTCAAAGCCAGCCCGAGCAGGAAAGTCTGTGAGACTCTTATCTCCAATAAACCACCAGAAAACCAGAAGTGGTGCTGTGGCTCAAGTGGTAGAGCACTCGCCTTGAGCTGAAGAGCTGAGGGACAGTGCCCAAGCCCAGAGTTCAAGCCCCATGACTGACCAAAAAAATTGTTATTATAAAGTTGATATACAGTTATACAAGTTAGATTAAGAGTATATATACTTTTTTGCAAGTAATACTTCAAAAGGAAAAAAAGTTACTTGAGTACAACAAATATAAGCATTCTAAAACTCGAAAGACTTCTACAAACAAAATCGAATAGAATATATACACCTATAAATGAAATATATGCATCAAGTAACACATCCACAAATCATACAAACAAGAAGGAAGGTCAACATTAGATAAACTCTCTGTTCTTAGAATTTTAGCATTTAATAAATGTTGATTTTTAACCCAAGGCCTTTGTGTACATGCTATGTAAGTGCTCTGTCATTGAGATACACTGCCACCCCTATAGTTACTTATTTAAAGTTGCAATTATAATAATTCAGTGTTGATTTGAATAAAATAATTGGGATGCTTAAATAGTTTGGGAAAAAGATAATACCAATTACACTTGGTTTCTACTAGTTTGGAAGGCTATTTCAGGGCCATTCAATGGTGAGATACTACAGTCTTCCCTTTCCATGATCATGATGGCAATGCATTCTTAAGCTGAAGTTTTTCTCCATTCTGGCACATAGCAATCTGTATTTGGTCACTTTATTTTCCATTAGTTCTTGATCCTAAGTTAGGTAGGCTAAATAGTGAGAAGTGAACTATACCATATAGTGATCCATAGGATTATCAGACAATTCTGTGATTAAGACCATTATTTCAAGTGTAAAGAAATAGCTCATAGGAAAGTTGACTATGTTTGTAAACCATTAAGAGGTGTGTTATCTTCTTCTCTGAGTAGAAATGCATAAATAATGCAAGATATCTGCTTATAGATGGCAAAATGGACATATTCCAGCAATTACTCTAAACTTTCCATGCAGAGTATGAGTGAAAAAGGCCAAATATGCAACCTACCTGCATGTTTCATGTGGCTCAGCTACAGTCAGGTCAGCTGAGGAACAGGGTCTGTGCCTGGGTAGACAGTAGTGCTGAGCATAACTGAGGTTTGCTAAATGATAGTTCCTAACAATCAGGCTCACATCTATACATTTGCTCTTTAGTAAACTAATTTGTTAGATATTTACTAAGCAATTACCATATGCCTGGCTATCTTCAGTGTTGAAAATTAACATGTACAAATTATTAAAAATATTTGCCTTTTTGAAACTGACTTTATAGGTACATGTAGAGGGAAGAAAGCAAATTATATATTCTTCAGATAATGATACAAAATAGAAAAATAAGTATTAAATAAAATAAGAATGGTAGGGAACACAGAATTCCACTTTGTATATGTACCACATTTTCTTGATCCATTCATCTAATAAGGGACATCTGTGTATGGAAACCTTTGCTGAAGAACCTTGCTGGAGCTCACTGGAGGCCTGGGTTTGAAGGTTATACCAGTCCCCTGGTTGCTTCTTCTATTTGCCATGAGTAGCTCCACATGTTCCTACTGCTATGATGTTTTGCCCAAGTACATGGGGCCAAGTGATCTCTGAAACTTTCTTCAACTGTTTATGTCAGCTATTTTGGCCAAGAGTGACAAAAGCCAACTAATATAGCAGGTCAGAGATGTAGGTTTAGACTATGGGACTTAGACTAGTTAAAGGATTTGGGGTTCTACTTTGTATGAAAGAAATCACAGAAACTTACAATCTGTGTCATAATCTAACTGCTTATGCCAGCTGACTTGTCTTTAATAGTAACTTAGGAGATTGAAAAGTTTGGTGAGAGATGATGGTAGCTTGGATCCTGTTTAAGGTAACAGGTAGTGGTCAGATTCTTGATATAACTGAGGGTACAAGACAACAGGATTTAATAATGGAGTATAGTGCTGAAGACCCTGTTGTCAACTGGTAGGAGAAAAGTCCTACTAACAAGCATCAGAACTTAAGTTCAATATCCAGTACTACACTACCCCTATCCCCAAAAATATTACAATGTAGATCTGAAAGAAAGACTCATAGCCTCATGTATACAATGTCTTCTGTTTGCTTGAAGAAGTCATGCCAAGTCATTTTAACCATATGCCATAAAGGTGTGGGTAAAGTACATCCTGAGATGTTCATATAGCACTAAACTGCCTAACAATACAATTGTCATAATATTCTGTCATAATATTATGGGATGGCTATGGTTTTCTTTTTGATAAAATACCTTTTATTTCTTTTGATGGGTCTCAGATTTGAACTCAAGGCTTTGACCTTGCCAGGCAGGTATTTTTACCAGTCGCACCTCCAGGCCCTTTATTTTTTTGGTGGCCAGTTTTTAATATATATTTTTATTGTAAAGATACTATACAAAGGGGTTACAGTTACATGAGTATGGTAAGGATATATTTCCTATAGAATGTTGTTACACCCTCCTTTGTTTTTCCCTTACCATCTCTTCCCTCTCCTCCTCCCCACCACTACCCTGAAGCTGTAAAGTTCATTTTCAACATAATGTTTTGTACATCTCATTGTTACAATGGGTCAACCTGTATCCTTATTTCAGCATTTTGTTATTTCCCCTCCCCAAATAAGAAAAATTTATATACAAGATGCAAGGCACTGGAAGCAAATACAGTGAAAACAGGGGTTATACCATGAGGGAAGAACATACAAAAGAAACAACAACAACAACAAAAAACAGATAGTACATTAAAAACAACAGCAAGAAAAAGATTAGACTTCTTGTGTCCCTATCTTGGGGTTCATTTCGCTTAGCATCATCCTATATGGTCATATGTACATAGCTTTTGACCTTTTCTGCTTATCCTAGACATATACTAGTTATTGCAAATAAGGGAAACCATGAGACCTATGGCTTACTTCACTTAATATGATTTTTTCCAAGTCTTTCCATTTCCTAACAAATGGGGCAATGTCATTCTTTCTGATGGAGACATAGAATTCCATTGTATGGAAATACCACATTTTCTTGATCCATTCATCTACTGAGGGGCATGTAGGTTGGTTCCATATCTTAGCTATGGTGAATAATGCTGCGATAAACATACTTGTGCTGGTAGCTTTAGTATGGTCTTGTTTGTGACCATCTAGGTAAATTTTGCTGGCCATTTTTGAGACAAAGTCCTGCTTCCTGCCAAGGAACACATTTAGAACTGCAATCTATCTAATCTCAGCCTTCCTTGGAACTTTTTATCTTACCACAACTGAGATTCCATATATGTACTAGCTCACAAACTTTTGTCTAATCTGGCCTTGAATAGTAATTCTCTTATTCTCTCCTTCCCAAGTAGCTAGGACTTTAGGTGTGAACTATTGGTACCTGGCTGGATAAAGGGCTTTAACTTTTAAAAAGGAAAGAAGGCAAAATGAACATGGATGGTGAACATCTATTTATATTTTTTAAATGCAAGATTATTAGAAGTATGAAGAACTATTGATCTCTCTCTCTCCTCAAACTTCTGAAGTTCAACAAAAAATGGAAGTAAAGATGAATAATTAAGAGGACATTCAACTACGTTGCTTCAAGGGCAGTGATTTAAGTCCATGTGCTCAAATATAAAAAGCATGGAATCATTAGTTTAGCCTTCTTGCTGCAGTAACTAGTCTTAAGATGGAAGACAATGAAAGGGTTCCAGTTTGCACCTTATGAGACACTTTTGTAAATTACCTCAAGGTCTTGATCAACTTGAGCTTTGTGTATACTGATATTGGTGGAGAGCTTTCCAATTTCAGATGAAAAAAGGAATATCTGTCCAAGCTCAAAATTTTATGCTGTGCTTGACATTAAAAAGGAAATAAAATGAGAAATCTTTAATTTATTGCCTTAATAGAAAAAGGTACTACTTTTTATATTGCTTTTTAATTTGTCTAAAAGTCTTCAATGAAATGTAAACTCCCTAAGATATGGCAGAATATTAAATTCTAAACCAAAGTAATTTTAAAATTAAATTTAGCTCAGAAATAGGATTTGTTAACATCAAACACTGCCAGTTACCATGTGCTAAAATGAAAGTCTGAAAGAATTTGGATTCTTTTAAAAATTATAATAGATTACCAGGTAGCTGTGGCTCATGCCCGTAATTCTAGAACCTGAAGAGGTTGAGATTTAAGAATCATGTTTTGAAGCCAGCCCAAGTTAGAAAGTCCATGACACTCTTATCTCCAATTAAACACTAAGAAAGCCAGAAGTGGAGCTGTGGCTCAAGTGGTAGAGCACTAGCTTTGAGGAACAAAAGCTCAGGGACAGTACCCAGGCTCTGAGTTCAAGCCACAGAATCAGAACACACACAAATATATATCATCCAAACTATAATAGAAATTTTTATGGCTCTTAATATAAAATCATCGAATCCACTTGAAATGTATTTGTGTGTGATATGAAAATGAATGTAATTAATTTTTAATCAAATGTGAATAAAATATCTACAAAAGACTATCAGTGTATGAAGCAAGTTCTTGGATCACATCCTGTTTTATGCACCTGTATGTATTGTGAGGGCATCACACCATGTCACAATAATAGTGTGCATGCACCACTAGTTCATAGAAATCTCAGTCTTAATGACTTAAATGCTTATTTAGAATTTCTATTTTACTCTATTTAATAGCTTGAAAGTTCTAATAACTTCTCTACTTGTTATTGATTTAAGGAGGCTATGATATTAGGGCTTGAACTTAGGGCCTATTTCCAAGGCAGCTGTTATTTTCCTAAACATATTGATTATAGCCATATGGAAGCCTATTTTTGCCAATACATGTATCATGTAGACTGTTTCTAATATATTTGATTCTTCTTTCTTTTAGGTATTTGATCTTTTGCCCCCTAACTTGCCTGGTAATTTTTTTTTTTGGTTCGGTTGTGGGGCCTGAACTCTGGGCCTGGATGCTGTCCCTCAGCTCTTCAGCTCAAGGCTAGCGCTCTACCACTTGAGCCACAGCACCACTTCCTGCTTTTTTCTTTTTGCTTATGTGGTGCTGAGGAATCGAATCCAGGGCCTCATGCACACAAGGCAAGCACTCTCCACTGAGCCACCTTCCCAGCTCATTGCCTGGTAATTTTTAAATGCAAAAGAAAACAGTGCTCTGGGTATGGTTACAAATGCTGGTGATTTTAAGCACTTGGGAGGTGGGAGCAGAAGGGTCATGAGTTTGAAATCAACCTGGGCTACATAATGAAATTTTGACTTAAACAACAAATCCAAACAAACAACAACAAACCCTACATTGTACATAAATAACTATAGCAGTACCTTGAAGATCTGAATGGTATTTTCTACTCTTTGTAAGGGGACTGAGTCATCTTGTTTCATTTTATTCTTAAAGTATAGGCTTTCAAGAGGGTTTATCTTCTTATACTTTCAAGAGGGCTAGTTTTTAAATGAAAAAGACATAATATAGTCTTGTCATGGGGGTTACATGTGAGATATTGTCTTATACATTATTACCACCATCAAAACAACCTTCCAAAAAAATAAAACAAAAAAAAAAACAAACCCAATACAGACATTGCATATATGACACTTAGAAATACTTTTAGAATCCAGATGCTATTTTCTACTCTTCATGAGAATTGAATTGCTTTGGATTTCCTTTTTAAAAAAAATTCTTTATTGAGATTAAGTAATACATACATTTCACAATATTGTGGGATAGTGATACTTAGCTAAAGTCACAAACACATTTTAACATTCACAAGGCAAATTGTCATTATCATGGCCCATAAAGCTTGTGAACTCTACAAACTCCTTTTGATAGTATCACGTGGAAATAAGAGATAAAAAATCCTTGTCTTTGGTGGGCCATGAAATTCAATTTTTGTCCTATTAGCTTTAGGGGAGTACCAAATGCTTGTTTGATTACCACTGAAATTCTGACCATGCTTCCAATACACCAATATGTTATTTTAGGAGAAACTAAGAGTTTGTAATTGATTATTCCCCCCCCCCCCTATTTGGACTGGAACCCTCATTCAGCTTTCTTGCTCACCTAGTGGTCAAACTCTAGGCTTGGCCCCAAAGCTAATGGTCAATCTCTACCACTTGAGACATGCCTCCAGTCCAGCATTCCTCTGGTTAATTCAGATAGTTTCAGAGACTGCTCTTCCCTAAACTAGCTTTGAACCATAATCCTCTAATCTCAGGCTCCTAAGTAGCTAGAACTGAGTAACTAGATACAGGTGCCTGCGTAATGTTAGTGTGTGTGTGTGTGTGTGTGTGTTTGTGTGTGTGTGTGTGTGTGTGTTAAAAAATGATAAGTCTAATTATTTCTTGTAAGGATTAGAAACATACCTAGGTAGATCTTGTAGTGGTAAGGATATGTAGATACAGTGCAAAGGCAATGGTGGATTTCTGGTTAATGTGACCATCACACATATTTTGCCCTCAAGTCCCACTCAAATAACAGTAGAAAAAATAACTTAAGGTATAGAGCTATTCAGATAAAAAGAACAGGAAGAATTTCAGGTTCTGGATGTGTGGTATACTGAAGGAGTAGGGGAGAGGATACTAAAAATGGTAGATTTACTGACACTATATGGTGGCTAATCCCAAAGTCCTTCTTTCCCTAAATAGCTAAGAAGCCAGTATCTGTTTGCATCTCCTTGAATAAAGGAGATAAAGACTGTCTCAAAAACACAAGACACATAGAAAACAGAATCAAATATTAAGTATATGAAAGACTATATACCTAACATTTGACCCCTTGCATCATTCTTTTCTTATTCCTTTTATTATCCTTCTTTCTTTACTTCCTTCCTTTCCTTCTCTTTCTTTTTTTTTTTTTAAAGATAGGTTCTCAGTATGAGGCTCAGACTAGCTTGAAACTGGGTATATAGCTCCAAGTAGCCTCAAACTCACAGTCCTTTTGCATTAGGCTCCCAAGTGGTGAGACCGCAGGGTGTGTCACCAAAATGCTTCCCTCCTCCATTTTGTTTTTAAAATTGTGAAAATACCATATAGAGGGGTTACAATTACATGGACGAGATTATGAGTACATTTCTTATCAAGCTATGTTGCCTCCTCCTTTGTTTCCCCCTCCCATCCCTTCCCATCTCCCACCTCCCCAACACCCCCCCCGCCCCCGTCAGCCAAAGTTGTAAAGTTCATTTTTCGACAGAACGACTTGTACATCTCATTGTTACAATGGGTCCACCTGTATCCCTAGTTAAATGTTTTTTTTTTTCCCTTCCCCTCCACAAATTATACCAACATCATATACAGTGAAAGCAGGGGTTATACCATGGCGGAGGGGCATACAAAGCAACAAAGAAATCTTCTTATAAATATGTTAGAAACAATCGCATGAAAGAAAAAACATTTGAATACTTATGTTGGGGTTCATTTCCCTAACATCAACTTATCTGACCTTTTCTGCTTGACTCAGACATATACTAGTTATTACAAATAAGGGAAAGCATGGGACCTATGTTTCTTTGGGCCTGGCTTACTTCACTTAATATATTTTTTTCCAAGTCTTTCCATTTCCTAACAAATGGGCAATGTCATTCTTTCTGATGGAAGTAGAATTCCATTGTGTATATATGCCACATATTTTTGATCCATTCATCTACTGCCCCTCCTCCATTCTTAAAAACGACTGGAAAAAATGAAAAAAGGCTAAGGATCATCAGATATTGAACATATACCTTCAATGTGAAAGACTGAGGGGAAAAAAAATTAAAAACCTGAAAGCGGTAATGCAGACAAATTTGCATTCTAGTTTCCTTAGAAAAAACACAAAATAGAAGATCTACAAAATAAGAGCAGGTTACTGTAAGGAAAATTTAAAACAGAAACATTTAAAATATAAAATTAAATAGGTAACGTGGAGGGGATTTTGATGTACATAAAAATCAATCATACATGCAAAATACAACCACTAGGAAGTGGGTATGTAAACATGTCATTTATAACACTAGTTATATAGATCTCTGTTTTCCTTTTATTTTTTTTTATTTATTTTGGGCCTTGAACTCTGGACCCAGACCCTGTGGCCCTGTTCTTGAGATCCTTTTTGTTCAAGGCTAGTGCTCTACCACTTGAGCCACTGTACCACTTCAGGATTTTTCTGGTGGGTAATTGTAGATAAATTTCATGGCCTTTCCTGCCCAGGCTAGCTTTGAACCACAATCCTGAGATCTCAGCCTCTTGAGTAGCTAGGATTAGAAGTGTGAGCCACTGGTGTCCCACTGTTCTTATGTTTTTGTTGCTATTTCCTAGACATCAGATTCATTGTTCATATATTAGTACGTGTAATAATAATAAAACTGAAGTATAAAAAACTGCCATAAGTACAGCATGTTTGGTGAGAATACATAGAGAACATTATTATACAAGATTTTCCCAAGTTGTGTTGACTATAATAAAGATACTAGTCTCCCCTAACAAAGAGATGCTGGTATTTTAGAATACAGCACAAAAGTATGTATGGTAATAATAAATAAGTTTGAAGGAAGAAAACCTTGGAATTAAAGTCATCAGAGAAAGTTACTTTCTCACTCTTACAAGTAGATTATGGTTCCATCCAAGTAGAGCACAAGGGCATTGTCCCAAGTTTAGCTTCCTGCCAACACACACACACACACACACACACACACACACACACACACACACACACACACACTGCCTTTTAATGAGATTAGGGGAGTGTAGTTCACAAGTTAAACAAGAATGGACAGAGATTGGGTGGGGAGAGGCTGCAGGGGCAGGCAAGGAGGAGGAGGCTGTAGAGTACTTATTTTTAATCACATCTTAGATTTTCAACCTTGACTGCACATTAGAATTAACTAGGGCTATTTAAAAATGTTCTCATGGCCAACCTGCAACCCAGATTGATTAGATTAGAATCTTTGGGGGTATCCCAGAATAAGAGCTTTTAGAAGCTTCCAGGTGATTTCAAATTGCAGACCAGGTTGAGAACCACTGCCTTAGTATTTAACTGCAGTAGCTATGTGAGAGCTAAGTTTTAACATAACCTTTCTTTTTTTTCTTTTTTTTTTTGGGTCCGGTCGTGGGGCCTGAACTCTGAGCCTGGGCGCTGTCCCTCAGCTCTTCAACTCTACCACTTGAGCCACAGCATCACTTCCGGCTTTTTTTTCTTTTTGCTTATGTGGTGTTGGGGATCGAACCCAGGGCCTCATGCATGCAAGGCAAGTGCTCTACCACTGAGCCACCTTCCCAGCCCCACCTTTCTTTTTTATAAGGTCCTTAGGCTTCAATTACTGAGGGAACACTAGTGACCAAAGAAATAAGTGCTTGTTATACAGTAGCACTGACTCAGAGGATTCCAGACAAGTTAATGAAGTGTGATTACATAATTTAAGTTTCTCTTTTGTTGTTATACTTGTCCTATATTTATTATATGTTATTCTTCTTGGGTTATTTTAAGGGGCTTATAAGGGGTTGAATTATAAGGAGTTGTATATGTGGAGACAGAGTAGTGGACTTTTAGGATGGTTCCTTTAGAGAAAATGTTAGCTAAATATGCCCTGTTGCACTGTATTTTCACAGAAGGTAAGGGTGTGGGGCAAGGATGAATCAAAACAGAAAATCTTAACTTGAACTGCCACAGGCTTGCCCTTTATTCTCAGGTCTTCTTCATGTTCTTTTTTTCTTTTTTTTTTGGTGCCAGTTCTGGGACTTGAACCCAGACATAGGCTCTGTCCCTGAGCTTTACTTGCTCAAGGCTTGTGCTGTACCATTTGTGGCCACAGGGCCACTTCTATCTTGTTGGTGCTTAATTGGAGATAAGAGTCTCACAAACTTTCCTGCCTGAGCTGGCTTTGAACCATGATCCTCATATCTCAGCTTCCTGAGTAGGTAGGATTAGAAGTGTGGCCCACTGGTACCTGGCTCAGTCTTCTTTTTGATATTCAGTTTGAAAGTTAATTTTGCTACAAAAATAGCCTTTCTACTCTCCATATCTGAGACAGCTAGTATTCTGTGGATTAGGCTCCATCCTCCCCTGTGCTACATGTAGCATTCATCCAAGATGTTTTAGAAACATTTTTGACAAAACTTTTAAAAGTCTGTAGAACAGCTAAGGATCACAGTTAGAAGGTAGGTTTGATAGGCAAATCCTCATCTCTCTTATCTCTAAATAACCAACAAAAAAGCTGTAAGTAGAGGTATGGCTCAAGTGGCAGAGCCCCAGTGCCAGGATTGAAATAAAGAAGCAAGAGCAAGAATCCCTGAGTTTAACGTCCCAATACTGATGCACGCACATACATGTCTATTTAAGGAATGGCAACCAAGAATGAACTTAGAAGCCCAGAGCAGAATGAACTTGTCTTTCTTACTCAATATTGGGCACTATCTATATGAAAGACCCTTGGGGATAGTCACAATTATTTTACAAGACATAAGAATTTAGTGAACTACAATGTGACTAGCTGAAATTAAAGGATATAGAAGGATGGCAAAGAAGAGAAATGGCATTTCTAAACTGAGCCATTTTTCAGAGTTGTCCTTTGAAGTCTTCAAAGTCCAAAAATCTTGACAGAAGGGAGAAGAGCCAAGCAGAAGAAATGGTGAGAGCAGAGGGATAGAACTCAACAAAATTCAGAACATAGGAATTAATCTGTATTGGCTAATGCATAGAATATTTAATAGGAGAGGGCTGTGGACAAAGAGGCTATTATATCTAACAGAGAACTCTCTGTAATAAGGAGTTGTGAAGACAATGCTGATATGTTCAAATGGAATAGAATTATATCATGGCTGAATGTTAAAGTTGAATAAAACAAGGAGCACTGGAACAATTTGCCTTTAAAATTCCAAGATTATTCAGTTGGTTACTTGATCCCTTATCAACTCAGTTCCTCAAATGCAGTTATGAGGTTGGAATTCAGCTACTAAGATTTAAAATATTTATTAGTAAACAACTGCAATAGTTTAAGCACCTGAGACATCAATAGGAATAGGATGATCAGTACAGAATAAAATTTTAAAATAAAAATCTTAAACAGAACACATAATAAGAAACAGCTAAGTTGCAGATAATTATAACACAAAAACACACTGAAATTCAGAGGCTACCTGTAGACGATCAACGTGAACTTTGACTCCTCCAATCACTCCTTTTTTGAAGGCTGCCAGCATGTCTAATATGGGATTAAACCGGCTACCCCTAAAAATAAAGCATATAAACAAAATGGGGAATAAATAGTCTAATAATAACTATTCAAATAACTCTACAACACTACATAAGAACAACACAAAACAACAACAACAAAAACCAAGAAACCTCTGCTTCCAAGGGGTTCATAGTGTTAATGGCTGTACGATACAAGCATCTGACTCCTTTTTTAAAAAATCAACCTACCTTATATTGTCTTCCCGGATGAGAACAAGAAAAAGTGGGCGTCCATGCATTTTCCAATATTGCTTGATGAACTGCAGTGCATTCTATGAAAACAGAAGATGATGTAGGGTAGAATGGCATAGTATCTAAGCTGATTGAAAACTTAACCATGAGAGGCAAAAAGACAACAAAACTCACATTATGAGAATTCGAAGCCTAGATAATTCAGACTAAGGAAACCCTGTTACTTTAATTTGTTTTTTAAAAATAATCACATTGCCCAAATTTTAAGGCTTTTTATCTTGTACATGTGTACGCTCTCTCTGGTGGCTTCAAAAAATACAGTTCAAGAATGGTCTGCAACAATGAGATGCACAAGTCGTTATGTGGAAAAACGAACTTTACAACTTTGGTGGGGGGGGGAGGATTGGATGGCGGGGAAGGATAGGAAGGGGAAACAAAGGAGGAGGCTACAATGCTTGATAAGAAATGTACTCATTGTCTTGCCCATCTAATTGTAACCCCACTGTACAGTATTTTCACAATAAAAACACTTAAAAAAAAAGAATGGTCTCAGTGGGGTGCTGGTGGCTTACACCTATAATACTAGCTACTCAGGAGGTTGAGATAGCGGTTCAAAGCCACCTTGGGCAGGAAAATCTGTGAAACTCATCTCCAATTAACCACCAGAAAACTGGAAGTAGTGCTGTGCCTCAATTGGTAGAGTGCTCACCTTGCGCTGAAGAGCTCAGGGACAGTACCTAGGCCCAGAGTCCAAGCCCAACAACTCATAAGGGGGAAAACAAAAAGGAATGGTCTCAAAGAAAGCCTGGCATGATGATGCATGCCAGTAATCCTAGTACTTGGAAGAATGAGACAGGAGACTTTCAAGTTGAAGCCAGTCTGGCTTGTTCATTAAAAAAGAAAAAAAAAACAAAAGACAAAAAAAAGATACTTGGAAGAAAAAAAATTCACAAGATTAATTATCATAATTGTATATTACATTACCATAATACAGTACAGCAGATAGAAGAGATTGAAGTAAATCTATTAAAACTGAAGTGATATGGAGGGAATGCTTTATGTGTTTAAATATTTAATTACAAACTACCATCATCACTATCCTATCATACTCATGTTTTATTATGTCCAGTTCAGATATTCAATTTAATCCTCAGAACAGCTTTATTACTATTACTTTTATGATTACTTTTTTTCTTTTTGGGGTCCAATCGTGGGGCCTGAACTCTGGGCCTGGGCACTGTCCCTCAGCTCTTCAATTCAAGGCTAGAGCTCTACCACTTGAGCCACAGCACCACTTCTGGCTTTTTTCTTTTTGCTTATGTGGTGCCAAGGAATCAAACCCAGGGCCTCATGCATGCAAAGCAAGCGCTCTACCACTGAGCCACCTTCTCAGCCCCTAGGATTACTTTTTATAGATTAGAAAACAGTGGCATATAAGATTTAAATAACTTGCCCAAGAATATAAAGCTGACAAGTGATGGATTAAGATTTTAAGAGAGAGAAAAAGATAAATGGGAGCCCACAGCTGAGTCAGCCACAGTCAGATACAGAGAAAATTCCCCACATCGTGGATGGTCCTAAGCACCACTGGGAATCATTTGATTTGCTTTTGTTTCCAAATGGGCAGAACAAACCATAGAAACACAAGAAAACTGGCAATTCAAGGAAGCTCAGCTCTCACAGAAAATAACCAGGTGATAGAGCAGACAATGAAGGGCCTAGAAGACAGTTCTTAAAATGCTTTAAAAATACTGCTGATAAATATGTTAATGAAAAGATAGAAAGTCTTCACATGTCAATTTGTGAGTGTGATGAGACTAACCAAGGTTTATTAGAGGAATTTCATGGAATCCACAAAAACTAAATGAAGTCCAAAAGGAGGAAAGGTAGAACAAATTAAAAATAGTCACTCCACTAAAAGATATGAGAGAAGACACTGATAAATTAAAGGAGTGAAGAAGTCCACACAAGACCTAAAAGAAAGTTTCAATAAAGAGATAGAGGTCATAAATTAACAATTAGAAGTCAGAGAAATAAAAAACAAAGTAGAAATTATTGACAGAAGAATAGATGACATAAAAGACAAGAATAGATGACATAGAAGACAGTCTCAAGAATCGAAGATAGTGAAGTAAGCCAGGCCCAAAGAAACATAGGTCCCATGATTTCCCTTATTTGCAATAACTAGTACTTGTGCAGAACAAGTAGAAAAGGTCAAAAGCTATGTACATATGACCATATAAGATGATGTTAAGTGAAATGAACCCCAAGATAGGGACACAATTTTTTTCTTTCTTGCTATTGTTTCTAATGTATTTATAAGGTACCATGTGATTTTTGTGTTTCTTTGTATGTTCCTCCCCCACGGTATAACTCCTGTTTTCACTGTATTTGATGTTGGTGCCCTACATCTTGTATATACACTTCTCTAGCTTGGGGAAGGGAAGGTAAAAAGCAAAATGCTTAAATAGGCATACAGGCTGACCCATTGTAACAATGAGATGTACAAGACACTATGTTGAAAATGAACTTTACAACTTTGGTGGAGGGGGGGTGGTGGGAGGAAAGGGATGGTAGGGGAAAAACAAAGGAGGAGGCAACAATGCTAAATAGGAAATTTACTCATTACCTTGTTGATATAACTGTAATCACCATGTACAGTATTTTTACAATTAAAAACATACAAAAAAAGAATCAAAGATAGATTAATATTATAGAGAAGGAGGAGACAATTATCCAGAAAAAAATCTAAAAAACAAGAAAGAGCTTACAAAAATTTCAGAACTTAAAAAAAAAACACCTAATTTTAGGCTGATTGGTAGTGAAGAAGAGGAAGAAACCAAATGGATAGGAAACATTTAACAGAATTCTAGCAGAGAACTTTCCAACACACAAAACACTAAGCCCGTTTAGATACAAGAAGCCTCTAAAACTCCAAACAGACCAGACCAGAAATCAATATCCCATCGACACATTATAATCAGCATAGGATCAACAGAGACCAAGGAAAGGATCTTTAAAGCTGTCAGAGAGAAAAAATTAACTACTTATAAAGGAAAAACTATCAGAATAACTACAGATTTCTCAGCTGAAACCATGAAATCCAGGAGAGCCTGGCATGATGTATGTCACACCTTAAAGATAAACAACTACCAACCAAGAATACTGTATCCAGAAAAGCTCTCCTTCATAACTGTGGGACAAATAAAACTTTCCAGAACAAGGAAAAATGGAAATAATTTATCTCCACAAAACCAGCACTACAGAAGATACTTAAAGATGTCCTACATATAGAAAACTAACAAGAACATGCAAGTGGTAGAGAATGGCCCCACATATAGAAAACTAACAAGAACATGCAAGTGGTAGAGAATGGCTCCTTACCAGAAAACCAGATAATTATAGTAAGAAAATATAAGGCACAGACTCTAAGAAAGTGGATAACATGGCAAGAACTACCAAACACTTCTCAGTTCTGATTTTCAATATTAATAGACTTAACTCTCCAATTAAATGACAGATTGTCTTGTTGAATCAAAAACACAGGACCCATCCTTCTTCTGTCTTCAAGACACATCTTGCCCCCAAAACAAATATATTCTGAAACTGAAAGGCTGGAATAAAATCTTTCAAGCAAATGGCCCTATAAACAGGCCAGAGTAGAAATTCTAGTATCAGATAAACAAGACTTCAAATTAAAATTCGTGAGAAGAGACAAGGAAGGATACTATATTAATGAAGGGATCTATAATACAGGAGGATATAACAATTCTAAATATCTATACACCAAATGCCAGACAACCCAACTTCATCTAACAACTACTACTTACCTTAAAAACACACATCGATCCAAACACAAAGATTGTTGGTAACTTTAACACATCACTGTCACCTTTTGATAGATCATCCCAGCAAAAGCTTAAAAGAGAAACCTCATACCTAAATAACTACATTGATCAAACAGACTTAACAGACATCTACAGAATATTTCACCAAGTAATATCATAATATTCTTCAGAGCAGCTCATGGAAGATTCTCCAAAATAGGTCATATTTTAGGTCACAAAGCAAAACTAAATTCATAAAACATGAGATTGTTCCTTGCATCCTGTCAGACCACAACAGAATAAAATTAGAGGTCAACACCAAAAGCCATCACAGAATATTCTCTAATTCAGGGAGACTGAACAAAACATTATTAAATGAGCAGTGGGTCATTGAGGAGCTCAGAACAGTGCAAATGTTTGTGGAATTTGTGAAATAATCAAATTCTTCCATTGCTTCCAGAGTCTACAATTTGATAGCATAAAGGTTTGCCAAGTATTTCCTTATAATGTTCTGAATCTTGCTCGTTTCTGTCGTGATATTCCAATATTTGTCTCTAATTTTATTTATTTGGGTGTGTTCTCTTCTTTAAGACTAGATAAATGGGACTACAACAAACTGGAGTTTCTTTATGGCAAAGGACATAGCTAGCAAGATAAACAGAACGCCCACAGAATGGGAAAAGAAATTTACTAGCTATTTACTAGGGACTCATATCTAAAGTATAGTTAGAGCTCAAAAAATTAAACCCCCCAAAACAAATCCTCAAAGAAACAACAACCCAATTAATAAATGGACTAAAGACTTAAAGAGAGATTTCTTAGAAGAAGTACAAATAGCCAATGACAAATGAACAGATGGTCAACATCCCTGGCCATAAAAGAAATACAAATCAAAACAACATTGAGATTCTATCTCACCACAATTAGAATGGCCATTACCAAGATATCGTAACAATAACAGATGCTGGAGAGGATGTGTCTATAAGAGAACACAACTACTCTGTTGGTAGTAATGTAATCTTGTTCAAGCACTCTAGAAAGCAGTATGGAAGTTCCTCCAAAGAATAAACATAAAGGTTCCCTATGACCCAGCAATTCCACTCCAAGCATTTATCCAATTGATCACTAACCAGTTCACACTAAAGGTACCAGCACAATCATGCTCACTGCAGCATTGTTTACCATAGACAAGATATGTAATCAATACAAATGTCCCTCAGTGGATGAAGGGTCAAGAAATGTGGTACATACACACAATGTAATTTAATGCGTCCATCAGAAAGAATAAAATTACTCCATTCTTCGTAAGGAAATGGAAAACCAGACCCAAAGAAACATAGGTTTCATAGTTTCCCTCATTTGTAGTAAAAATATTGGGCCTATAAACCTACAAGTAAACCCAATGGATGGTAAAAAAAAAATTACACTTGGATATGATAAAGACTCTAAGCATTCACACAATGAAATCAAAGGAGAATATTTCTAGAGCGTATCACCAAGGCTCAATAGCTGTTTGCATATGATAATGTAAAATGATGCTTACCTAAATGAACTCCAAGAAATGGAAACAAGAGGTTTTTTTTATTTTACTTTTTGTGATTCTTTTTTGTTGTTTTGTTTTTGTTTTTCCTCTTTTGTCGCTGTTTTTGATTTCTGTAGTTTTTGCCTTACATGTAAGTTTATCTGCTTGGGGAAGGGGAAGGGGAAGCCCAGAAATAGTGGGACAAAGTGTGATCTAATTCAGCAGTGATATTCACTAGACAACCATGCCGAAAATGGATCTTTACAACCTGGGGGATGGGGAGGGACAGGGGAGTGAGGGAAAAGGTGACACAGTTCAAAAAGAAATGTACTCAGTACCTGAACTATTTAACTGTATCCCCTCTGTACATCACCTTTACAATTTAAAAGATATAATCTAACTCCAGATTTCATACTCTGTATTATTATTTTAAGGTTTTATACTCTGCAATTAAAACAGGGAATAGAGGAGATTTCAACTCATAGAGTTAGGTGTTAGGTGAGGTTGTCCTGGACATTTTCATTTTTGGTGGTGGTTAATGTTTGAAACTAGTTTTGTGCTTGCCAGATAGGTAATCTACAACTTGAATCACACCCTCAGCCCTTTTTGCTTTAATTTTCAAACAGGTGTCACTATCTTTTTGCTCCAGTTGGCCTTGATCCAGAAGCCTCCAAATCTCTTCCTTCTAAGTAGCAGGGATTATAAGTGTGCAATACCATGGCTGGCCTTGGATATTCTTTATAAAGAAAATTATTCTGCTAATTCTACTTTTGTTAAAAAAAGTCTTTCATATAAACATAGTTTTCAACACAGTTTACCCACTTTTGCAAACTTTATCTTTTCACTCCACTTATAGAAAAGTGCAAAAATCAGTGTAGTAACTTTACAGACTTCATCCTTCATTCTAATGCTCCCAGTTAGCTAAACTCTGCAAAGGTGTTCATTTTACTTCCATATCTTACACTGTGTATCTCAGTGCACAGCTATGCAGGAGTGCTTGATTAAACAACATACGATAAAAATCTTAGAAATAAAGTCATCCTATTTCAGTCAAAAGGGGTTCTGAAACTACCTTTATGTCATCTATCAGTAGTAAAACATCTTGAGACATGTAGAAATCACTTAGGTCAAAGATGATAGGGTAACAAACCACTGTCTTTCCTAGAATGCGATAAATCTGTAATGGGAAACAAAAACAAATAAATATAAAACATACTTAAAGGCAAAGCAACAGTATTATCAATCTCAACTAAGTTAAAACAGATGCTAATCTGAACAGGTAAATAAAATCTATACAACATTAATTTTAAAGTTTCTTGCCAAATCAGTATAAAAAGTAGACAATTTCTAATAAATGGGAAAAGTCCACATAAAATTTGTTGTAAAGGTATACAAGGCTTAGAAAAAACATAGCAGTGTCCTAAGCATTTCTTCCCAGAAAGCTTCTGTGGTATGAAACAAGATAAGTAAGATTTAAAGAAAATAATGTCAAATAATTTGCCTTAGTCCATAATAAAATATGATAATAGAGGGATAGTATGTCAAATATCATCTTAACATGTGCTATCACAATTCAAACACTGGGCAGAACTTTTTCGAGCACCTTTGATGTACCCAGGCAGCCAATGGGTCTATCTGGCCTTCCGGAGAGTCCTAACTTTTCATTGATACCTAGGTGAAAATAAGCCTGTAAAACACAAATTTGTAAATCAGAGTCAGACAAGAATCCATATCTTTTTAAAAACCATATTCTCTCCCCTATTGGCTTTTTAGTTTATGATTTTTCAAAAAAAAAAGAGGCAAGGGAAACTTGAACCAAGTACTGCAAGCTAATCAATATATTAACTTAAGATTTTAAGCTACCAAGCTTTTTAAAGAGAAAAACAGTATATTCATTTAGCAACCTCCTAAAATTTAACACTATTCTTTTTTTTTTTTTTTGGTCGGTCATGGGGTTTGAACTCTGGGCTTGGGCACTATCCGAGCTCTTCAGCTCAAGGTGAGCGCTCTATAGCTTGAGCCACAGCACCACTTCCAGTTTTCTGGTGGTTAATTGGAGATAAGAGTCTCATGGACTTTTCTGCCCGGGCTGGCTTTGAACTGTGATTCTCAGATCTCAGCCACCTCAGTAGCTAGGATTACAGGCGTGAACCACTGGCGCCCAGCAACACTATTCTTATGTTATTGTAAATGCACAACTTGTATGGCTCTGTCTTGACTTATATCTGATTATCTAAGAGTTTCAAAAAATCAGGCCCATATACCTTCTACTGGGTTTATATCTTCATGTATTTACCACCAAAATGGAATCACCTTTATTGATCTTTCTGAATATATGAATTTTATAAATAATTCAAAGTATGTTCTAAAAATGGCTGGCCTTGTTTATTCTCAAAGCCCCATAAACAGGGGTTATGTATATATATTATTGATATATACTAATGTTTTTATAAACAGATTCATATTTTTATGACTTAATATTGTGGTGTTATGGTTTCAAGATGTTAAAATGAGGCCATTCATTTTCTCTGTGTACCAATGCTGAAGTGACTGAAAAAGTCTAACTGTGAGTCAAAACTGTTAAGTAGTAGAAAACAGGGAAGTGTACAGCACAAGAATAGAAATGCCTAAATTTTCTATAAGGCAAAAACATACTGTTGCAATGAATTAGGAGTTAATACCAGAACTGAGCACTTAATTCAATCAAGAAGACCCTTTATCCTATTTAGCACCTGGGCAATGATGAAAGTGGCTGCTGATTATTTTATTATTTTAAAATAATTCCAGTAACACTTTTGGCTGTGTGCAATTGTATCTGCAGGATAATTCTGTAGACTTGCTAAATCAAAGAGGATGAACCTTCTCTCTGAAAGATAATCCCTAGTTTATTATTACACTGGCATTAATAGTGCACAGATCTTTTAGTCACTTTCTTGAGTCAAAGTGATGTTCATTTTACTCTTAAAACTACTGCACTAAAATATTTGTGGCTCAACATTTTCAAACATATTAAATGTCTACTTATATATTATAATTTTTTTATTTTTTCCCTACCATAAGAATATTGTCTGAGCAGACTACATACTAGATCAAGCATCATTTCAGCATACTTCAATCTAAACATTTTCCTAATAGGAAATTTCACAAACACTTTTATTATTATTATTATTATTGTTGTTGTTGTTATCAGTATCATTTGGTGTTAGTCCTGGGGCTTGCACCACTTAGGATGCTATGAATTTTTTGTTCAGGCTAATCATCAACCACTTGAGCCACAGCACCACTTCCAACTTTTGGGTTACACATATTTTTTATTTTGCCAGTACTGGGGACTGAACTGAGGGCCTGGGCTCTGTCCCTGAACCTCTCTGTGCTCAAGGCTAGTGCTCTACCATTTGAACCATAGAACCACTTCTGGATTTTTCTGTTTATGTGGTACTGAGTGATCAAACCAAGGGTTTCATGCATGCTAGGAAGCACTCTACAATTCTGCCATATTCCCAGCCATGGTCGACAACATACTTTTAATGTATCAGGTTACTTGTACTATATTTAATTAAGATTAAATATAAAGCCAGTCATTTCTTAAAGGCTTTTGACATTGATATCCTTCTATAAATAAACACCCCTAGCATCTGCATTAAAATTTTTTTGGGGCTGGGAAGGTGGCTCAGTGGTAGAGTGCTTGCCTTGCATGCTCGAGGCCCTGGGTTCGATTCCTCAGCACCACATAAGCAAAAAGAAAAAAGCCGGAAGTGGCGCTGTGGCTCAAGTGGTAGAGCACTAGCCTTGAGCTGAAGAGCTGAGGGACAGTGCCCAGGCCTAGAGTTCAGGCCCACGACTGGACCAAAAAAAAAAATATTGCCTCATTTTCCTTCTAGTGGTTTTATATTTTAATAACTTTAAAGCACTTAAATGTTTACTGTGTCTACTATTTTTTGCATTTATGAAAGGTAGATACTAACCTAAGTTTTCCTAAAATAAAACCAACTATTTCTATACTATGCTGATTATTTGAATTTATTTCAAACAACAACTTTGTCACATACAAAATTAATGTACTAGATTTATTTGTTCATTCTGCCATGTCAAAGTTAACTTTGTCCTGATTTCTCCTTTTGAATTGAACATTCTTAGAAAACAGCATCCCCTAATTTGGCATTGTGCCTGCATGTAGTTAATGCTTAGGAAATGGATGAATGGGGGAGCAACCAACTGTCCTCCTGAGCCACATGTGCTGTGAAGACTGATTCTGGAATAGCAGACAAAGTTAACTGCCAAAAAAAGTACTCCTGCAATATTATATTGCATAACTACACTGAAACTTGGACACATAATACTAGATGGAGCACCTTTTTCCACAAATATTTTCAAAATTTCAGATTTCATAAACTACCTTGGATTTAAGACAGTAATAATATTAAACAGCCATGAACAAATTACTAGGCAAGTTTCTTGAGCCACTATTCTTTATAACAATGGAAACATTTTCTGAGACAAGTCTGCAGCAATTAAGTAATGCCAATCTGTAATGTTCACTCCATTCTTGGGTAGAGATACTACTGTGTCCATTTTATAATATACATACAACTTGGACTGAAATATATAGAAGCAACCAAACTATCCAGAAAACAGAAGTACTTTATACTAATTAGATTGGCACTGTATAACAGAATCAGATCATTGTATAACAGGATCAGATCACCTTGAAGCAAATCACACCAGTCACATCATGAACATTAACCACAACACAAAAGGCCCGCTCTTAGCTCTCTACCCTCACTCACATCCTCTTTACTGGCTGAAATAGGTTGCAGGTTCTCAGAATAAAAGGCATAAAAATATTTACATCAGGTAAGATTAGAGGGAGCACCTTTGTTTTTAACAGAAAGGCTTATAAAGGGTCACTATGTTAGGCAACACATACAGAGGATGAATTCTAAAGGACAGTAGTTTGGGAGATACAGTCTGAAACAACAATCAGAGAACAATCTTGCTCTTCACAAAGGTACATGGAAGCTGGATTTGTGATTCAGCTTTTATCTTTAACCAAACCAAATACCCAAATTGTATACCATTTACTAAATCTTTAAAATAATAAAATGTAAAAAGTATAAAGTCAGGATCTGCTGTCTTTACTTGTGTGCAACAGAATGCTTTCTACTGCCCCTGTGATCCACAGCAGAGGAATCTCTTCAGAGCTGTTATCAGAGTGAATTATAATCAACTATTTTCCTATGGTTAGACTCAGAGGTCACCTTAGTGCCCCAGGGGCTCTGAATATAGCAGGTATTTGGAATGAATAAAATGCTACATTCAAGTGATTTGTTAATCATGTTGGCCTTTTACATCTTGGCTGCATGTTATTTGGCAGATACCACAAAAATTATGATGAAAATTTGCTCATATTAGTCTTGAGAAGAACAAAAACAGATTTGGGTTAATTTGCTTTAAGTGTATATTTATCAAAGACTGACCTTTGTTTCCATTCTTTAGAGCTTTCTGTGAGACCATAAAAGTGTTTCTGGAGAAACAACCTGCATGTAAATAACAATCTGCAGTGTGTAAGCCTTAGGGCTTGGAATACTGGAATACTTTTCATTACTACATTGCCTCCTCTGCTTGCCTTCAGCTCCTCAGTTCCCACTTGGTCTTGCTTATTATCTTTTATTCTCTTCCACCATAAAAATCAGATCTCCTCATTATTTACATCATATGCGATTTGAAACTGTTACTTCTCTAACAGATCTTTGTTCTTTCTGCCTTAGCACTCCATTGGGTCGGAAGTGGAGTACAAGGAGAATGTCTAATTTTTAGAGAGGTATGAGGTCCCTTTAACAGCTTGTGCATATTTGTGACACACCTACAATCTATTTTGTGTTGCCTAGAGGTAAGGTCTAGCCTGGTGATTAGCAATTATGGGTTCCTGCCATGTCATGTGTGCCTCAACTATCTCAGACCTTATTCTTTTAAAAATATTTTTATTATTAATTTGTACAAAGAGGTTGTAAGTACAAAATGTGTGTGTGTGTGTGTGTGTGTGTGTGTGTGTGTGTGTGAGTTTTGGGGTTTCCAGGACCTGTGCTCTTTCTCTGAGCTTTTATGCTCAAGACTAGCACTTTACCACTTGAGCCACAGTTCTACTGCTGGATTTTGGTGGTTAATTAAGATAAATCTTATGGACATTCTTGCTGGGGCTGGCTTTAAACTGATCCTCAGTTCTCAGTCTCGTAAGTAGTTAAAATTACAGGTGTGAGCCATTGTTGCCCAGCATACAGTGCTTTCTTGATCAATGTCATTCCTTCCTTCTTTGTAGCATCTCAGATTTGACCACAAATATTTATATCAATTTAATCACTTTAACCTTGATTACTTGAGAGATTTTTTTTTTTTTTTAACAAATACTGTTTGTAAGAAGGAAGATTGTTCCGGGATTGTTTTTAACAATTACCATAGGAAATGGCAGTTTCTGAACAACAAGTGGGAGTCAAACAATTCCCTGTTTCTAATGAGGAAGAATATTCACAACATAGCAATTCTTGACCCTTTTGCAGAGCAGTGTGTACAAAGGTCTCCTTTTAATCTCACTCCAATTAGACATCAAATACAAGCTAGGACATCATTTTATGCTTTCTTTGAGAGCAGCAAACTAAGGGATAAGAAATACTTCATACTTCAAACATCAAATAAAGGAAAAAAGAGAGGGGTAGTATTTATCAAAAAATTAAATGAATTTTTTAAGTTTGGAAAAACTAAAATCAAATAAAAAAATAACTTTACAAATGACAACTGAAATTAAGACTAATTCCTAAGTGCTCTTTACCAGGAGTGAAATCAATAAGACCTGTGAATGCAATATTCATTGTCCATGTAAACGTGTGCACACATATGCACACATCACACACAATGCAGTTTTATTATTTACTTTTAGGTAACATCCTACAAAGCAAATTTCTCAACTTAATTAGAAAGTTTGGGATTAATGATTCTATTTCAGAGTTGGATTTTTAACTATACATCTCACCTATAAACTAAATCCAATCATCATGCTCTGCTACCTTTTTAAAGGAGAATATAAAGAGGCAAAATGACTTACTTTCACAAGCTCCTGCTGAGGCCAGATCTGAATTGGTTCTACCTGTTGAGGAGTTTGAGTCTGAATACCATATGTGTTAAGAAACACTTGAAGGCTAAAGAGAAAAGAGACATTTTTAGACAATGCATCATATACAGTTTAGGAAATGACAAATCAGAAGGATAAAAGGGAAGAGAATATGATAACTTGGAGCATATTATTCATATTAATCTGTTAATGTCATCAATGTACCATATGCCCTGGAGTCCAGGTCTTCCTGGATTTTTCCTAGAGTATCAGATGGGAACTCTGAGGGCTGGCAGTAAGTTTAAGTACTAATGTTGGGAATCCCCATAATGTTCTTGTACTCATTTCTTAAAACTATAATCCAGGTAGCACTGGCATTGGTTACAGTTTAATATTCACATCAGCTAAGACAAAAAATATTTTTAAACATAAAAGAATGTAGTGCTAACATTTAAAATGACATTCTTGAAAGCCTGGCAAGAAATCTATAAAGTTAATCTCATACAGAATATAATAAGCATAAATATTCACCCTCCTCTCCCCACAAAAGAAAACATCACCCATTTGGATTTCATACCGTTGACTTTCTGCTACGAGTGCTACATGGACTACCAAATCGTTTTCCAGTGGTCCCTGTAACACAGAATAAAGGTGTGTGTGTGTGGTGTGTGAGAGAATATTTCAGAGGATTTGGTCATCATCAGCTACAATGAGGATCAAGGACAATATTAACCATCTCTAAGCAGTTCATTAAGATGATGGACACCAGCTGGCTCTAAGCTGCTGCCTTTCTTTACTGGCTTGCCACTGCCTACTAATCAATTTGATGGTGTAGACAGAGTAATGGAACACAAGGAATGAAAAGTCATAAATCTTATCACTACCAGAGGGGTTAGACTGTCAGGGCTATTTTGAATGATGCATAAGAGTAGTTTGGGGACTGAGAGTCATTTTCCATCATTTAATTCTGAAGGGAAGAGGAAGAACTAAAAATAAAAATCCAATTTATGTATTCCCTGTAAAAAATGATTGTGAGTTAAAATTGTTCATTTGACATCTTAACCACATATAAGGTTATTTCCTTTCTTATTAGCCAATTTCCCTTTGGCATTTTATATATCAAAATAGCTTTGTTCTAATATGTAGTTTCTCTGGTAGAGAATGAACTCCTCAGCTGACTATATAATTACTATTATGTTCACTAAATACAAGCTGTTAGATTTAATAGTTCTAATCAAAAACAGTGTTGGATATTTGCTACTCTATTTTTGTGTTGAAAAGATTCACTATAACATATATTAATGCATTGTTAAAAGAAACTCACTTTTGAGTCTTTATATGATTAACAAAGAATGTAAGGAAGTATCAGTATAGGATGGGGGCTCTGAAAATACTTATCAAATATAACCTTATATAATGAATTCAAAATTCTCAATAGCATATTGTAAAACATTTGATTTACCATCAGTTATTTCCTCTCCATGGTATTCAATCTGCCACCAGAATTTATGTATGATGGCAGGCAAGAAACACCACAATCCATATACCAGCAGTAAATATCATACCGTCAAAGGGGCAGTTCCCAGAGTCATTGCCGTAACAGGCAGACTTTCATGTAATTTAAATAAATTTATAAGATAAAACATAACAAACCAGAGAAAACAAATGCATATTACAATAATGTTACAAATTCTATTTTAACTGATAAAGACCTTACAATTAAATGTTTCACAAAAAGATGAGAAAAGAACTAATTATTCCATCTCATCAAGATTTCTAGCAACAAATGAAACAATTAAGTTGATTAGACCTAGTATTTACTTCATCAGGAGGAGGATTACCTTAGAGTGGGCCATTATCCACAATCTCTGGAACTATTAAGAGATTCTTAAATAAAAAGCAAGTAGAAACATAATAGAATACAGTTATAATAAATAAGGCACTTTATAGAACCTAATTGGAAAATTGGCATCTTCTTTTTGAATCATAGACCAATTATTTAGGATAATATTGTTTCCATTTGCAGGAGAGAGTACTAAGACTGAAAATGGCCAGTACACATGTTGAGTCACAGTGAACATCTGGTTCGTAACTAATGGCTAAAGAACTCTTTTTTTTTTTTTTTTTTTGTCGGTCATTGGGGCTGAACTCTGGGCCTGGGTGCTGTCCCTCAGCTCTTTAGCTCAAGGCTAATGCCCTACCATTTCAGTCACAATGCCACTTCCAGCTTTTTTCTGCTTATGTGATGCTGAGGAATTGAGCCCAGGGCCTTATGCATGCGAGTCAAGCACTCTACCACTAAGCCACCTTCCCAGCCCCTAAAGAACTCTTTAACAGCAAAAAAAATCCAGCAATTTAGGGGCAGGGGGAGGATGGGAAGGGATGGGAAGGGGAAACAAAGGAGGAGGCTACAATGCTTGATAAGAAATGTACTCATTATCTTGCCCATGTAATTGTAACCCCTCTGTACAGTATTTTCACAATAAAAAAATAAATAAAAAATTTAAAAAATCCAGCAATTTAGAAAGTTCTGATTTATACACCATCAACCATAATGGAGCTGGGCCTTCAACTCTAAAAGTAGAACTCCTCAAGCCATTCTCTGCTCAGAAAGAATTTGGCATGTGTAGTTTCTGCCCAACAACTACCTTCTTTTCAAACCACCACTACTGCTGGCTAAAGCTAAGGGTGGGATAATGCAGTCATAATATTTAATGTATATATGTGAAAGTGTATTGAAATAAATTGAGGGGATTGGTGGGGTTGGGAGAGATGGTACAAAATGATGAAAGGGATGACACTGATCAAGATGTGTAGCCATAAATGATATGCTGGTTTAAAATCATTTTGTACAACTACCTAACAATAATAAAAATAAATTAAAAACAAGAAAAAGTAAATAAAATCCAATTCTGATGTAAGTCAGGTTCAGAGACAAAGGGCACATGTTTTTTCTTAAATGTGGAAGTTAGAGCTAAAATCTAAACTTATAAAACCACATGTAGGGCCATATGCACATATATACAATCAAACTAACTGAAGTATGGTATGTACAAGGATGGATTGTCACAGTGTAAGTCCTTTGAACAATTAACTGGCAGTTTAACAAAATGAATGCCAGGAAGCTGAAACTTGTTTTGTCTGAGATGGATGGAGCTAAAGGAGTAAGAGGCTGATGAAAGGAGAGAGGAATTGTGGACAATTACAGTCCTAAAACTCAATGTACATATGCAAAAATGGAACGAGGTAACCTGAGGAATATGTGGGGTTAGGTTAAGATGGGGGAGAGTGATGGAAGGGGTGACACTGATCAAGATGCATGGTAATAATAAACTGGCATAAATTGAAATTCCTTTGTATAACTATCAATTTTAAAATAGGAAATAAAAACTCATTAACACTGCTCAACCTCATAATAGGCCACAATAGCTGGAAACCTCAGGATTATCTTTGATACCTTAATTTTACCCCTCACATTCAATCAGTCACCCAAATCCTATGAGTCCCTTCTTCACAAGGCACCAATAATCTTGTTTCCTGTTTTCATTTCTAGCAAACACTTACCTCTGTGGGCCAGGAACTATTTAAGTGCTTGACAAATTATTATTTCTATTTTACACATAAGAAAAATGAAGTTCAGAAAGTTGAAGTAGCATATTCAAAGACATAGAACTAGTGAAGAGTACTGCTAGAATCAGACCCATATGGCTGACTGTAGTCTGAACTCTTAACCACTAACTTCTGCTTTTATGAGTGGAGAGAAGGCAGGCTTTGGAACTGAAAGACCAATTTACAAGTCCATATTGTCACTTACTTTGATAATGATTGTGGTCATCTACTAGAAGTTTTAAACTTACCATGGATACAACTGAAGTATTGCTTTCTATACTTAATTCCACTAAACTGTCAAGCATTCTTTATCCATACAAAACACATCATGAATTTATCTGTTTTAGACAAAAAATGTGTCAGGGCTGGGTGTCAGTGGTTCATGCATATAATTGTAGTTACTCATGAGGCTGAGATCTGAGGGTTGTGGTTTGAAGCCAGCCTGAAGCCAGCCTGGACAGGAAAGTCTGTGAAATGTTTATGCCCAATTAATTGCCAAATAGATGGAAGTGGAATTGTGGCTCAAGTGGTAGAGCATTAGTTTTGAAAGAGAGAGAAAGAGAGGGAGAGAGAGAGAGAGAGAGAGAGACAGAGAGAGAGAGGGGGGGGGAAAGCTCAGGGACAGAGCCCAGGCCCTGAGTTCAAGCCTCAGATATTCAAGGCATTCTTGATCCTTTTTACCTTCCTTTCAAGGTTTATACTCAGTAACAGTTGAATATGCACACTGACAATACAGATTTTCCACCATAAAGCTGCATTAAACACTTTTATTAGGTAGGTTAATAAAATTATTCTTATTTACTGATGAGAAAACTGTGAAATGGGAATAAGAATCTTAAGCGTGTCTACTACATATGAGTAAGATCAAACAAAAGAGGCTTGTAAGATATGCAACACAAATGATTATTTATGCTAATATTTGTTGTGTTATTATCTATGTCTATTTCAACAAATCTTAGTTTGCCTACTAAAAATGCTTCATAGAGCAATGAGGACAATATGTATTATTTCATTGGATCAGTAAAGCATACACAATCATTTAAACAGGCATATAAGTACTAAAAATATTAGATTTTGCATGAACTCTAATAACAAACAAACATATGTCTCCTGCAAGAGGATTCCTTGGATTTTGCTTCATGCCTACCTTTATCCATATTGGGTCACATTAATTTTTTTTGTAGCATTGATTTGCATGCCAAAGGTGGCCAAAAAAATGTTGAGTGAATGAAGAACAGGAAAGGATGATGCGTGATGGACAGATTTGTAATGTTTAGGACATCCGTTCTCTATACCAGAACCACTGGTTCTCAAACTCCAAACTTCCTGAGTCTTTTATCACGTAAGTGCAAACTACTGCTTCCTGCCTGTCTCCTATCTGTTTTAGAATCCACTAGTAAGTACAGTTCACTCACCTGAAGTTTCTATCTCATTTAATTTGCACTTTCTTTTCTATCCAGAATCTAAACATTAGGGTGTTCAAATATGATCTGTCCCTATTAGCCAGAGCAAATGTTATGTGTGAGTCACTGGACACTAGTCATGGACTGCCCGGTGCCCTCACTTTGCAAGTGGCTTAGCTTTTGGAATGCTTATGAATGGGTTAACTACAGAATGAGCTCTGAGAGGGGCTCCTTGTGCTTGCTTTTAAAAAAACAAACAACTATGGCTGTTCACAATTAACTTTTTCTAAAAGGAAGGCAATTGGTACTGATTTGATGGCCTGAAGAAACTGTTCTTTGTATTATGGGTTAGACTTTACAGATCCCTCACACACATACACAACAAATGTTTGCAAATACAAACTAGGATAGTTTTTTTTTGGGGGGGGTCTGGTTGTGGGGCCTGAACTCTGGGCCTGGGTGCTGTGCCTCAGCTCTTCAGCTCAAGGCTAGCACTCTACCACTTGAGCCACAGCACTACTTCGGGCTTTTTTTTTTTTTCTGCTTATGTGGTGCTGAGGAATCAAACCCAGGGCCTCATGCATGCAAGGCAAGTGCTCTACCACTGAGCCACTTTCTGGGCCCCAGGATAGTTTTTATAAAAGAGAAATAAGCATAATTAAATGTACACACATTTATATAATGCCATATAATCACATGACTTTAGACTAACAACATATAATGGGAAATATTCTGGCTCAAAACTTCCATTTTCAATAATGTTGGACTATATCTGTTTAGTAAATTTCTGCATTATGATAAAGCACATTCATATGAATTTGCAAACTTAATTTTTAAGTGTTCAATGGAAGAAGCACTTCCATAGTATAATAATATCATCTTGGCACTACCTGGTTTAAGACTGCAACTCATTTTAAGATTTAAAACTATGATAATTAACACATTGCAAGTTCATTTCCAGATTCTAGTTTTTAAATTACTCAAATCAGGTCAAAGTAGTAAGGATAGAGATCTGTACCTTGGTACTATAAATAAAACAGTATAAAAAACTTTCAAAAGGAATATAGAGAAGCTATAATATGAACAAGTCTCATATTTTCTTCTCCTTGTTCTTTGTAAGTCTATGTATTCCGATAGATGATTCATTAATGAGGTCAAAAAATTCAAAAGATTAAAAGCTCTGAAAAAGTTTTCAGTGAATGTCTTTTTCAAATGTGCCGTCTCCCCCCATCTATTTAGTCACCATCAGCTAACAACTAGGTAATTTACTGATTATTATTCATGCCTCTTTTCTGAAGTTTCTTCATGCTTATAGGAGCAAATGAGGACTTAGCACTTTTCCCACTAATTATTGCATATCATGGTATTCTTTTCATTTATAAATACACAGACCATGTCTATTAAGACATTTTGTTTAACATTCCATTTTGTAGATGTACCATATTCATTAATGTCATCTCATTGTTTTAATTATTTGAGGGCAGTCAACTTTTGGAACTGAAATCTCTGGATGTGGTTATAGTTACATAGGAACAACGATACCAAAACTTAACCTAACTCATTCAAGGCACTGCTAGCTGTGATTTATTGAAAGATTGTCAATTAAGAATGGCAGGTTTAGATTTGGCGAGAAGGATAGAGGTTAGAGTCTGAATCTTTTCTAGGAAGAAGGCAAAAAAATACATAGATGTTCAGTTACAATTTATTCACAGAAACAACACAGCAGCCTACTGATAAGATTGGTCTTATTATTTTACTATTCTTTGTCTTGTAGTCTGGTTTAGAATATGAAGAATGGTGCGAATGTTAATGTCTTGAGAATCTGTGTGCCATGTATTATTCAAGTGTACTCTGACCTTTACTCTTACAAAAAGATCTCATTTTAAAAATCAGGAAACTGACATACAGAGCTATTACATAATTTCGCAAATATTATACATTTTAGTTTTAGAGCTTAGCTTAACCTGTAGGTTATGTCTAGGTCTGCAGTTAAAATGACAGATACCACAATGTGTTTTTATTTCATTTTGCTGCTATGTGGTATGTATTGGACAGAGTTCTCAAAAGAAACTCTGTGTGTGTGTGTGTGTGTGTGTTTGGAGAGGGAGAGGTGAGGAGGTGAAGGAAGGAGAGTTGGAAAGAAATTCATTAAAAGGAATTGGCCCACATGATTCTGGAAGATGGAAAGTTCCAAGATGTGCAGGATTGTTTGGCAATCTAGGGAATCTGAAGAGCTGATGGTCAGAACTAGTCTGAATCTGAAAGCCAGAAACCCTTAGAGGTAATGGTAGATCTAGTCTAACATTAGGCTGACTTAAGAGCCAGGAAGAACTGGCTCTTCAAGTCAAGAGGCAAGAAAAAAGCCAATGTCAGAGTTTGAAGGTAGTCTTACAGTGAGAATCTTCCTTCTACTGAGTAGTCAGTCAGCTTCCAACTGACTGGATGAGCTCCATCTGCATTGGAGAGGACAATCTGGTTTGTTCAGTATTGATTTAAATGTTAATGTTGGAAGCAATTCATAAAAATAGTTGAAATGAAAATATACCCAGAATAGTTTTTAGGCAAATATCTGGGCAACCTCTGGTCCAGTTAATTTGATATGAAATTAACAATTTTTTGGTTATACAAACATGTTAGCATTGTCTTTGGTATGTGTGGGAAGAATGGTGCAAAGGCCCATCAACAAACTATTCTTTATCCATTTGAGATCAGATTTTAAGATCATTTCAGATGTTGCCTACAAATGTATATTTTCTGCATTTTGATAGAACACAATGCTTTAGTTCTTGTCAATTAGGTTTAAAATTTATCTCATCTGTTAAAAATCCATACAATAATTCTTATTTTTGCAACATTCTGCTAAGTCCTAGTCAAATTAGTTTTATTTTTAATATGCTCAATGGTGAATAAAATAAGGGATTGTGGCTCCGTTTAATAGGCTTTTTATTAAAAACAAGGCAAGGGAGGAAGAAGACAAAGAAAGAAAGGAAAAAAAAAAGAAAAAAGGAAGCAAAAAATAGGGTTCATACCTCACTGGAGAAGGGTCTTGTCTCAAGGGCAATGCATTTGAAACATTCTGTGTCTCTGCTTTTGGGGCTTTACATAACTCATTTATGCTCATTACCCTTCTATAGTAGGTCTTGTCAACATTCAGCATTTTTTTCATTACACTCATTTTTCAGTAAAACCTCATTAGCTGAAGAAACTAGGCAAATGCTTTATATATCTCTATTCCTATTGGAGATAACACACCAACAGTACTTCTCAGGAACTAAGTAACAGGCTACAGTGTGAACACATGCATATCCTAACAGAGATGCCCTGGCATCTTGTTCTAACATTTCCAACCTACCCAAAGCAGTGATATGAAGAAAAGTAATAGGAAAGCAGAAGAAATTAAGTAGAAATATCAGAAGAATAACATATCAGTTATGGTTAAAAGCCATATGTGGCTCAAGGGTAGTAGAGCTGGCCAGGGAGAGAATGGTCCTTTAGGGTCTATGTATTAATATGATGGATTAGTGATCTTTATAGGCTTTGCATTTGATATTTTTATTTTTATTATAATGGTGGTGTATACATCGGTTACAGTTATGTAAGTCATGTGTTAAGTACATTTCTTTTTGAACAATGTCATGCTCTCCCTCAGTTTCTCCAAGTTTTTTTCCCTCTCGGCTCCCTTACCCCAAGTTAGGCTTTACATTTAAAAGGAAAGTGAATGAATTAAAAAAAAATCCTAGACCTCAAATATGCAGTTCTAAATGCTTAAATAAACCAGGCAATGTTTTTTGACAGCAATTGTTTTAATGACTCCAATTATCTTGGAAGAGAATGCTTTCACTATGCCACAATGAATTGATTTTTCAAATTATTTTACTCCTTTCTAAAACACTTGCTGTAACTGGCTGCCTCTATATATTTGTCTTAAAGAAATAACAGTGCTCAAGGTCTCTCCTACTTCCCAGAAACAATGATATGCTAATTATACAAGCCAGGTGGAGTCCTGGACCCATGGTATGTACAGATAAAGAGAGGAAGAAATAATGAAAAACTCATACAAACACAATAGTAAAGAGCAACTTCAGGAAAAATTCATTAAGGTAAGACAGAGGAGGAGGAAGCACACAGGGAAAATGTAGGTTCCAAAAACTGATTCATGTCATTCGTAAGAGTTTCTGTGTCATTTGAAAGGATCTCAGGTCACGGGATAGTACCAAGAAGGGACCCATAGAGATAGAAAAAGGAATCAGGACTTAGAGTCATGAGGGAGAAAAATAGGGGCGTATAGTAAAGCTGCTTGTTATACAAATGTTTCCCCTCTCCACACACTTTGGTGCCTGCACTGATTGGTTAAGTGGCTGAGTTGAAAATATCACAGATGGAGGAGACCATTTTTATTATCTGGTAACAAAAATGGGTAATAATGGACAAATGAAGAGATAGGAGAAGTCTCCACACCTCTGAACTATTTTTCATGATGTAATACTACCAGGGATTTTGTTTGAAAGATAGGTTTCCTTGACAAACAGCAATTTATGTGATGGATGAGGAGGACTGAGTTCTAGGGAGAATAAATAGACCAGACCTAATAGTTAAGTAGACAAAGAAATGGAATTGAGGTCTCTTACTGACTTGATCTAGAGATTTCCCACTAAGTCAGACTATTGTACAGTCAGAATATAAGGTCCTTAAGATGTAGGATTAGAGATCTCAATGACAAAAAGGGCTATGTAAGCATAGTAACAAACACTTTTGTCAGAAAGAAACACAGTGTGACATACTTAAAAGCAATGTTAAATGTCTTTTAGTTTAAACAGCTAAGATGCAAAAAGAGACTGCTTGGACTTGTCAATTTAAAGTCATTAATAACATTTTACATGTTGTTTTAGTAGAGTGGTGGTATAACCAGCCAGACTCTGCACTACAAGGTATGAATAATAATTGATGAAAGGAGAAGGTACAGTGTTTTTCTAAGACTGAGGGAACTGAAAGGCCCTTGAGAGAAGAGTCTAAAAACATTCTTATAAAATCAGTTCAAGCCCCACAACTGACAAAAAACAAACAACAACAACAACAACAAAACACTAGCAAGAAAGAAAAAACCACTTATGTTCCTGTCTTGGAGTACATGTTGCTTAACATTATCTCATTTGGTCATATGTACATAAGCTTTGATCTCCTCTACTTGTCCTAGACATGTACTAGTCACTGCAAACAAGAGAAACCATGGGACCTATGTTTCTCTGGGCCTGGCTTACTTCACATAATATAATTTTTTCCAAGTCTCTTCGGGGTTGGTTCCATATTTTAGCTATGGTAAATAATACTGCAATAATCATGGTTGTGCTGGTAGCTTTGGTATGACCTTGTTTGTGATGGTTTGGGTAAATGTCCCAAAGTGCAATTGCTGTGTCATAAGGGAGCTCTATGTGGAGTCTTCTGAGGAACCCACACTGCTTTCCACAGTGGTTGAACAACTTTACACTCCCACCAACAATACAGTAGGTTTCCCTTTTGGCCATATCCCTTCCAGCATCTGTTGTTACTAAATTTTTGATTATAGCCATTCTAACTGGGGTGAGGTGGAATCTCAATGTTGTCTTGATTTGCATTTCTTTTATGGCTAGAGAAGTTGAACATTTCCTCATGTGTCTATTGGCCATTCTGATTTCCTCTTCAGAGAAGTCTGTCTTCAAGTCTTTAGCCCACTTATTAATTGGGAAGTTGTTTCTTTGAGGATTTGTTGGGGGATTTAGTTTTTTGAGTTCTAAATATATTTTAGATATGAGACCCTTATCCATTGTATTCCCAGTCTGTGGGCTTTTTGTTGATCTTGCTAGCTATGTCATTTGTCATGCAGAAGCTCTGCAGTTTCATGCAATCTCATTTGTCCAACCTTTCTCTGATTTGATATCATTTTTAAGTTTAGTATTGAGGCTATAAATTAGGTTTTGGGTGCTGTCTCTAAGCTTTTTTACTCAAGGCTAGTCCACTATTATTTGAGCCACATATCCACTTCTAGATTTTTTTTTTTTGCCTTCCCTCCCCTCTATTCTCCTCTCCTTTCCTGTCTTTACATTCTTTGGTTGTTAATTGAAGATAAGAATCCCATGGACTTTCCTGTCTAGGCTAGTCTCTAATCTCCATGCTAGAATAACTAGGAATATATGTGTGAACCATGGGCACTTGGCATACAGTATGATTATGAAGAAATATTGATACTTGAGTGTAGTGGCATGCAAACCTGGAATCCCAGATACTTCAGTGAGGGAAATCAGAAAGACAATACTTTGAGGCCAGTGAAATTAAAGTTAACTGAAATCTGATCTCTAAAACAAGCTGAGAATGGTGGATTACAGCTATAATCCTGGATATTTAGAAGGTAGAAATAAGTGGCTCATAAGGCTCAGGCCATCCCAGAGCAAAATGCATGAGAACTGATCTGAAAATCAACTAAAGCCAAAGTAAGGACTGGGGCATAACTCAAGTTGTAGAGTGAGGCTCTGAATTCAGTAACACACACACACACACACACACACACACACACGCACACACACACACACACACACACACACAATCTTCTGGATTCAAAAAGAGCAGCTCAGAGTCCAGAGGAAGATGGCAGAGGAGAAGCTGAGGGCTAAGCAAGCTCTTGCACAGAAACCAGTTTTAGTGCTCCAGTGAAAAGTCAAAGGCTAGAGAGTCACAGCAACTGTACCATCATAGTACAGAGAGTTTGACCACAGAGGAAATATCCAGGAAGCTTGATTAAGGAGACAGATTCAAGTACTTGCTGGTGTCCGCGATGGCAGTGGTGGCGGCTTTGGCGGTAGAGGTGGTGGCAGCTGCCTTGGCTGCCATATCAACAGAGAGTGCCTGGGACCAAGGCACCAGAGGCAGTTTGTGAGCTGATTTTACTCACCGCAAGCAAGAACTGACAAGGAACAGAAATCTTCATCCTGCTTATGACATACAGTCGGAGACCATGGACTGCCCAGAAACCAAGGGAAGGGTGTGAGTACCCCCAAGACATCATCACTCCTTCTCACCGAGCAGTGGTGGAAAAGCAGCCCTTCCCCAACCACCAGAGAAGAACTCCATCTTTGATACTGTCAAAGACCCAGCTAGCATGTAACTCAGGCTGTGGAAGAAGACAACAGGAGTCATTCAACAGGTCAAAGGAACCTAACCTTCGGGGCTCAGCTATACCCAGGGGAAAGTTGCCCTTCCCAGGCAGATGAAGCTCTGCCCAGAGGAGTGGCTTTCTTCACTAGGTAAACAGAACTAGATGCTACCTCCCCACTGCAGCATAGGCAGCAGATCCAGCTGCAGAAGGGGTAAAAGAAAAACAATGGAAACTCAGTAAACATAATTCCTGGGAATGGTTCAAGGCTGGGCTATGAATGCCTCAAGAGCTAGCCCCTCAGAGAAAAGCTACTGATTGCTGAAAGGTTTCAACCCTACCCACAACCTAGCCCCATCACAGCAACTCCAAGTGAGGAAACAGCTATCCATCTCCCTCCTTTGTGATACTCAAGGCAGATCTCCCTCCCACTGAACTAGCCTGGCAGGAGGGCCCTTGGTAAGGCAGAGCTTCTTTCTGCCTGCTTGAACAAACTGATTTAAGAAAGCAATCAAGCCACAGGAAAACAAAACACACAAGCAAACAGAGACTCCACCAAGAGACTGGTTATGGACACAGGGAAGACTCAAGATCCCTCCCCCCCCAAAAAAAAAAAATCAAAGAACACTTTTGTCTACCTAATTTGGTTTTTTAAAAAAATTAATATTTTTCCTATTTTTACATCATTTTAATTTTAGGTGTGTGTCTTTTTAAAAATTCGTATTACTCTTTTCCCTTTTGATCTTGTGTGTGTGTGTGTGTGTGTGTGTGTGTGTGTGTGACTTGTTATTCTGTTCATCCCCAGATATATACCCATCTTAGATAATTAGACCTTATCCTGCATTGTGTGCACACTTAATTCAGATATAAATTATTCAATTCACAAATGTTCAGGCTTAACTCCTTTAATTATAGTATTATTTCTTTATACTTATAAGATTTTTAAGTTTTTAAAAAAAATTTTTATTTTTTCATTTTTCCTTTTTTCTCTCTCCCTTCCTTCTATCCTTCCCCTCTCTCTGAATTCCTCTCTCCTTCTCCCTACACACATTCCTATAATTTTATTTTCTCCCCATAATTCTCCCTAAACCTACTGATTTCTGGTCTGCTAACTCCTTCTTTGACTTTCTTATCCATTTATCCATAGTTGTATGCTATAGAATAGATTGTACCTGTTAAACTAGATTGTATCTATACTCATTTTGACTGCATCAAACATTCTGTGCAACTCCAGGGCTCTGGCTGATGCTTGCCTTAGTGTTCTAGTACAGAATTGCTTTTGCTCTCATACCCAAATAGGCAGAACAAACCGGAGAAGTACAAGAAAAATGGGAAGTCCAGGAATCTCAAATTCCACTCATGATAATCAGGAAACAGAGCAGTTAATGAATAATCCAGAGGAGAGTTCCCAATATCCTTTACAAACAGTATTGGTAAACATGCTGAATGACAGTGATAGGTGAATACGTGAGCATGATGAGGCTAACCAAAAATTAAAACAGGAACTTTGTGAGCCTGGTGAGGCTAACCAAAGAGTAATGTAAGAACTTCATGAGCATGAGGAAGTTAATAAAATATTAATACAGGAATTGCGTGAGTGGGATGAGAATAAACAAAAATTAGTAGAGGCATTCAGGGAATCTACAAACAGAAAGCTGGAGGACCCCATGGAGACCACAAAGGGAATGCTGAATGAAGCCCAACAGAAGGAAAGGGAGACTCTCAACTACGGGATTGGAGAATGAACACTGAAAACCAAATAAAGGAAGAAAAGAAGTCCATACAAGATCTAAAACAAAGCTCCACAAAGAATTTGAAGTAATCAAATCTAGCCAATTAGAAGGAAAGGAAATGAAAAACAAAGAAGAAAGTCTTGACAGTAGGTGAGACCATGCGCAAGATCGAATCTCTGGTACTGAAGAGAAAGGACAATTATTCAAGACAAGATATATGATATACAAGATATATGATAGATATATGACAAGATATATGATAGATCTATTCAATATTTAGAACACACCATCAAAAGGCCTAATTTAGGCTAATGGGTGTGCAAGAGGGCTTAGAGACAGAAGATAAAGGTCTATGAAATTTATTTAACAGGATCCTAGCAGAGAACTTCCCAAACTCACAAAAAGATAGGCCCATTCCGATACAAGAAACCTTCAGAACCCCCAAATAGACCAGACCAGGATAAGACATCCCACCATCACACTGTAATCCACACAGGATCAAATGAGACCAAAGAAAGGATCCTTAAAGCTGTCAGTGAGAAAAGATCAATCTCCTACAAAAGAAAACTAATCTGAATAACTTCAGATTTCTCAGCAGAGATAATGAAAGCAAGAAAAGTCTGGAATGATGTATGCCATGTCCTAAAGACCAACAACTATCATCCAAGAATACTGTACCCAGTTAAACTTTCCTTCATAACAGAAGGACAAATCAAAACCTTCCACAGCAAAGAAAAATTGAAACAACATATCTCCACAAAACCAGGCTTACAAAAGATACTTAAAGATGTCCTACACATAGAAAATCAAGACTGTGATAAAGGCAAAGAAACAGTCCCCAAACAGAGAATCCAAAAATCATAAGAAGAACCCAGTTGGCACAGCTCCCATGAAAGTGGATAACATGGCAGGAACTACCAAAAACCTCTCAGACCTAACTCTCAATATGAATGGACATAACTTTCCAATTAAGTGACATTGATTGTCTAGTAAAATAAAAAAGCAAGATCCTTCAAGAGACACACCTTGCCAACAAAAACTAACATATCCTGAAAGTCAAAAGCTGGAACAAAATCTACCAAGCAAACAGAAATGGGTTTATGGAAACAGGCAGGATTGCAATCCTAGTATCAGATAAAATGGATATCAAAATTAAATTAGCGAGAAGAGATAAAGAAGGTCACTGCATAATAATTAAGGGATCTCACCTTCAGGACGATATTACAATTCAACAAACAACAGAGCACACAAATGTATCCAAGAAACAATACTTGAGAGCTTATTTGGAGATTCTAGCAGGGGAGCATGCTACTCATATACTCTTGACCGAAGACCAGTCCTCATCTATCAGGGATGGTTGTCCTCTTTGACGGAGCATGCAGCTTCGGGAGGAACGCACATGGAGTGGTGAGGGAGGAAGGGGATACCTGCCTAGCCAGCCAGATCAGCCAAATCAACCCTGGCAATCAATGGGGTGACATGTCACAGCCAGATCTCCCTCACATCCAAGAAACAATACTTTTCCTAAAATCACACATAGATGCAAAGACTTTCATTGTTGGGAACTTTCACACACTACTATCCATGTTGGATGGATCAACCCAGCAAAAACTCAACAGAGAAACTTCAGATCTAAACAACTGTATAGATCAACTAGACTTAACAGACATCTACCGAATATTTTACCCAGCAGTATCAGAATACATAGTCTTCTCAGCAACACACAGAACATTCTCCAAAATAGACAACATTTTGTTCACAAAGCAAATTTCTATGAATTCAGAAACACTGAAATTATGCCCTGCATTCTCTCACACCACAAGGGAATAAAATTAGAAATCAACACCAAAATCTACCAAAGAAAATCCTGTAACACTTGGAGGCTGAACAACACACTGTTGAACCACTAGTAGATCATGGAAGAGATTACAAAGGAAATTCAAATGTTCGTGATATTTAACAAAAATGAACACACATAACAATACTTGAGAGGGACATAACAAAGGCAGTATTCAGAGGCAAGTTTATAGTTCTCAATTCCTACATCAAAAAATTGGAGAGATCTGAAACCAACAATTTACTGAGGCACCTGACGCTCCTTGAAAAAGAGCAACAAGATAAACCCCAATCCAGTAGATGGAAATGAATAAAAGTAAATCAGAATTAAATGAATTAGAGTCCAAAAAAAAAAGAAAAAGAAAACCGGAGAGAATCAACAAAATGAAGAGTTGGTCCTTTGAAAAAATTAACAAAATTGAAAGAACCCTAGCAAATCTTATCAGAAAAAGAACATAACACACTGAAATAAACAAACTCAGAGATGAGAATGGAAACATCACCACAGAAACAACCAAGAATCAGAACACTGTAAGGGAATACTTCTCAAACCTTTATGCTAAGAAGTTTGAGAATCTGGAAATGCACAGATTTCTAGTAAATACTGACATGCCCAACCTAAACCAGGATGAATTAAACCAAGTTAACAGACCCATATCAAGCATTGAAATAGAAAAAACAATAAGAAATTGTCCATCCAAGAAAACCCAGGACTGGATGGATTGACAGCTGAATTCTACTAGGCCTTCAAAGCAGAACGCACACCAATACTCCTCCAAACCTTCAATGAAATTGAAAGTGGAAGTCCACTACCAAACTCATTCTATGAAACCATCATAACCCTCATCCCAAAACCAGGCAGAGACTCATCAAAGAAAGAGAAGTATAGACACATTTCTTTGATAACATTGATGCAAAACTTCTCAACAAAATTTTGGCCAATCCAGTCCAGCAACTCAACAAAAAAATCATATACCATGATCAATCAGTATTAATTTCAGGGATGCAAAATTGGTTCAATATACACAAATCAATATCATTCATCACATCAACAAGAGCAAGGATAAGAACCACATGATTATCTCAATAGATGCAGAAAAAGCATTCAACAAGATCCAACATTCCTTTATAATGAAAGCTCTGTAAAAATGAGGAATCCTTGATCACAAACAAGACCATTCTAAAGCTACCAGCACAACTATGTTTATTGTAGCATTACTTACCATAGCTAAGATATGGAAACAACCCAGATGCCCCTCAGTAGATGAACAGATCAAGAAAATGTGGTATATATACATAATAGAATTCTATGCCTCCATCAGAAAGAATGACATTGCCCCATTTGTTAGGAAATGGAAAGACGTGGAAAAAATTATATTAAGTGAAGTAAGCCAGGCCCAAAGAAATATAGGTCCCATGGTTTCCCTTATCTGCAATAACTAGTACATGTCTGAGACAAACAGAAACTGTCAGACAAGTTGATGTTAGGCGAAATGAACCCCAAGATAAGGGTTCAATATTTTTTTTCTTTCTTGCGATTGTTTCCAACATATTTATAAGAAGATTTCTTTGTTGCTTTGGATGTACCTCCCCCAGGATATAAGCCCTGCTTTTACTGTATTTGATGTTGATATTATTTGGGGAGTGGAAGGGAAAAAACAAGCTGTTTAAATAGGGATACAAGTGGACCCGTTACAACAATGAGATGTACAAGTCATTATGTCGAAAAACAAACTTTACAACTTTGGCAGGGGTGAGAGGTGTGGGGTGGGGGTGGGTAAGGGAGGGAGGTGTGGGGGTGGGGAGTGGACAGGGGAAGGGATGGTATGGGGGAAAAAAGGAGGAGGCAACAATGCTTGAAAAGAAATATATTCACTATCTTGCCCATGTAATTGTAACCCCTCTGTATGGTATTTTCACAATAATAAAAAAACAAACCCAAAAATGAGGAATCCATGGAACATTCCTCAATATAATAAAGGCTGTGTATGACAACCTTCAGCCAGCATTATACTTAATGGTGAAAAGCTATAGCCAATTCCTCTAAACTCAGGAATGAGACAAGAATGTCCACTCTCCACTCTTCAATTTAGTATTAGAATGCCTAGCAAGATGCAAACATAAAGGGGAACCACATAGGGAAAGATGAAGTAAAACTCTCCCTCTTTGTAGAAGACATGCTCTTGTATTTAAAGAATACCATGGACTACCATGGACTCTACTCCCAAGCCGTACTGGAGCTGATTCCAAACTTTGGCAAAGTAGCAAGTAGGATATAAAATTAACCCCCACCCCAATCAATGGCTTTCCTGTATAAAAATAATGAGAAGAGCAAAACTGAAATCAGGAAAGAAACTCCTTTTGTAATAACCTCAGGTTATATGACCATATAACCTGATGCTAGTCGAAATGAACCCCAAGATAGTGACACAAGAGATTTTATCTTTCTTGTTCTTTTTAATGTACTTATAATGTACTATGTGATTTTTTTTTTTGTTTCTTTGTATGTTCTTCCCCCATGGTATAACCTCTGTTTTCATTGTATTTGATTCTGGTGTCCTGCATTGGGTATATATATTTTTCTAATTTGGGGAGAGAAAGGGAAATAACAAAATGCGGAAATAAGGATACTGATGACCCATTGTAACAAACAAGATGTACAAGACACTATGTTGAAGAAAATGAACTTTGCAACTATGTGGGAGTGTGGAGGGAGGACTTGGGGAGGTAGAGAGGAAAGGGATGGTAGGGGAAAAACAAAGAAGGAGGTAACAATGCTCTACAGGAAATATACTCATTACCTTGTACATGTAACTGTAACCCCTCTGTACAGAATCTTTATAATAAAAATATATTAAAAAAACAAAAAAAGAAATGAAGGACCTCTACAATGAAACATTAAAAATCTGAAAAAGAAATTAAAACAGAACTAAGGCTCCTGGATTAAGAGGATTAACATTGGGAAAATGGCAATACTGCGAAAGCCTATATACAAATTCAATGTGATATCTACCAATATTCCAACCTCATTCTTCAATGAAATAGAAGAAGCAACTCAAAAAATCATATGAAACAATAAAAGAACCAGAATAGCAAAAAACAATCAGCAGAAAGAACAGTGTAGGAGGAATATCAATTCCAAATTTCAAACTCTGCTACAAAGCCATAGTAATCAAAACAGCTTGGTATTGGCACAAGAAGAGACCACAGGATGAATGGAATAGGGCTGAAGACACAGAAATGAACCTACAGACCTATAGTCACCTAATGTTCGATAAGGGAGCTAAAAAAATAGAATGGAAGACAGCCTTTCCAGTAAATGGTGTTGGCAAAATTGGTTAAACACCTGTAGAAAACTAAAGCTAGATCCTTATCACCCTGCACCAGAATCAATTCCAAATGGATCAAAGACCTCGAAGTCAAAGCAGGCACACTGAAAAAATTACAGTAAGGAATAGGATAAGCTCTAGGATAGGATAAACTCATTGTAACAATGAGATGTACAAGACATTATGTTGAAAATGAACTTTACAACTTTGCAGGAGGGTGGAGGGAGGAGTTGGGGAGGAAAGGGATGGTCAGGGAAAAACAAAGGAGGAGGTAAGAACACTCCATAGGAAATATACTCATCACCTTACTCATGTAACTGCAATCCTTCTCTACAGTAGTTTACAATTAAAAATACATACAGAAACAAAAACAAAAGAGCAGCTCCTTATGGACTGATAAACAACGTGTGCTTAAAATGATACTTACTAGATGGTTTTTCTTTGAATATTAATAGACATTTAAAAACTAAATAGATTCAAAATAAGAAAAATAAGAAGTAGGTTCCAGGTTAATAAATTTAATTATATTTCTGAATATATATTTACCCTGAGTGAAACACCAGGAATATAAATGTATTAAAACTATACTTTACCATAATATTATGCCCCTTTTAGAATATAAACCTTGATCATATTTGGATCTGTTTCCTCCACGTTGCACTTCATCCATGACTGAAAGAAGTTTTCATTTTATAGTTGAAATATTTCATTATATATTGTGCCTATTATTGGAACTTTTAATTTTACTAAGTTAAAGGGTTAATTATAATGATGTTCCAAAATGTGCTTAAACTTTTTTTTTTAACTTTTAACTTTTCTCAGTTCTGAGATTTTTTTTTTTTGATCAGGCACTAATTTTAATTGGTTATGGTATAAATATCAGAAGATAAGAAAGTCTCATATCCCTTAACGATTACAGAAAGCATTACCTGAGGATAACCTCTGCAGATCTGTGGCATATTCAGGCTAGGCTTTCAGGCACAGTTTTTAGGTCATGATTATTTTATTACAATGATAAGAACTCCAGTTTCGTATTCAACCTCACTTGCAGGATTGCTGATAAATTTGGCTTTTTGGTCCCAGGAACACTTTCTTTGCCAAGTGAGTTGAGTTTTCTTGTTGTTTTTTTTTAATTGTTTAAGTAAAAAAAATCCCAATTGGATATCTATTTCAGAACATTCGGATTAACTGAAACAAAACCAAGCCACATACAAATTTTTCTTTAATAACGTAAGTTCAACAAACCTTTTTAACTTTTTAAACTGCATTGATTTGAAGTAAGAATGTATAAAGGGATTACTGGGTTCCCTATTATAGGAGTGTTATATAATGTATCCACTAACGTAGAATTGGCATATAACCTTAAGTCAGGTTTCCAAAATAGATAGGTCTTATCTCTTCACTTTTCTTTTTTTCCCCTTTCTTTCTTTCATAATGTTTCCTTTCTTTTTTTCTTGGTGCTACTGGGTTGGAACTTAGTCTTCCATCTGCTAGGTAAGCACTTGAACACTTGAGCCATTCTGGTATCCCTGTTTGTGTTGATAATTTTTTGAAATAGGATCTTCTTTATGCCCAGGAAGGCTTGGACTTGGATCTTCCTATTTGTGTTTCTCCACATCCCTAGGATGATAGGCTCATCCAGACATTGGTTGAGTTGGTATCATATCAACTTTTGTATTAGATGGCTTCAAATGGTGATCCCATAGCTCCTTCCAACGTAAAGGATTGTTTCATTCTCTCCAATTTGGTTTGTGGGTACACTATTCCACAAAAATTACACAAAGGTTACTAATAACCTAGATTATGGAAGCCATGGACAGAAGTGCAGTGTTGGTTTAACAAGGTCTTACTCAATCCAGAGATCATATGAGACCTTCTCAAGATTATGCTGAAGGAGAACCTGGATTTATGCATGTGTTTACTCCTCCTCCTAGATAACTAGACAGTCAGCCTTTGGGAACTGCTGTCCAAAATTAATACTTTCTCTACACGTTAACTACTGACATCCTGAGAAAGGACTTAATTTGAAGGCTGGCCTCTTGAGAATGGTCTGCTCTCTAGCTTCAGCTTTGATCATAAATCTATTTCAATAGCCACATGATCTAGCACAATTTCTTAATATAAATGACTATGTACCTCAGTTAATTCTAACATCTCCATTAGAATGTCCAAAATACAAATAATCATATCACTAACATTGGTGAAAGCTTAACTATAAGCAAGGGGATTTTCTAAACTTTTTATCTGTATCAAATAATTTAATTCTTACACTCTGTGAGGCTATTCTGATGTTACTGAGGAAACAAAGGTGCATAGAGGTTGGGTAATGTGCCCAAGGTGGATTCAAAAGCATGCTATGTGCCATCAAAGGTTATTTTGCTAGGCAGAACACCCATAAATGTAAGGCATCTCCTACATATACTCTTGATATTAAAACAGCATGCTCATATGTGCATATTTTTTCTGTGACTCTTGTTTTAGATAGTAGAATGGTTTGTTTATATAAAAGTTGTTATTTATTTCAAGAAAAAAGATCACCCTCCCCCACGGTATAACTCCTGCTTTCACTGTATTTGATGTTGGTATAATTTGTGAAGGGGAAGGGAAAAAACAAATCCTTTAAATAGGGATACAGGTGGACCCATTGCAAAAATGTGATGTACAAGTCGTTGAAAACAAACTTTACAACTTTGGTGGGAGGGGAGGAGTATAGGGTGGGGGGACAGGGGGAGGATGGGAAGGGATGGGGAGGGGAAACAAAGGAGGAGGTTACAATGCTTGATAAGAAATGTACTCATTATCTTGCCCATGTAATTATAACCCCACTGTACAGTATTTTCACAATAAAAAAACTTAAAAAAAGATCAAATTTTCTCAAAGTAATTTAAAAATAAAAAATTAAGAAAAACATAAGTTTATGTCTGTTAAATGACAAATTTCAGATGAGATTCCCTAAATAATTGTATAGGTATAGAGTATTTTTTTTCATTTAACCAGAAATCTTCAGTAATCTAATTAAGATAATACATATTACACAAAAAGTCTATTCCCTGTAGAAGAAGTCCCATCTTCTCTCCCAATTACTATAAATGTATGTCTTCTACAGTCATCATGTCCCTGGTGACCAACTGCAATACAAAAATATAATGAATTTGTGAAATGCCATGGTCAGCTGCTTATAGTTTCTGCTGCAATCAGACCTTTTCCAAGCATGAAAGAGCAGCAAAGGCTAGAAATCGTTTGCAAGCATCCATTACTTTACATTAATATGGCAGAGGCAGTGCAGTGTGAACAATGGAAGACTCATTCTAGATAATCAGTGGGCACCCAGCAGCAGAATTACCTAGGCAACAGCAAATGATGGACCCCCAAGAGGTGAAGTTAGAATGGAAAAGGAGAGAGTTACCATTCAGAAATGCTAGCTAGCTTCCAGAAAGTACTTTTTTTCAGATAAGAAAAAAGAAAATCCCTAATAAATTTACTAATTATTAAATATATGAATTCAGCCTAACCCTAAGGTAACAGGCAAATATGCAGTATGAAATAGATTCTTTTCATATGAAAAATGTCAAATATTCTGTACTGACACAACAATGTTTTTGCACTGAAATTTTCAGAACATTTTTTTCAGGACTATCAGTTTCCTGAGGCACATGTGAAAATACTTTCTGTAGTGTGACACTGGGTTAGGCCATTCAGGAAACAGGTATTTCTCTTGTTAATGCTTCATAAAACTATGAAAATAAATGCTTCCCAATGCTTGACATCCCTTCCTTCCTCTATTCCTTCCTTGAATATATATTGGTTCTGCCATCTGATAACTACATGAAGCTGGAGAAACTATTTTCTCTGAAACACATATTATCCATCTGTAAAGCGGGTATAATATTTACCTCGGGAAAGCATTAAAATTAGATACAATGCATATAAAATATTTTATAAAGTATGCATAAAAAGTAGGAATGCAATTAACAACAGTTATTTTATTTCTCATTTATCTTGTGTAGTGTCGAATATCAAAGTAAGTTAAGGGAAGACAGAGAAAAATTACGTGTATTTACTACTGGGATCTTTTGTCAGTTATATAACCAATACTACAGCAGTAAGAAGAATGTTGTAAAATGCCATATACAAAGGGATTTGGGAAAGCAAACTTAACGATACAACTTCCAAAACCACATGAGTTGTTCTTTAGGTATAATTTATAAGATGGGCTAATATGGTCTCTTGCATTTTCCCCTTATCAAGTGTGACATGGGAAAGTGTTATAGTTTCCTAAGAAAAAAGATGGATCAGTGAACAGTTTGGAGTAAACTATTTTTCCAAATAATACTTTATCAGATAACATGAATAATTTCGGTGGTCAATTTACTAGGCTTGCAACTATTAAGGGTAATCACAACTGTGTAATGGCAAACGAACCTCTTTGATTCAGTGTTGAATAACCAAAGTTCTGAGGAAGCACTAATAGTCTATAGCAAAAAACCTCTCCTGCTCCTGGATTGCCAGGATTAACACTGTGAAAAATGGTAGTACTGCCAAATGCTATATACAGATTCAATGTGATACCTACCAATATTCCAACGTCATTCTTCAATGAAATAGAAGCAGTAACCCTAAAATTCATATGGAACAATAAAAGTACCAGAATAGCAAAAACAATCCTTAGCAGAAAGTACAGCCATAGTAACCAAAACAGCTTGGTACTGGCACAGAAGATACCTGAGGATGAATGGAATAGGACTGAAGACCCAGAAATGAACCCATAGACCTATAGCCACCTAATCTTCGATAAGGGAGCTAAAAAAAATAGAATGGAAGAAAGACAGTCTTTTCAGTAAATGGTGCGGGCCAAATTGGTTAAACACCTGTAGAAAACTAAAGCTAAATCTGTATATATCATCCTGCACTAGAATTAACTCCAAATGGATCAAAGGCCTCGAAATAAAAGCAGACTCCCTGAAAACACTACAGGAAGGAATAGGAGAAACTCTAGGGCTCCTTAGCACAGGCAGAAATTTTCTTAATAGAGTCCCAGAAACACAAACAAATCAAAGAAAGGTTGGACAAATGGGGTTGCATGAAACTGCAGAGCTTCTGCAAGGCAAAGGACATAGTTAGCAAGATCAATAGAAAGCCCACAGACTGGGAAAAGATCTTCACTAGCCATACAGAAGCCTAGGCTTCTGGTACTAGACAGAAGAGGGAGCCCATTGTCACTTGATTCTCATTCCTTTCCATATCCTAGGGAAATGACTATATAGATTAAAAAATAAATAAAATATTAAGTCCATAGCAATTAAGAAAACAGACAAGTCATCAGAAAACAAAATGTTAGATAACACATTTCTAAAGGAAAAGATATATGTACAAGGCCCTGCAATTAAACTCCAGTACTGACAAAAATCAAAAAAAAAAAGCAAACCAGTAATAATATGACAATCATTCTGTGTGAACACTGAAAATATATTGTGAATCAGTCACAAAAATACCACATACTATATGAAATTACGTATTTATATAAAATGTTTAGAATAAAGAAAATTATATAGATAGAAAGTAAACTAAAGTTTAGGGCTAAGATAAAAGTAGGGAAAACTGAGAGGAAGGGAGAATGATAAAATACGAAATTGATGCAAACACACTGAAAGTAATTGATTAAAATAAATGTTCAAAAAGTGCTAGCCATTATTGTTTATAAAAATTACTCTGAAAAGCCAAGGAACAACTCATAAAAAGCCTTCTGAAGATAAACTGTCCATTAAAACTAAAAACCTAGAAATAGGAACAAGATAGCTGAGACAGATTTTAATAATCGCCAGGGAAAAAAAAATCCACGGAGGCACAGTTAAAGGTGACAAAGGAATTTTATTAGTCAGTCTACAACACTGTCCTAGGTTACCTCAGTACTAAGAGCAACTGCAACCTCCAAGAAGGCAAGGGTTTTTTTCCTCCTTCCTACAAGCTTCACCTCTTGGTTCTCCAAGACATCTCTGCTCTATTCAGGCCTCTCTACCTCTCTGCAGGCCTCTCGGATCTCCACAGGCTTCTCTGCACACCTCTCCAACTCTCTACAGGCCTTTCCACAGCCCTCTCAGCTCTGTGTAGGCCTCTCTGCTCTGCACAGGCCTCTCCGCAGGCTCAGGTCCCCTGTCAGGCCATCCCGGGCCTCCCTGGTCCTCTCTGTCAGCCCCAGTCTCCCCTCAGGCTGTTATCGGGTCTCCTCAAGACTGAGGGGCCCCACAAGTGACCCTTTGACACCCTGTCCCCAAACAGCCTGGAGTGTGTATGTGGTGATGATGTCAGTGTGGGGAAGGGCTTCCTGCCCCTCAGGTTCTCACAAGATAACTATGACAGGACTAGAAACTAGAAATAAGGTAGGCTGGGATGGATAGAGTTCAGGATCTAAGGAATGGCTTTGAAATAAGATTTTTGAGATCCTGCATATGCCAGGCTTGCAAAGGCCTGCAGCATGAAACAAGTAGACATAGACAAGGAAATAAAATAAAGTCTAAGTTCTCTCTGGGTACACAACTGGGATATAGAAACAGAACAAAGACTGCAGGGGAAGCTTCAGTCCCAGTTCTTCAGCTGGGATACCAGTTGGACAATCTGAGTTTGGTAGCAACTTCAAAGTCCCAATGAACTGACCTACTATCTGCTTTACAACCCTAGTCAGAAAAGCTGTGATCCCCCCCAGTCCTTTACAATTTTGGTACCTGTAGTGACTGTGAAGAAATGACAAGTATACTCAACTTCTGCTCTTCAGGGGAACCAGCAAGTGGGCAGATTTACTTGTCAGCTGATCTTGGTGTCTCCTGGCCTACTCAAGAGTCACAGGAGATACAGAAATTGTGTATAACTCTCTATAGTAAAACACAAATTTGAATTGATAGACCATTTTTTTTTTTTGGTCCAGTTGTAGGGCCTGAACTCTGGGCCTGGCCACTGTCCCTCAGCTCTTCAGCTCAAGGCTAGCGCTCTACCACTTGAGCCACAGCACCACTTCCGGCTTTTTTCTTTTTGCTTATGTGGTGCTGAGGAATCGAACCCAGGGCCTCATGCATGCAAGGCAAGCGCTCTACCACTGAGCCACCTTCCCAGCCTGATAGACCATTTTTTTATCTGAAAGTATGAGGCCAACAGAATTGGTACATCCTTAGTGCTGAGAAAAACCAACTGTCAACCAGGAATTCTACATCCAAGAAAAAAAAATGCCCTTCAGGAATGAAGGCAACATACAGACATTCTCTGAGAAAGAAAAACAAAGAAACTTGTTTCTGCCATGCTTACCAAGAAATAATGTGAAAAAGAAGTTCTCTAAAGAGAAAAAAAAAAAAAACCAAGAAGGCTAGGACATACAGAAGGGAAAAAAATGATAGTATGGTTAAAACAAAACAAAAAACAACAACTGGAGGAAATTTACTTTGACCTCAATGAATTTCTTTAATTAAAGTTTATGGTTGAAACAAAATTATCACACAATCTAATCTGCTGCTAATGAACACATAGAAACTAGTTAATGTTCATTTAACCTGCAGGATGTCCTTCACTGTAAATAGTATACTCGGCTAGCACTGAGTATACAGTTCACCAATAAAAATAGATGGAGTATGTATACAAATAACAACTTGGAGAAAATTTATAGACAGTATATTGAATAAAAATGTTAAAAGTTAATCTCAAAGAGTTGTATAGTTCCACTTACATAACACTTTGAAATGAGTGAATTCTAAGTGCAAAACGCATTAGTGGCTGCCAGGGGTTAATGATTGAGGTTGTAATAACCAGCAGGGGCAAAAGCCACCTGCCTACCCCCACTGACATCATTGTGCAGGCTGCCCCCTTCTTTGGTTTAGGAGCCATTAGGCTTGGGGCAGGGCCAATGGAAGGAGCAGTTGGACAGTGGGAGGCTTGAGGCAGGCCAATAGGAGGAATAGCTGGAGTCGGGGCGTGGGCACAGCCTATATATATATATATATATATATAGGCTGCATGCTCCACGGAAAGGGGGTGGTGGTAGTGGAGAAGACAGAAGAGAGACCCGGTCCAAGAAAGAAGAGAGAGAAGCAGCAAGAGGCCTGCAGGAAGGCAAGAAGCCTTAGGAGAGGCCTGACCAGAAGGAGGAAGGGAGAATAAAGATCAAGGTTGCCCCTTTGGAGGTTTGAGGGTTTGCAGACTGACTAATAGGTGATTGTTTTGCTCCCAGGTCATAACACTGTGAAGGGGTGGGCATGGTTGTGTAAGGGTAAACTTATGGTAACATGGTAATAGTACAGGTAAGTAACTTGACTCTGGTAGTGGCTATACAAAGCTACCCATGACAAAAATGTACAGACCCACACACAATTACACACTGTGGGCATGTGTAAATTAGATGTATTATGTAAAATTAGATGTAAAATGTAAAGTAGATGGATTATCCCAATGTTAATTTCCATTTTCTTTGCTAAGTGAAGGGCTCATGGGTATGCCCTAGACATTTATTTGCAACTTCCTGTTGATCTGTACTTCATATGTGTGTGTATATATATATATATATTTTTTTTTTCTTTTTTTGTCAATTGTGGGGCTGGAACTCAGGGCCTGGATGCTGTCCCTGAGTCTCCTGTGCTCAAGGCTAGGGCTCTATCATTCAAGCCACTTCTGGTTTTTGAGTGGTTAACTGGAGCTATGAATCTCATGGGGACTTTCTGCCTGGGCTGGCTTTGAACTGCAACCCTCAGATCTCAGCCTCCTGAGTCGAAAAAATTACAAGCATGAGCCAGCAGCACCTGGCTTATATATATTTTATTAAATTCATTGTTTTTATTTTTTGGGCTTGAACTCAGGGCCTGGGAATGTCCCTAAGCTTCTTTTGCAAAGCTAGCACTATATCAATTGAGCAATAGTGACACAGATGGCTTTTTTTGGTTGTTGTTTATGTGGTATTGAGGAATTGAATCAGAGCTTCATGCAAGCTAGGCGAGCACTCTATGCTAAGCAACATTGCTACATTCCCAGCCCATTAAATTCATTTTTAAATTTTCTCTTTTAATGTTTGTATGCATAATACTTTATTTAAAGCTTTTTTAAGATATAATTTTATTGTAAAGATACTATACAGAGGTGCTACAGTTACATGAGTAAGGTAAATGAGTATATTTCCTATTGAGCAGTTACCCCCTCCTTTGTTTTTCCCCTACCAACCCTTTCCTCCCTTCTCCCCAATTTTCTTTAAATAGTTATAAAAAGGAATTTCAATTCAACATGTCAATGTTGCTTCTTCTATTGTTCTCTCCCCATCTATCCTGACCCCACCAACTCCCTTAAGTTACCTAGTTCTGCTGGGTGCTGGTGGCTCATGCCTGTAATCTTAAATACTCTGAAGGCTGAGATCTGTGGATCATGGTTCAAAGCCAGCCTGGGCAGGAAACTCTGTGACTCTTATCTCCAGTAAACCACTAGAAAACCAGAAGTGGTGCTGTGGCTCAAACAGTAGAGTGCTTGCCTTGAGCTGAAGAGAGCAGAGAAAGCACCCAGGCCCAGATTTCAAGACCCACGACAGACAAAAAAAAAAAAAGTTACCTAGTTTCATTTCACATATATACCCTGAGTAAATATTTGACTGCTCACATTTTAACTAACTGTGGCAAATAAGAATGAATAGAAATTAAACTATGACTACAAAATCAACAGAAGAGGTAGATCAATAAGTTAAAGAAGAGTTGTAATGCAAATGATAATGCACCTGATCCCCAGTACCACACATGCACACACACACAAAGAAGATACTCTAAATGTTACTTCTTATAATAAATATCTGTATTATAGCAAGATATGACTCTAAAACAATATAATTAAAATTATAGTTTTAATTAAAATAAAATTATAGAAATGAATATAGAAAAAGAATAAAAGAAATAGAAATCATTAAAGAAAATGTAAGAGACTCACAACATAGGACTGTGAATGTTTTTGTATACTAAAGACCAGAGGTCACAGGGTACCATTTTGGCCAGTTTGTTTTTAAAATGTGATTTACAGTGAATACCTAGCTTTTCTCTGTGATGTTTGCACATGCCTTAATTACTGTTCATAAAAATTTTGTTAAAATTTGTTCATAAAAATTTTGCTCATGAAGTCCTTTGAAGATCTTTTCATCTGTCCCCATAATGCAAGTCTGTGACCTATTACTTAATTTTCTAAGAAAAAGTATTGAGGTTTCATCATCTTAGAGAACTGGGACAAGCACAGAAATGATATGTAAATGTTATATGCGCATCTAAAAATGGCCTAAGGTAAAGGACAATTTTCATGGAACATGTCTGTAACATATTAATGAAAAGATTTTATGTTAGTAACATGTCTCTCAACTACTTCTAATCTAGAAACCACTAAGAATCACATGTTTTGTTGAAGACCAGCAAGAGTCAGAGAAATAGTGTGATAGAGGATACAAGGTCTTTCTTTTTCTCTCATTAAATAACTTACTGCTGTGTGTGCGTGTGTATGTGAGAGAGACCATCCACAAACACACACACACACACATGAAGTAACAATTCCATTTATAAGCATATCCCCTGTAAGTGCTGACACCATTTTTATTAAATGCATGTCAACTACTTAGAATCCCAGGCACACATTCAGGTTCATTTCCTTTCTCCTCAAGCAGTTTCTACAATCCAAAACATTTTCACTTTAACAGTCCTCGCTACTGGTATCATTTAATACATGAGTGTCTACTCTAGTCTACATCAATCTTGCTGATCCTGCAAACACTTATTTTGTTGACACAACACAGTCTAAATCCACAGCTACTAAATGTTCAAAAACTATTCCTTCCTCTAACCTGTTATCAACTGCTAAGGGCAACTTTGCCAGTGTGTCAGTTCCTCAGGGGACAGATACCAAGTATTTCATGTGATCCTAATCCCTTCTATTGTCACCAGCCTTTTGGCCCATGAACTGTATCCTCCCAAATATAATTGACCCCTTAAATTTAATCATTCGGAAGATGAAAATGCTTACCTGGAAAACACTTTATTTAGACACATTTTTATTTCCTCACTAACAAGAAGTCTTTTGGGGGCAGGGGTAGTGGTGGTGGTGCTGGTCCTGAGGCTTGAACTCAGGACGACCTACATGATGTCCCTGAGTTTTGTTTTGTTGTTTTTTTCCACAAGGTTAGTGCTCTACCACTTGAGCCAGAGCTCTACTTCTGGTTTTTTGGAGGTTAACTGGACATAACTATGTAACAGATTCTCTAGCTCAAGCTAACTTTGAAATGTGATCCTTAGTTCTTAGATTTTTGAGTAGCTAGGATTACAGGTGTGAACCACAGGTGCTGAGCTAACAAGTAGCCCTTTACAAACAACTAAATCTTAACTAACCAGGGAGAAATTTTCCTCAGGAACAAGAAAACTTTTTCAGAATAAAATTTTCTCTTTAATGAAGCCTATATGTCTTTAAATTAGTCTAAATTAAAAAGTACAGTATCTCCTTACCTGATTGGAGTACCTCATGCTCACGTTACGTTGATTCTGTGGCGGGACATAGCGCTGGATAGGATCAATATCTTTAGGACTGATTAACTCATCAGCTGAAAAGAAAAAGAAGGCAATATGCATTATAAAAATATATTAGCACAATACTCTAAACAAATTAGACAAGAGATATGTATAGGACACCTCTGTACAAAAGCAGAATATCCATTCTTAGAGCCCATAGAACACCCTCCAGAATGCAGTATATACTAGCACAGAAAAACCCTGAATAAATACATAAAGAGGCACTCATAATGTTCATTCATGCCTGTAATCTCAGAAACTTGGAAAATAGAATTTGGGACACTTGCAGTTCTAGGTAGCCCAGGCAAAAAGTTAGCAAGACACCATCTCAACAAGCTGGGCATCATGGTTCAAATTTATAAACACAGCTATGCACTAGATTTAGGTAGGAGGATCAAGGCCCAAATCTGGCCAACACAAAAAAAAAACCCACAAAGACATTATTAAAAATAACTTTAAAAACATTAAACATAACTATTTTTTTAGTTCTGGGGTTTGAACTCAGGGTTCTGTGTTTGCTAGACAGATATTCTACTTCTTGAGTCATGTGTCCAGCTACTTATTTAAAAAATAACTAAAGCAATAAATAGATAAATGAATGTTGAAATAAGGAAAAGTACATTGTTTTACTATGTGATAAAAATGAGAAGTAATAGTAATTTCAGAGATTCACAAATATATAGAAATTAATAGCTGGGAAGATGGCTCAGTTGTAGAGCGCTTGCCTTGCATGCTTGAGGCCCTGGGTTCGATTCCTCAGCACCACATAAGCAGAAAAAAAAAGCTGGAAGTGGCGCTATGGCTCAAGTGGTAGAGCGCTAGCCTTGAGTTGAAGAGCTGAGGGACAGTGCCCAGACCCAGAGTTCAGGGCATGACTGGACTCAAAAAAAAAAAAAGAAATTAAATACTATACTCCTAAATAACCAATAGATCAAGTTAGAAATTTAACAGTAAAATACAAAAGACTTTCAGGAGTAGAGGAACAGTTCAGTGGTACAGCAGTTGCCTAATATATATGTGATCCTATATCTCTGCTTGGGGAAGGGAGGGGGGCAATTGGAGGGAAAGAGGGAGAGAGAGAACAAGAAGGTGACTTTGATAAGATGAATGAAAATGAAGAAACAATGTATCAAATCATGATCACTTGATAGAGCAATGCTGATAGGTAAACAATAGCTATAAATATGCCTATATTAAATACAATAAAAATCCGAAATCAACATTCTATCTTTCTACCTTAGGGTGGTGGGTCAAAAAGAACAAAAAAATCAAAAGAGAAAAAATAACATAGAGCAAAAGTTGATAAAACAGAATATAAAGAAATATCAAAAATATTAATCAACAATAGATCTTGAAAAGTTAACTAAACTTAGAAACGCAGTTGCTAGACCCAAGCCACCTACCGACCACATGGGGAAAATACCACAGAGAAAGAAGGATAATACTCAAATTGTTAAATGATTAATGAAAGAAACATTATTATGCTTCTAAGGATTATAAGAGGATAATTTCAACAAATAAGTGTCCCATGTTGTACAGCATATATAAAAACAGAAAAAAAATCCTGGAAAGGCACAGACCACCCAAACTGACTCAAGATGAAAAGAAAGTTATAACAGATTTGTAAAAATAAAATGATTGAAACTTTTCACATGTGTATACATACAAAGGGCCCAGGACCACATGGCTTTACTGGCAAATTCCACCAAATAGTCCAAGAAAAAAATTTAAATCAAGCTTTCACAAACTTTTTGAAGATAAAGAAGACAAAATATGTTCTTGAGAAAATATTAGCAAACAAAATCCAGTGATGTATAAAAAGGATTATATAACATGACCAAGAAAGATTTTTCCATGAATGTTAAGGATGGCTTAATAATCTTAAATCAATTATTACAACACAGTCTACCAGGTAAAAGCTATGACAAGCACATCAACAGACAGAAAAAGTGTTTGATAAGATTTAAGTCTTTTCATAACAAAAAGCATATCCTACAAACTAGGGAGAACTTCCTCAATCTGATCTATTTAAAAAAAAAAAACCCTAAGCTAATATCAAACTCAATAGTGAAAAAATGAATGATTTTCCCCAGAGGTCAGAAACAAGACATACCCATCACTTCTTTCAACATTGTAATTGAGATGCTAGAGAAATTGAGCAAGAAAAAATAATAAAGGCATTCAGATTGTAAAGGAACCAGTTATAGTGTACTACTGTCAGACATATAGAACAATGGGACTGACTTGAAAATGCAGAAATAAAGCAGTACATTTATGACTAATAGATTTTGACAAGAATGGCAAAACAAAAAGAACACTTTTTAGAAAAGTAGTACTAAGACAACTGTATATTCAAAAGCAAATGATTCTAAGTGAATCAATTTGTTGTACTGCGTAGAGAAACTACAACTTAGTTAAAAAACTACATGTTAGAGTTAAGAGAAATCTTTTTAAGTATATTTTTATTGTAAAGATACTGTACAGAGTGGTTACAGTTACATGAGCAATATGAGTCCATTTCCTATTGAGCATTGTTACTCCCCCCATTGTTTTTCCCCTACCATCCCTTTCCTCCTCCCCACCTCAAATCTTGTGATTTGATTTTATTAAAAATTCAAGCATAATATAGATAACTAAAGAAATAATATCAACTAGTCCTCATCAAATCACAACTTTTTATTCCTTATAGGTCACTATCAAGAAAGTAAAATGATAGCCTATAGAATGAGAAGACATTGGTAAATCATTATCTTGTAAGGAACTTGTAAGCATAAAGAACTCTTAACAGCTCTATAATAAAAATAAATAAAAAGAAAAAAACCCTCAAAAAAAACGAAGCATAGAACTACACTATGATCCAGCAATTCTACTCCTTGTCATTTATCCAATAGAGCACAAACAATTGTAGAGCACATGGGCAGCCAAGATGGCGCTGGGAGAGGGTTGAGTGGGCAGAGCCCAATTGATCGGCCCATTGGTGCCTAACCAGCCCCTGAAGGCTCAGGTGAATGATAGGTGTGACCTTGACAGTGATTGGTTCCTCTTCCTCCCTTACCATACCACCCACCCTTTTTGTCTTTAAAAGGGGCTGCTCTCTGTTAATAAACGAGTTTTCTACCTGCTGGATTTGGCTCCCTGCTGTGTCTGATTGTCTCCTGGGCTGAGGGAGGCTAGGGAACGGGCTAGCGCCCGCACTTACCTTTCCTCGGACCCCATCTGTCTTTTGTGGGATGGATGAAGACCCAACAAACAATGATACACTAAAGCCATCACCACAAACATGTTTACTGCAGCATTATTTACCGTAGCCAAGATACGGCATCAGCCCAGGTACCCCTCCATGGACAATTGGTCAAGAAAATGTGGTATCGTTCTCATCCACAAAAAAGAATGATACATACATTACTGTACCATTCATAGATAAATGGAAAAGACTTGGAAACAATTAAGAGAAGTAAGCCGGAGAAACACAGTTTGCATGGTTTCTCTCTTTTGTGGGGGCTAGAATGTGCTGATACATCTAGAAGTAAACACACTGGGTGGTAATCAAGCAGTTATAAATTAACTGAAGCATAATAGACTCTATAGAGAGCGAAAATTGTGTAATTCCTTAGAAAGACTAAGTAAAAGTACAACAAAACAAGTGCCAGGAAATGGGTACCTATAAGGGATTGGGGGAAAAGGGAGAAGGGAGAAGAATGAACAAGGGAAATGAATAGAATGCAGGCAAAAATGCCTTGTACATGCCACAGAACTTAGAAAAATAAGGGAAGGAGTGGGCTGAAGGGGTTGAAGGGATGGCACAGATCAAGATGCATTGTTTACAGAAAATGCTTCATTAAATTGCAGAAATTTCAATATATAACAAAAATAAAGAAAAGTAAGGGAAAGGGTGGGATGTGAGGAAAGGGGTGGGGCAGGAGGGGTGGGTAAGAATGTTTAAAAGGGATGATATTGATCAAGAGGCACAGTATTCATAAACTGCTCTGCTGAATGGCAACGCCTTTGTACACTATTTAAATTAATTTAAACAACTTAAAAATAACCACAATTGAGGGTGCTAAAAGCTCATGCCTTTAATCCTAGCTACTCCAAAAAGTCCTTGAAACTCTTCAACTAAGCACACAGACACACGCACCCACACAGATACACAGACACTCACATAGAAACCCCCCCCCCAACACACACACTCAGAGCCAGAAGTAGAGATGTGACTCAAGTGGTAAAGCACTAGATGAGTAAAAAAGCTCAGGGACAGTGCACAGGCCCTGATTTCAAGCCACAGAATAGCACCAAACAACAAAACAAAAACCACCTGACTAGATATTAATTCAAAGAAGTTAAATAAATTATCAGTAAGCACATAAAATACTCAGGAGTCTGTGATCTGAGGACTGCAGTTCAAATCAGGAAAGTCTGTTAGACTCTTATCTCCAATAAACCACTCAGAAAATGGGAAGTGGCACAGTGGCTCAAGTGGCAGTGCGCTTTAGCCTTGAGCTGAGGGACAGAGTTTATGCCCAGTTCAAGCCAATGACTGTCAAAAATAAATAAATAAATAAAAGATGCTCCACAACTCATTTCTTGGAAATGCTAATTAAAACCACAATTGAGAGATTAATTTGAATCCATTATAACTAGGATAATTAAAAATAATAGATAAGAACTAGTGTTAGCATGGATGTGAAGGCAAAATGAAACAGTTGCTGTAGATAACACTTGAAACTGTAAGTGAGAAGTCAGACACAAAAGGTTATTTGTTATTTGATTTGGAGCATAGGCATAGGTATTTAGCATAGCATGATTTGGGGAATAGGCATAGGCATCTAGCATAGGCAAAAGAAAGTAGATCAGGGACTGTTTAGTGCTGAGCCAGGGTGGGGGTGGGGAGAAAACAGAACTAAGAAAGGGATTAAAAGAAAATGGGGAAAGACTGGCATTTGAACTCAAGACCTTATGTTTGCTACGTAGGTGCTCAACCACTTGAGCAATTCCAACAGCCCCATCCTCCTTTTAAGAACTTTTCTGACATGGTCAAACCTTATAACTCAGGGTGGTCTCAAATTCACAATTCTCCTGCCTTAGCCTCCTGAGTGTTGATATTACAAATGTGTATCACCACACCCAGCTAGGGTAGCAGTTTCATAAAGACATTGAAAATGTTAAATGCGATGTAATTCTCTATGAACTAAAACCATTGCATTTTAAGCTTTACAAAATATATAAGCCATTTAAAAAAATAAGGTGCACATACTGTTAAGGAAAGAAGCCAGTTAGTTGAGGAGAGATGTGTCCTGACAATAATCGCTAAAAGGTTTCTGAGAGGAGTCCCATAGAAAAGTTTTTTTTAAAAAATGTGGTAATACTTTTTGCAACGTTTGATAAAAATCCAAGGATAGAGCAATTGTCAATTAAAATAGGAGGATGAGGGTGAAGGTAGGAGAGAAGGCCTTGAGTCAGTGGTTCTCTGCTATCTTTTCCAACACCTGGGTGACAAACATTGGCAATTGAAGCCATTGTATCTGGGTTTCTCTGAGGCCCTGGAGGGAAGTATGCTTGGAAGAGAAGGTGATGGGAAGTCCTCCTGAAATGTAACTCCACACAATCCTGTAGTGTAAGTTAGCAGTATCTATGCAAATTTATACTAGACATATTCTCCAACCCAGCAATTCCACTTCTAGAAAGCAAGGTATGTAAATGCACATGCCAATTAGTAGGAAGGTAACTACAAAAAAGAAAAAAGCAATGGACTTCTTTTAAAATGAGATAGCACACATTTGCATTTTTTTCTGCACTTAGGCTCCATGAAAATATCTTCATTTCATTCTTGATCTCTGGACATGTAGCCTCAACATTATTTTGAGCTCCATATAAATATCTATGTATAATCTTTAAAAAAATTAAAGGTTGGGTGCTGGTGGATCTGGCAGGTGCTGGTGCCTCACTTCTGTAATCTTAGCAACTCAGCTGAGATATGAGGGTCCTAGTTTGAAGTTCAAAGATAATTAAAAAGATCTATGAACAGGGTAGCTGTCTTTAAAACTTGAAAAAAGTTATTGTTAATATCTGTATTTTGTAAGCAGTAAATATTCTCTCAGTTTACCTTGATTCATATTGAGAATCAAAAGAAAATTAAAAGAATTAGAATAGTCTTCAATATATGCATGTATTGTACCTCACAAATCAGTACAATATTGTCAAAAGAAATTAAAAACACTGTAACAATAAGATATACAAGACACTATGTTGAAAATGAACTTTATAACCTGGGGAGAAGGGAGGAGTTGGGGAGGTGGGGAGGATGGAAGGGGAAAAACAAAGAGGGGGTAAATGATCAATAGGAAATGTACTCATTACCTTACTCATGTAACTGTAACCCCTCTGTACTGTATCTTTATAATATAAATATATTTTTAAAAAGAAATTAAAATAAGAATTAAGAATTTGGGTTTTTCAAACATAAAAACTTCAAGAGTATTTGCAAAAAGAAACTAATTCTTATTTGTTAGGAAAATTACACAAAATAAAATAGTCTCAAGTAGATAATTCACAGAGCAAAATTATGAGTTTTGCAACCCAATTTCCAGTTAGGTTGACTCAGTAATACATATAAAATGAGCCATTTGAAGAAAAAATGTTGATCCTCAACCTAATGTATTATACTAAAGAATTATAAGCATCATATATACATAAACACATGCACACAAACACACACACACATACACACAAATAGATATATTTGACTCAGTTGGTTAAGAGAGAAAGACATTCTGAGAATGAATATTAAATTCCAAGACAAAAATTACTTAGAAAAACACTGAAAGATCTGAATCCATAACGGTTTTTAATTTCATTCATTAAAAGGTAGCATAAGCAAACATAAACAAGGTAGAAAGTATCCATTTTTGTTTTATTTTTTTTTTGCAGTTTGAACACTTACTTAGGCAGGCACTCTACTGCTGATCAATGCCGCCAGACTTTTCATACAGTACATATTTTTCAGATAGTATTTCTCTTCCTTCTTCCCTGTCTCTCCCCTCTTCCTCTCCCTCTCCTCTGGCTTCTTAGTGGTTAACTGGAGGTAAGAACCTTAGGGCTTTTCCTGCCCAGGTTCACTTTGAATCATGATCTTCAGATCTCAGACTCTTGAGCAGCTAGGAATACAGACGTGAGCTACTAGTGTCTCACTTTTTGCTGGCCCAAGCCTGCACTGTGATCTTCCTATTTTATGCTTCCCTCTTTAATTGGGATGACAGTTATGTGTCACAGCAGCCAGTGGTTGAGAAAGACTCACAAACTTGTTGGCAGGGCTGGCCTTGAATTCTGATACTTGTAATGTTAGCTTTCTGAGTAGCTAAGATTATAAATGTGTGCCCATGGAGCTTGAGAGAGGTTTTAATATACTTTAATATAATATTCATACACACTGATAAGAAAAGCCATAAAACCAGAGTTTAATGAGCAGAGCATATTTAACTATAGGAAAAAAAGCCTCAGAAAAGTTATTTTTAGCAGCATATAAACAAAAGCAAGGTGCAATTTAATATCTTAGTAGGTTAGCAATATTTTTTCGGTCAGAATATTTAATGGCATGGATGTTAATGATGATGTAGTACTTTATATATTCCTGAATAAATCAACACACTGTAATGCACTGTGACTATGGGTGAAGTACAAAATTTTTAGGCTTTAGTTCCTTACATGTATTACATCATAACTGTCTCATAGAGAGCTTAGGTGTATTATTAATGATAATATTTGTAAAAGGCAGAGCACAGGCAGAATCTGACAAAGTTTGATTTTAATTATTAGCATTTATGATCATATATATATGTGTATGTGTGTGTGTGAGAGAGAGAACCACCTACTAAGACATTAAACATTACAGTTTCTCATTCAAATTTACTAATTTATTTGGAGGGGGGAGTCAGTTTTTACATAAAATTTCTAGCCCTATTAAAATACAATGGAAATATTTCATTTTGAGAAAACTAGTTATTTGTATGATAACTTTAAGAAAGAATTTCTGCCTAGGTGAAGCCTGTAGAGTAGAACTACATGTTTTCTCATGATGCTGATAATATTTGCTGTGCACTTTAGGTCACTTAACAATCACACAGACATGATGAAAATGCTTAGAAATTGATGTCTTCATGTTTCAAGTTGCCTGGAGATAGGAAATCTCTTAGGAACAGCCAAATAGAAATATATCTGTACATTCTTATCTACCCATTTTATCTTTAACGGGGTAGAAACAAAACCATGTGCTATCTTGAGTAAGGAGTCAATTGTATTTGAAGTCAAAAGACCAATGAAAATCAAGACTTCTGTTTCATATATACTCATACTGCTAGGAGGCATTTGAACAATGACTAACTTGAAGCATTTCCAGACTTCAAAAAAAGTGGCTTCTATATTTAAGGTCTGTTCAGCAAGAACCATGGTGTACTGGAATTAGGACGTATTATATCAGAACAATTAGTCTTCTCTCAAAAAAAGAGAGAAGTATGACTTTTAGTTTTCAATATAGAGCTAATAAAAATCACAGTGGCCACAAAAGAGGTGGTTTCTACAAAGACAAATAGAATCAGGGAAGGAAAGAATCGTTAAGCAGTAAGAAAGAAAACATTTTCATAAATTTTGTTTTCATTGTAGTGAATTTTTTGGTTATGGTGATAGCTGCAAGGTGAACCTAGGAGTATCCAGGACTGCCTGCCTGAAAAGTGCTGTACAACAATGGTTCTCATATATTATCTCTTAAATTGTAATTAAGTTGAAGGAGGGTAGAGAGAACGAAACAGAGGACCAGTTTGTATTTCTCCTAAAATGAATGCTTTGTGTACTATTTTATTAATAATTAATCTTTATAACATAAAAATAGGGAAGTTTAAAAACTTCTTCTAGTCACAAAGGAAAGATAGTAGGCGGTAGAACTCATATTCAAACATTGATGGCCAACCACTGATTTTCCCACTATTTTTCAGGAATGAAAAGGAAGAAAAAGTAAAGAAGTGAAAGTTGAGGAAAAGATGTAAAAGAAAACATAGTAATGTCAGAAAAGTAGTCTTCATTGAATTATTGAACAATCCTAATTAACTCAAGCTTTCATTCCAGAACATACAAACTAGCAAAGTATTCAGGTAAATGAAAATGTTCCTAAATTTATGAAAGATCTTTTTTTCTTTAGGGAATGATTATCATTCAGTTTCTTTGGAGCACTAAAAAGAGGCTTTAAAAGTGATTAAATATAGACATACTTTAAAATATTCAAGTGTTATGTACATTGAGATTTCCCTGCTTTATATCCTAGATTCTTAAAACCTTTGATAAGTCATTATTAATGACCAAATTTATTTTCCTGTAGATTTGTGTAATGATTATTAATACTCAATAAACATGTAACCGTGTGTGTTAGTTCCTTTCTTTATGACTGACAAACTAACAGATATAATTTAAGAAAGGATAAACTTATTTGGAGTCATATTTTCAAAGGGTTCTGTTCATGGTCTCCTGAATTCAGTTCGTTGTATGTTACCCAAACACTCAGGAGCCATTGTAATTGTAGTCCACGGAAGCCAGATTATGTTTTATTTTAACCCTTGATGTTCATTATGTTTAAAAAATATCCACCCTAAAAATCCATGTTTCTCTTCATAAAAATTATATAATATGTAAGTTCTAATCTTCAATGGTTTGTGATCTTTCAATAATATTTGAATGAGATTATCTCTATAAATGTGATATTTCTTAAAAGTGAGGCAACTAATATGTACACTGAATAAAAACAGTTATATAATTAATTTAGAGAAGTTTTAGAGTAAAATTATCACTAACTTTGTTAAATCTCATTAGTCCCTTAAATTCAAAAATATTTCAACCGAAAGTTTATTATTATTATTTTTTCCAGTCATGGGGCCTGAACTCTGGGCCTGGGTGCTATCCCTCCCTCCCTTCCTTCCTTCCTTCCTTCCTTCCTTCCTTCCTTCCTTCCTTCCTTCCTTCCTTCCACCCTTGCTTTCTTCCATCCATATCTTTTTCTTCACTTTTTCTTCTTTTCCTCCTTTCTTCTTTCCATCCTTCATTCCTTCTTCCTTATTTTAAAAGCTCAACTTGCCAATGGAGAATGTAGTCAATTGTGTATTCCTAACTCATCAACCTTGTCAGTTTTATGCAGTGGCTTTATATAACAGCACTCTTCTGATTGTATCAATCCTAGGCTGAATAGTTACCAAAAGACAGGAAGGAAAAGGCTTCAACTTCAAAGCTCAGGTCCTAGATATCAGTTTTTCACTCCCAGAATCAAAGAAAAAGTTTCCAGGTTTATAATATCTAAGTGAAAGGAAATGTATAAAATTGTATAAATTTATATAAATGTATAAAATATGAATAAAATGTATATAAATGTATGTATATAGGTATATAATATGTATGAAAATGTATGCAAATTGTATAAAAATAATAGTAAAATTCTTATATTTACACAGGTTAACTATATCTCTACTAAAATACATTTTGGGAGGGGGGAGATGGGAAGGGATGGTAAGGGGAAGCAAAGGAGGAGGCCACAATGCTTGATAAGAAATGTACTCATTATCTTGCTCATGTAATTGTAACCCCTCTGTATGGTATTTTCACAATAAAAAAGAAATTTATACTTTAGTTAAAAAAATAAAATAAAATACATTTTATTTGCATAACAAACATTCTATCTAGCTAGCTAGCTAGGTAGCAGGACAGAGCTAGGCTCACACCTATAATCCTGTCTACTCAGAAGGATCTCTATTCAAAGTCATCCCAGGCAAGAAAATCCAAGACACTCTTATCCTAAATTAACAACAACAACAAAGCAAGAAGTGGACCTGTCACTCAAGTGGTAAAGCATCAGCCTTGAGCAGAAAAATCATGAAACCCTGACAACCTCTTAGTACCAGCACACAAAAACACAAAAATACAGTTTGTTAGTAAGATGGAAATAATACTCTAGTAAGTAATAATCTTTCCAATTTGGCTTTATTTCATATGTATTTATTCCTCCATTCATTAAAAAATACAATGTTAATTCCTTGTCAAAAAGCTATCCTTTTGTAGAAAAAAAACTTGTCTATATGTTTTATAATTAGCACTAAATGTATAAAGAGACTTAGAAAATAATAAGGAGCAAACTGAAACAATTTTAATTTTCTTTGTTTAGTGTCTGTCTGCTCTTATATATCATTTGTATAAAGACTAAATAAAAATGTTTGCCTTTAACATGTTTCACCTAATAGAATGTACAAAGAAACCAAAAAGGATTTGGTAATACACAAAATTATTTGAGCATTTATACATAAAATGCTAGAAACAATGAAGATAGTAAGAGTAACTCACACAGTAAGCAGCTTTTTGTTTTGTTTTGTAGGACAGGTAGATAGATTGTTTAATAATCAACTTATCATGCAGGGATTATTATAAACTAATAGTCCACTTCATAAAAATCCTAGTAATACTTGAATTTTTAGCAAGGAATGGGCCAGGAAAATGCATAATAATTTTTTTGTGCTTAACACATTTGCCATTTTTAATGTATATAAGAATACTCTGATTCAGCTACAGTTGTAGAAAAACCTAAAAAATAATCTTCAAAGAATTATGAATAAATAGCCCTTTTGAACTCCCAGCTAACCAAGAAAATTGCTAACATGTTCTGATTGGAAAAAAGAGAACTTTCAAAATGACAATTCCTTATGGCAAGTAGTTTTCTAAAGCAATGTTCAAAGATAACTGCTATATTAAATAAGAAATTGTCTTATAGCACATAAAAGTAACGCAAAATTCTTATAGGCTTATGTTAGAAACCCATCTATTAAGCGGAATGCAGTTTTTTCAATGGCCATACATACCTATATGACTAGCAGAAACCATTCATCATCATTCAGTAAATAGATATGTTAATTTACCTCTAAGTTCTACGAAACTCTCTAAAGAACTTTTTACAGCATGAAATACCAACTAAATTCAAGAAAAAATCATTACCAAAGACATACTTACTTCTAACCACCTGATAACAAAGGAAGATAAAAAATTCTCAATTTTCTCCACTTACCCAGGAGTTGTGCAATGATATAAAGAGCCTGTCCCCAGAGAAACAGTTTTCCATCACGACCACAGTTGCTAGGAAATCGTTTTTGACTACCAGGATCTCTTTTCTCATATTCTACAAAGTCAGCAGGCACATAATAGTACTTTGGTACGACAGGATATCCTACAGAGTTTAAAAATAAGCACATATAAAATATAACACATCAATGTCCTCCCAAAAATCCCTTAAAAATCTGCAATGACTAAATAACACAGAACAGTGATCCAGAGTTAGCAGATTTGAGAATCTTTTGAAAAATGGGCTTTCTGGTTCCTGTAATAAATATTGTCTTTAAAACTTAACAGCTAACTGTTAAACGTTACTCAGCAATGTACACATCTTATTTAATATTTCATTTTAACATCTGTAAATGAATCACCAAATATGCAAATATTTAGCAGTTTAAACCAAGCTATATTTAGTAGGATTAATCTATTGAAGCTTCAGAAAGGATACTGTATAATCTTAAGTGAGTGATTCTAACTCTAAGTCATTCCTTGGAGCAAAAAATTTTCTAAAAAGTCCTATTTAAATATTAAGCCCATCATCTGCCAGTCAAGATCACTGAAAGAAAAAGCCCTTCTTTCCTTGTGACCAACCCATTAGAAAATATTTCTTGGAAAAAGGAAATTATTATGTAGAGGATAGAATCTATTGAAGACATTTTGCAATATCAACTCAAAGCAAACCTAATTTTCTTAAGAAAATCATGCATTTTCCCCCAAAATTTGCTTCCTTCTTTGTGTATTGATTAATTACTTCCAAGCTCCCAAGATACCTAGAACATGGAATTTCTTTGAGGATTAATTTATTCAGAAAAATCACTTTTATTCTTTTACTGTCCCCATTGATATTTGTTCTGAAACCAATAAATCCATTTTGACCATTTAAAAACATTAAATCCATCCTTAAAGGATGAAATTTAACACAATGGCAGACATTCAATATACAGTGCTAATGATCCTACAGAAGCAACACTGAAGAGAAGGCTAGAAAGTTCATGGCAATGCTATTGCCTTTGGATGAGAGCAGAGCCTCTGCAAGTAGCCTACTGGGTTATGAAGCAGTACTCACCTGATCACATAAGTTTAGATGACCTGGATAAAAAATAAGGCATTTTCTAATACTGGCACACTACAGAGTAAAGGTGTTACACAGTAACAGTTAAAAAAAAACCTCTGCTTACATAATTATCTCAGTATTACTGCAGCCACAACTGTCTAAATCCATCTCTGTTCTTGTCTTACCTAATTAGCAACTTTTACAAAAGCGCATTTCATTAAAAGAAATTTATAAAGATTTGTCATTCTAATTTCAGTTGAGTTCTTATTCACATTTTTAAATGGATATAAATTCTTATGATTTAAACAAATTACTGTTATGGCAATATACAGTTACATCAGTCAAGTAATGAGTATATTTCCTTTTGAACAGTG
>NW_012267321.1:4488435-4490420 GCF_000151885.1 Dipodomys ordii | reverse complement strand
GTGGCTAGGATTACAGGCAACTGCCTTCAGCACCTGGATTCTTTGGGTTTCTAATTATTTGAAATTGCTAGAGTAAATTCAAATATACTTGTTTGCTGATACACTAACAAAGTGTTTCTTTTATACACTGAAGTTTGTGCACTAATTGTGTTTCCTTCTCAGTCTAACATTTGTCTCTGCTGCTAATTGATGCTGGTGTGAATGCATTAAGACATTGTGCTTTTCACAACCAACTGTTGCTTTACAAAATTTTAACTGTTTTCCTCTGCTTTATCATAAGAAATAATGTTGCTTGTTTGGCTCAGGACTCCAACTATTCAGGAGGATGAATTATGAGGATCCAGGTTCAAAGCCACCCCAGCAGAAAAGTCCATGAGGCTATTATTGCCAATTCATCACCAATAAATTGGCTGTGGTTTAATGTGGAAGAGAATTAGCTTTGAGCAAAACAAGCTCAGGAACAGCACTGAGGCCCTGCTACTGACAAAATAGGAAAAGATAAAAGAAAGAATGTTCCTTATAAAGAAAATGTTGGCTGATGTCTCGCCATTCTGTGAAGTATTTGTGTGTATCACTAAGCATGCTATTAATTAAAATAATATTTCCTGGTATTCTTTTTTCCCGTTGGTTATGGGGCTTAAAATCAAGTCCTAGGCGTAAGCCACAGAGCCCAATGGCAACATTTCTGCCTGGACTGGCTTCAAACTGTGATCCTCATGCATCTGGCTTGGCTAACATTTTCATACTTGTGTAGCTTTCATGTTATTTTTTGTGTCACAATAAAATTTCTTTTTTCCTAGATATGGAAGAGATGACGGAAAAACTTCCAGGTGGGGATTGCCTTCCTTTATCAGAATACATCAGGGGTTCTGGAGAACCCCTGTCTCCTTTGTTTTTACAACTACACCTTCCTCACTAGACAGAAGGTGAGGCCCACAGACTTGGTCCTCACCCATCTGGTCTTTGGCAACAATTTGGTTGTTTTATCCACTGGGATCCCTCACATGAGAGCAGGTTTGGGATGAAAGTACTTCAGGGATGATGCCGGATGTAAAGTTGTTTTGTATTTCCATAGAGTAGCCAGAGGGGCTTCTCTTAACACCACCTGCCTTCTGAGTGGCTTCCAGGTCTCAAAGCTTTGCACTAGAAATGCTTTGTGGAAGATCACTACTAGATTCCCCAAGTGCTTTGGATTCTATGATTCCCTTTTCTGGATCCTGCATCTCCTGGTAAATGTTTGTAACAACGTCAGCTTGCATCTACATACTCATATGAGTTTCCTGAAGTACCTGGAATGAGAGATGTGTATGTAGATGCTGAGGTCTTGTTATTTAGATAGTGTGTTAGGGAATTGTTTTTACGCAGGCTGACCTATCACTGCAAACATTCCAATCTCAGCCTAACACATGGCTGGGATGTCTGGTGTACACTACCACACCCAGCTACTTTTGGAGGGGGGATCTTGTGAACTGTTTTCCTAGGCTGGCCTTGGATCTGAATCCTCCTGATTCAGCCTTGCATGTGTGAGCCACTGCATTCATCTTGGATCCATCTTTGAGTTAAATAACAACAACAACAATAACAATTACTATTATTATTATTAGTTTTAAGGCTTAAACTCAGGACTTGGGAATGGTCCCAGAGTCTTTTGCTCAAGGCCAACACTCTACCATTTTGCCACTTCAGGCCTTTTCTGAGTAGTTTCTTGGAGTGTCATGGACTTTCCTGCCAGGCTGGCTTTGAATTACAATCCTCAGATCTCAGCCTCCCGATTAACTGGGATTATAGGGGTAAGCCACCAGCATCTGGCATATATTTTATCTTTAAAATTATTAAATGAGTATATAATTGAAGGTACTCTATAAGAATCTGTGTGAAACCAACTGAAAGCAGGCTTTGGAAGTATCTCATGGTGAAGTTTCTGCCTATGCAAGACCCCAAATTTGTTGTCTGAACCTTAAATAAAAGTTATAGAAAAGTTCAAT
>NW_012267321.1:4481428-4485980 GCF_000151885.1 Dipodomys ordii | reverse complement strand
ATGTTTCTTTCTGGCAGGTGCAAGCTAAGCATGACATTACAGACACTAGTTAGTGCTGTAAGCAAGCATCCAGTAAGGACAACATGACCTGTTTCTATGACTATCTCTATGATTGTTACCCAGAGACCATGAAGGAAACAGTGAAGAAGGGATAACTATATCTTTTAGGTCAAACCATAAGTAACTAGGTAGGAGTGCTCTCCTTTCTTTAAGATAGAGTCACAATGGAAAATGGAGTTACAGAAGATCAGAGTAAAGTATAAGATGGTGGGGTTTAACAATCTCTACTACAATCTAAGATAAACTGCTACTTTTTTTCTTTTTTGCTAGTCCTGGAGCTTGAATTTAGGGCCTGGGCACTGTCCCTGAGCCTTTCTGTGCTCAAGGCTAGCACTCTACCACTTGAGGCATAGAACCACTTTTGACTTTTTCTGTTTATGGGGTAGTAGGTAATAGAACACAGGCCTTCATGCATGCTAGACAAACACTCTACCCCCAAGCCACATTCAAAGCCCAAGATAATCTCCTTTGTTATAAGAAAAAATGTTCCTTGTCAGTCTCATGTCTCTAATCCTGGCTCTTCAGGAAGCTGAGAACTGGGAATCCTTCTTGAAGCCAGCCTGGGCAGGAAAATACCTGAGACTCTTCTCTCCAATTCATCCTCAGAAAACCAGGAGCTGTGACTCAAAGTGGAAAAGCACTAACCTTGAGTAAACAAGAGCCCAGCAACTGACAAAACAAGAGCTCCACAACTGACAAAAAAGAAAAACAAAAAGAAAAATATAGTGTTCCTTATAGACAAGATGTTGGTTGATGACTCACCATTCTATCAATTATTTGTGTGTATTACTAAGCATGCTCTTAAATAATATTTCATGGAATTCTTTTGTTGTTACACTTGTTGGCGCTGGGGCTTGAACTAAGGGTCTGTAGACTATGCATGTGCTTTATGTTCAAAGCGCATGCTCTACCACTGCAATATGGTTCAATTTCTGGCTTTTTGGTAGCTTAATGTGTGGTACAGGAACTCAGTCATGAGAAACAGAGAAGCCACATTCTGAGAGGTTGTTTGAGAGTCTTATTGGAGAGCCAACGAGTGCTGGTAAACTTGTGTCACAAACATCTGCAGCCCCTCAAATACACTTAACACCTTCAGAAAAGAGGCATGCAAAAGGATACAGAGTTGACAAACAACATCAACAAACCAGAGCAGCTCCAATGAAGAGCTGAATTGGGAAACCATGAGTACTGGAGGGGAGAGAGGCATGGTGTAATGTAGCCTGAGCTGGTCCAGGCCTAGAGAGGGTTAGGGTCATGGGCCAGTGTCATTGGGAGATCAAGAGTCAAGTTCAAGGCACAGGAATGACAGGTCCAGTATCTAATGTCCAAATCCTTGCCACTGCCTCTAGGAATTCAGGCCCCCATTATCTGTGGTGGGAGTTCACCTTCCCCCATCACAAAGACAAGATGGTGCCAGCAGCCACTTTAGCAAAAGGCTGACTCAGTTTCTTAATTTCGTGGGTATGAGACTCTCACAGACCTCCTGCCTGGGCTGGCTGTGAGCTATGATCCTCAGATCTCAGCTTCCTGAATTGCTAAAATTACTGGTACCTGGCTACGATAGCTTTTTTTTTTTATTGTCAAGGGTTTTGAACTGAGACCTGGTTGCAATGTGAAGCCTACTGCTCTATCACTTTCAGCCAAAGTACTGCTTCTGATTTTGAGTGGTTAGTTAAGGGTAAGAGTGTCATGGGAATTTTCTGCCTGGGCTGGCTTCGTCCAACTACAATTCTCAGATCTAGAAACACAATGCTCATATCTCAACCGCCTGAGTAGCTAGGATTAAAGGTGTGAGTCACCAGTGCCCAGCTAGCTAACATGGTCATAGTTGTTTGCTTTCAATGTATTTTTTGTCTCACAATAAAATGAATTCTTTCCAACATTCAAGCCAACATGGAGGTGGGGGTTGTCTACCTCACTCAGACTGCAGCTGAGATCCTGGGGAACTACTCCCTTTTTTGCTTTTATAGCTACACCCTCCTCATTTGACAGAAGATGAGGCACATAGACATGAATCTGCCACCATCTTGTCTTTGCCAACAACTTGGTTGTTTTATTCAGGGTAATCCCTCAGACAATGGCAGGATTTGGATGGAAGTACTTCCTGGATGAGGCTGGATGTAAAGTTGTTTTGTATGTCCACAGAGTAGGCAGAGGGGTTTCTCTTGATGCCACCTGCCATCTGAGTGGCTTCCAGGTCTCAAAATTTTGCACTAGAAACGCTTGTAGGAAGATGACTAGTAGATTCCCCAAGTGCTTTGGTGTCTGTTGTTCCTTTTCTGGATCCTGCACCTCCTGGTAAATGTTTCTGTGCCTCAGAGTGATTGGCCCAAGACACAAACAAGATGTCACTGTGAATATATGCATTATAGATAGTGCATCACAGGCCCACCACAACCCTTTACAACTTAATTACAGCTAGCTTTATTCTCTTCCATTGATGTTATATGCTTGGTTTTCATGATGTGGGCCAGTGGCTCCATTGTCCTTGTCCTGCTCAACATAAACAGAGGGTCTGGCAAATTAATAGCCTCATTCCCTCCCAAGGACCTGGCCACGAGGCTAGGACCACATGCTCAATCCTGACCCTAGTGAGCATGTTCATCTACTTCTACTGCCTCTCTGCAATTTTTACTGATTAGTTTAGTTCACATAGGAAGCCAGTCCTATGGCTCATGTATAGACACAGCTGTGTTCCTGGATGTGTGTTTCTCAGTTCTGAGAACTTTTGTGCTCATCAGCAGAGACACCTGCTTCAGTAGGGAGTTTTACATGTTTACTAAAAAATTATTTTCCTAATTTGTTTAAACCATACCTTATATCAGATTTTACAGTTGGATCATAATTTCTTTTGGCAGTACTGGGGTTCATACTCTGTGCCCTGCACTGCTAGGGTAGGGGATTTATTACTGGAGACATACTCTAGTTCTTTCTCTGTCTAGGTATTTTTGAGATGTATCCTTTCTTTGTACCCTATTATGTGTTTCCTGAAGTACCTGGGATCTCAGATGTGAACCAACATATTGAGGTGGTTTTTGGTTGAGATGGATTTTTTCACCAGTCTTACCTATAACTGCAACCTTCCCAAGCTCAGCCTCTCACATGGATGGGATGACAGGTGAATATCACCACACCCAGCTAGCAATTGAGATGGAATCTTATGAACTGTTTACCTGGGCTGGCCTTGAACCTGAATCCTCCTGATTCAACCATACTGATATGAGCCAGTGCATTCATCTTGGATTCTTTTTTCATTAAATTATTACTATGATTATTCTTATGTCATTTATGGGGCTTGAACTCAGGATCCCTGGGCTATCCCTGGGCTCTTTTGCTCAAGACTTATATTCTACATTTTGAGCCACAGCTCTTCTTCTGGTTTTCCTTTGGTTCACTGGAGATAAGAGTCTCTCAAGCTTTCTTGCCTGGGTTTTCTTTGAAGCCTAATCCTCAGATATCAACCTCCTGAGTAGCTAGCATAACAGGTGAGATACACCAGCACCTGGCAGAAAATTTTGTTGCTATCATTATTTAACAATTAGATATTCTGTAAGAATCCATGTGAAATGGTCAAAGAGGACCAGGAAATTATCTCAGCAATGAAACACTTACCTACACAAGACCCTGATTTTTTTTAATTGTGAAAATACTGTACAGAGGGGTTACAATTACATGGGCAAGATAGTGAGTATATTTCTTATCAAGCATTGTAGCCTCTTCCTTTGTTTACCCTTCCCATCCCTTCCCAGCCTCCCCCCAACCCCCCACCGAATCCTCCCCCCCACCAAAGTTGTAAAGTTCATTTTTGACATGACAACTTGTACTTCTCATTGTTGTAACGGGTCCACCTGTATCCTTATTTAAACTACTTGTTTTTCCCCTTCCCCTCCACAAATTATACCGACAGGGGTTATACTGTGGTGGAGGGACCTACAAAGCAACAAAGAAATAATCTTATAATTGCATTAGAAACAAATGCAAGAAAGAAAGAAAACATTTAAATACATATCTTAGGGTTCATTTTCCTAACATCACCTTATCTGACCTTTTCTTCTGACTCATACATATACTAGATATTGCAAATAAGGGAAACCATGGGACCTATGTTTCTTTGGGCTTGGCTTACTTCACTTAATATAATTTTTTTCCAAGTCTTTCCATTTCCTAACAAATGTGGCAATGTCATTCTTTCTGATGGAGGCATAGAATTCCATAGGGTATATATACCACATTTTCTTGATCCATTCATCTACTAAGGGGCATCTGGGTTGGTTCCAGATCTTAGCTATGGTAAATAATTCTGCAATAAACATAGTTGTACTGGTAGCTTTAGTGTGGTCTTGTTTGTAAATATTTGGGTAAATGCCCAAAAATGGGAATTCTGGTTCATAGGGGAGCTCTATATGGAGTTTTTTGAGGAACCTCTATACTACTTTCCAAAGTGGTTGAATAAGTTTACATTCCCACCAACAATGAAGTAAGGTTCCCTTCT
>NW_012267321.1:4454446-4478288 GCF_000151885.1 Dipodomys ordii | reverse complement strand
ATCAGAATCCACAATTCTCCAGTGTTTGTTACAGGGAAACTGTATTCCCCATGCACACCGTGTCAGCAAACTTCCAGGTGACATGATGAGCATGCCCACAGAGGAGATGAGATCATGGAGTCCTGAGCCTTTTTCTTGGGGATCCGTGGCTGAGCACACATGCTGTGACCACTGCCTCTGCTCCTCTGTCCTCACAGCCAATTCCTACTGGGTAAGCAGCTATTCTTCTCAGGAAAGTAACAGTTGTTAATGTAACTCATCAAGAAAATGCAGAAGTAATTCACTGTAAAATGTGTTTGTTGTGTGAGGTTGAGACAAATGTCTTGTATTTTAGGAAAAAATGTTTGGTGAAAATCACAGGTCTCTCTCCTGCCTCAGTTAGCAGTTTTGATGCAGCTTCACATTGCTTTGTATCCTGGGGACCACACAGCTTTGTGTGCTGAGGGGTAGAGCATTCTCTGCTCAAATGATCTGATACACCTCTGTATGGTTTCTGTCATGAGTAATGTCTCATTGTGATTTACACTTACATTTAATGTAATCACATATTATTTGAAGATATACATTGGAAGAGATTTGTCAAGGAATAATCTGTGACATGACTATTTATGATATGAATGTAAGAGGCTTGTTGATATTAATTTTAATGCCTTGGCTTGTCATTCCCATTCCCACCAATTTCCTCAGTTTGTTTCCTCTCCCTCTGCCTTCTCTCATTGTTCTTGCACTCATACTTCTTATTATTTTGTCAGTCACCCAATTGTACTCAGAGCCTGGGCTCTGTCCCTGAGCCATTTTAATAAAGCCTAGTGCTCTACCATTTGAGACAGTGCCACTTCAGTGTTCCTGGTGGTTATTTGGAAATAAGTGTCTCCTGGAGTTTGGGTGGCTTTGATGTTTGATCCACATTTCTCAGTCTTCTGAGTTACTAGGATTATAGGGCTGAGTGCCTAGTTTAGGAGATTCTTTTCTAACTGAAAACTTTTAACCAGAAACTCTATTTCATGGGCAAATTCTTGTATGCACATGAGTACGAGGCCCTTAATATATGCTTTTCTGCATCCTTTAGAATTGTTTAGGAGCAGAGAGACTGAGAGTGCTAGTTGTCCATGAGTCACTGAAGAGCCTGGAGCATTCAAAAACCACAGTGCTGTGGGATGTCCAGTTGAAAGCTTTAAACTGAGGGCCTCCATCTCTTGCTTAGGTTTTCACTCAAGGCGGCAGTTCTATCAGTTGAGACACACTTCCACTTCTGGAAGAAGAGATGGCCAAAGCCGACATTGAAATGGGGGTTGCCTTCCTCACACAGACTGCAGCTGGAGTCCTGGGGAACTCATGTCTCCTTTGTTTTTACAGCTACACCCTCCTCACTAGACAGAAGGTGAGGCCCACAGACCCCATCCTCTGCCATCTGGTCTTTGCAAACTACGTGGTTGTTTTATCAACTGGAATTCCTCATACGATGGCAGGAATTGGATGGAACTACTTTCTTGATGATGCCGCATGTAAAGTTGCTTTGTATTTCCGCAGAGTAGCCAGAGGGGTTTCTCTTAACACCACCTGCCTTCTGAGTGGTTTCCAGGTCTCAAAGCTTTGCACTAGAAATATTTGGTGGAAGATCACTACTACATTCCCCAACTGCTTTGGAATCTGTGGTTTCCTTTTCTGGATTCTGCAGCTCCTGGTAAATGTTTATGTGCCTCTGAGAGTGACTGGCCCAACACACAGGCAAAATGTCACTCTGCACATGCATTATAGATACTGCGCCATAGAACCAACTACACCAAAACCATTTGTGCGTTTGTCACAAATAGTCTTATTCCTTTCCATTGATATTATGTGCTTGGTTTTCATGATGTGGGCCAGTGGCACCATGGTCCTTCTCCTGCACAGGCACAAGCAGAGGGTCCAGCACATTCACAGCCACATTGCCTCCCGAAGACCTGACCATGAGGCCAGGGCCACACGCATCATCCTGACCCTGGTGAGCATGTTCGTCTCCTTCTACTGCCTCTCTGCCATGTTCACTGTTTTTGTTGGTCTACATATGAAACCAGACCTGTGGCTGGTGGACATGTCTATGTTCCTGTGTGCATGTTTCTCAGTACTCAGCTCCTTTGTGCTCATCAGCACTGACAATCGTATCACTCAGGTTTTTCATTCTTGCATTGAATAAAAGATTTTCATGATTTGTTCAAATCAACCCATTACATTCAATTTTACAATTGGTTCATAGTTTTATTTTTGCAGCAGTGGCATTTAAACACTATACTCTGCACTGCTAGGGCAGGGGCTCTACTACTAGAGACCTGGTCTTGTCCTTTTTCACTGTGGTTATTTTTGAGCTATATCATTACTTTATACCAGGTCAGGTTGCATCCTCATACTCCTATTGTGTGTTTCCTGAAGTACCTGGGATGACACATGTGAACAGAGATCCTGAGATTTCACTTTTTAGATAGAGTCCTAAGGAATTTTTTTTCCCAGGTTGACCTATCACTACAACCATCCCATTCTCAGCCTTACAGATGGTTGGGATATCTGGTGTACACAAACACACCCAGCTAGTATTGGAGGGGGAATCTTGTGAACACTTTTCCTGGGATGGCTTTGGATCTGAATCCTCCTGATTGAACCTTGCATCTATGAGCCACTGTATCCAAGTTGGATCAGTTTTGACAATATTATCATCATCATCATTATTGTTGTTGTTGTTGTTGTTAGTTGTGGGGCTTGTATTCTTGGCTTGGACACTTTCCCAGAGCTCTTTTGCTCAAAGATAGCACTGTATGTATTTGGCCCACAGCACCACTTCAGATGTTGTCTGAGTAGTTTACTGGAGAGGGGAGTGTCATGGACTTTCCTGCCAGGTGGCTTCCAATTGCAATCATCAGATCTCAGCCTCCTGAGTAGCTGGGATTACAGACCTGAGCCCCGAGAGCCTGGCATAAATTTTTATCTTTGAAGTTATAAAATGAGTGTATAATAGAAGGTGTTATGTAACAATTTGTGTGAAACTGACTGAAAGTAGGTTATGGGAGTATCTCAGCGGTGAAGGTCCTGCCTACACAGGTCCTGCCTGAATCTCAAATAAAATGAAGTTATAGAAAATTTCAATGTAGTTCATGTGGCCTAATTATCTTTTATTGTTAGTTCACTAAACAAGTATTGCATAAGGTACAATTGCTAATTTGCAGTAACTGAGATACCAAAAGATGAATGTTTTCACCATATTATGCAGGAATTGCACTTGATTTTTCTTCATGATGTCATGAATTGTGCTGAGTATGTGTAATGAGTAGAAGCGTTAAACTTGGAAATAAAGTTCAATACTTAGCACAAAACCAAAGTGTTATTACTTATTGGTTGTCACATAGGTACCTGAAAATATATTACCTTGAAGCATATATAGATCCAGCATCTTCAGGTAAGAAGAGTATTCTAGAAAGATCTCTCCTCTGCATCGTGGGTATTTCAGAGGTCTGAAGACATCCTCTGTACTTGACCTAGAGCAGGATACATGGTGTCAGGTCAAGCAGAAAACCTGTGTCACTGCTGGTTCATAAATGTAAGCTGGGACAAGCCCAGAATTTCATCCATGTCCTAAAAATTATGACAGATTCAGTGTGAGGCCTATCCTCATGCATAATATCAGCAGTCATCCTGAAGATGATTTAGTCAATGTTCAAGTAAAATGTACATTGCATTTGACAAAGTTTCACAAGGTTTAGTTTTATTAAATTACTATAATCTGTTATTAAAATATATATAATTTTATTCTGGTGATTCAAATATAGGTAAACAACTGTGTGTGATAGTGTGTGTGTTTGTGAGTGTCTGTGGGATTGTCTGTGTTGGGAGGCTTTATACTACAGATACAATCTCTTCTTCGGTTATTCAGATTTCCTGCTATTTCTTGATTCAATTTTTCTTTTCTTTGTCCTTTTTTTTTTCCTTGTCCTGGTGCTTGAACTTAGGTCATGTGTATGTCCCTGAGCCTTGCTGGATCAAGACTAGTTCTCTACCACTTGAATCACAACACCACTTTTGATCTTTTCTGAGTACTTTGTTGGAGATAAGAATCTGATGGATTTCTTGTCATGGCTGGTTTCCAACAGCAATCTTCAGATCTCAGCCTCCTGAGTAGCTACATTAAATGCATGTGTCAACAATGTCTGCTTCCTTGAGTCAATTTTGTCAGAGGTAGTGTTCCTAGATATTTTAACATTCCTAATTATATGTAATTGTTAGAATCCATTCCCTCTCTCTGTGTGTGTGTGTGTGTGTGTGTACCCATCTGTCTGTCTTTCTTTCTTTTTCATTTTCTGCAGGCACAAGTACATGAATTCAGAGCCTCTGGTAGTTTAAACTGCTTACTCTGCTGGTCTTCTACCACTTTTGCCATGAGTCCAACCTTGGACTTTGTTCCTGTCTTTTATTCTGTTTTTTTGTTGTTGTTGGGCCATTCCCGGGGTTGAACTCAGGTCCTGGGTGTTGTCCCTGAGGTTTTCTGCTCAAGGCCAGCTCTTTACCATTTGAGCCTCAGCTTTACTACCAGCTTTTCTGTGGTTATTTTGAAGTAAGAGTCTCACAGGCTTTTCTGCCTGGTCTGGCTTCAAACACTGATCCTCAGACCTCAGTTTCCATGTAACTAAGATTACAGACATTAGCCACCTGTGCCCAGTTGCAGGCTATTTTGGAGATGGAGTCTTGTGGACTTTTGTGCTTGTTCTCCTAATCTCAGCCTCCTGAAGAGCTAAAATAATAAAATTGATCCACCTTTCCTGCCTCTGTTTTGCATTTCTACAGGTCAGGAATCATGTGTATACTTCCATTTCTGGTTTAGTAATTGGAATGTTCTGGTTTTTCCTTTGCCAATCCAAGTAAAAGTTTTGTACAATTCTTTGGTGGTCTTTTCAAACACCCAACATTGGGGTTCACTGACTTTTCTTTCTTCCTTTCTTTTTTTTTAACATCAGTCGTGGTTCTTTAACTCTGGTCTTGGGCGTTGTCCCTGAGCTCTTCAGCTCAAGGTGAGTGATCCTCCACTTAAGCCAGCATGCAACTTACTGTTTTCTGGTTGCTAATTCAAGATAAGCATCTCATGGACTTTCCTGCTGTGTGGCTTTGAATTACAATCCTCAGATAGCCTCTAGAGTTTCAAGTATTACAGGGATGAGCCACCACTGCTCAGCTCACTGACTTTTCTATTTCTCTTTTTATAACTTGCACTTACACTTATGCTGTTCTTCTTTGCTTTCATATTGTGTTTGCCTTGCTATTATTTTCTTTCTCTGTAAGGAATGATGACAGGTGGAAATTTTTGGGTCTTTCCCTTTTGTAAGGTCAAGATTGAAGTTTGCCTCTCAGAACAGACTTGGTTTCTATCTTCATTTACAGATGTGCCTTAGATTTAGGCGATGTGGTCATGCTGTGTTCAGAGAAAGAGTGGCATTTAGGGTTTCTATAGTCTCTATCTCTGAAGGTCAAAATGGCTGGAATAAGTGAACATGTGGATAGTTTATGAAGGTCATGTGTAAACATTAAAAAGACTGCTGTAAAACACATCTCTGAGCCTTGATAATTTAAGCATTGTTAACCATCACATAGTACATTGTATTTCCACTTGGGATATTCTCTTTTTCTCCCCACCAGTGTGTCCTGAAGCTTGAACTCAGCCCCTGGACACTAGCCCTGAGCGTCTTTGTGCTCATGGTTGGTGCTCAACAACTTGAGCCACAGTGCACTTACAGCATTGTCTGAGTAGTTTTTTGTTTTGTTTTTGTGGGTCCTGGGGCTTGAACTCAGGGACTGGGACTTACCTCAATGCTAGCACTCTACCACTTGAGCAAAGCTCAAATTCTAGTTTTCTAGTGGTTTATTCGAGATAATATTCTTATGGACTTTCTTGCTCAGGGTGGATTTGAAATGTGATGCTCAATTCTCAATCTCCTGAGTATCTAGGATTACAGGCATGACCCACAAGCACCCAGCTTGACAGAATGTTTGTAGAGATAAGAGTCTTGGACGATTTTTCCTGGGACGGCTTGAAACTGCAGTCCTCAGATCACAGCTTCCTGAATAGCTTGGATTATAAGCAAAAGCCACCAATGCCCAGCTTTTTTATTTTTTATTTTTATTTTTTTGGATCCGGTCGTGGAGCCTGAACTCTGGGCCTGGGTGCTGTCCCTCAACTATTTAGCTCAAGTCTAAAGCTCTACCATTTGAGCCACAGTGGCATTTCTGGCTTTTTTCTTTATGTGGTGCTGAAGAATCAAGGCAAGGGCTCTACCACTGAGCCACCTTCCCAGCCCCTATTTTTTTTTTATCTTTTTAACATTGGTTTTCTAAAGAAAGAAACCACATCTTGGAGACAAAAGGGAAAAAATCACCCTAAAATTCACGAAAGTCAGTTGCTCAGTTTCAAACTTTTATTTATTTTTATTTTTACTGTGAAAATACCCGATAGAAGGGTTACAATTACATGGGCAAGATAATGAGTACATTTCTTATGAAGCATTGTTGCCCTCTCTTTGTTTCCCCTTCCCAACCCTTCCCATACCCCCATCCCACTCTCCCCACTAAATCTACCTGCCCCCAAGGTTGTAAACTTTATTTTTGGCATAACGGCTTGTACATCTCATTGTTGCAATGGGTCCATCTAAATCCCCATTTAAACAATTAATTTTTTCCCTTCCCCTCCACAAATTATACCAACATCAAATACAGTGAAAGCAGGGGTTATACCATGGGGGAAGGACATATAAAACAACAAAGAAAACATCTAATAGATATGTCAGAAACAGTTGCATGAAAGAAGAAAAAAAAACATTTGAATACTTATCTTGGGGTTCATTTCCCTAACATCAACTTATCTGACCTTTTCTGCTTGACTCAGAAATACACTGCTTATTGCAAGTAAGGGAAACCATGGGACCTATGTTTCTTTGGGCCTGGCTTACTTCACTTAAGATAATTTTTTCCAAGTCTTTCCATTTCCTAACAAATGGGGCAATGTCATTCTTTCTGAAGGAGACATAGAATTACATTGTGTATATATACTGCATTTTCTCGATCCATTCATCTATAGAGGGGCCTCTGGGTTGAAAAAAGGATGGCCAATAGACACATGAAGAAATGCTCAACCTCTCTAACCATAAAAGCAATGCAAATGAAAACAACATTGAGATACCTCCTCACCCCAGTTAGAATAGCTATAATCAAGAACTTTAATAACAACAGATCCTGGAGAGGATGTGGACTGAAGGGAACCTTACTACATTGTTGGTGAGAGTGTAAACTTGTTCAAACACTTTGGAAAGCAGTATGGAGGTTCCTCAAAAGACTCCACATAGAGCTCCCCTGTGACCCAGCAATACCACTTTTGGGCATTTTCTCAAATGATCACACACAAGACCACACTAAAGTTACCAGCACAACTATGTTTATTGTAGTATTATTTACCATAGCTATTCTTCACACTTTTATACAGTAGATTTCTTGTTTCTGTACTCACTTCTAATGAGATCGTCTTCAAAAGTTTCCCCATATTCCCTGTTTTTCCCTAACCATGGGGTCACATTTGTTGGAAATGGTCATGGAAGTTCAGTGGTGCTCATTAGTAGCCACAATTCTCTCCAGTGTTTGTCACACGGAGGCTCTGTTCCCCCTACAAACAGTGTCACTGCATTTCCAGGTGACATGATGAGCATGACCACAGAGGAGATAAGGTCACACAGTCCTGAGCCTTTATCTTGGGCTCAGTGACTGAGCACACATGCTGTGACCACTGCCTCTGCTCCTCTGTCCTGACAGCCAATTCCTACTGGGTAAGCAGCTATTCTTCTCAGGCAAGAGACAGTAGTCAATGGAACTCATCAAGAAAATGTGGAAGTAAGTTCTGTGTAAAATGTGCGTGCTGTGTGGCGTTAGAATGAGAAACATATCATGAATTTTAGGAAAAAATTTTGGTTCGAGTCACAGGCCTCTCCCTTGCCTCGGTTAATAGTCTTGATGCAGCCCCACATCCCTTCATAGCCTAGAGACCACACAGCTTTGTGTGCTCAGGGGCACAACATTCTCTGCTGAAATGATCTAATATAGCTCTGTACTTTGTTGTCATGAGTAAGGTCTCAATGTGATTTCTCCCTACATTTAAAGAAATAGTATAATATTTGATGATAATCATTGGAAAATATTTTGTAAAAGAAGATATTGTGACCTGACAAATTATGATATGACTGTATGAAGCTAGTTGACTTTAATTAAATATACTTTGGCTTGTCATCCACATTTCAGCCAATTTCCTCAATGTGTTCTCTTTTCCTCTGTCTTCTCTCTTATTTCCCTGCAACTTACTAAAGGATATTTTTTTTGTCAGTTGTGGGTTGGACCTCAGTCCCTAAGCTTTTCACTCAGGAATATTGTTCCAACATTTGCTAAACAGCACTGCTTCTAGTTTTTCCTGGTGGTTATTTGGAGATAAGAGTCTTGACTTTCTTCCCTGGGCTGGCACCACACCTCAGTCCTGACATCTTAGCCTCCAGATTTGTTAAGATAATAGCCATGGACCTCTAACGTATAGATTATGTTGTTTTTTTTTTCAGAGGAAATCTTTTGACCTGATACTCTATTTCATGGGTAAATTTATCTATGTATGTGAGCAGAAACCACTTCATCCCATCCTGTCTCCATCTTTGAGGACTGTGTATGATCAGAGATTTGGAGAGTGCTCTTCTTCCTGAGTCACTGAAGAGTCCCAAACATTCAGAAACCACAGTCATGTGGATTTTGCAGGGTAAGGGCTTGAACTCAGGTCCTCAGTGGTGCCTTGATTAGCTTTTCACTCAAGGCTGCTGTTCTATCACTTGAGACACACTTCTACTTCTGCCTTTTATGGGTTAATTGTGGATAAAATGTCTTGTGGATTTGTGTGCTGAAGCTGGCTTCAAGCTGTAATCCTCAGCTCTCAGCCTCCTGCCTTCTTTGAGTTTCCTTTTTGAAATTGCTAGAGTAAATGCAGACTATCCTTCTTGGCTAATAAACTACCAAATTGAAGTTTGTGCAATTTCTGTGTGTGCTTCATATGCAGTATGTCTCTGTTGTTGTTTGTGATGTGGATATCTTAAAACATATTTCTTTTCTTTCCATCTTTCTTTTGATTAATTGTTGTTTTACGGAGTTTTAACTGTTTTTCTCTTGTTGTGGGGAGGACCACCAGGAGAGACCACGCAGACATAGAGTACAGTCAATAGAAAGTGTTTGTTAGCCAGCCAGTGTCCACACTAGGGCTTTGTGGTCCCACTGAGCTGTCCCGAGCTTGATCTTAGGGTTCCTTTTAAAGCAGAAAACCCTGCCAGGCACCAGTGTCTCATGCTTACTCAGGAGACTGAGATCTGAGAATAGTGGTTCAAAGCCAGCCCAGACAGGACAGTCCGTGAGACTCTCTCTTCTCCAATTAACCATTAGAAAAGTAGAATTTGCACTGTGGCTCAAGTGGTAGGCACTGGCTTTGAGCTGAAGAGCTGAGATATAGCATCAAGGCAGAGAGTTCAAGCCCCATGATGGATAAAAAAAAAAACAAAGGCAGAAATCCCACCTCCTTGCTCAGTCTGGGGTGGAGAGTCCCTTATAGTTCGTTCCTATAGGTGTAAGAAAAGCAGGACATTGCAGATACTAATGAGTGCAATCATTGAGAAAGGGCAACATCACCTGTTTCTATGACTATCTCTATGATCATTACCTAGAGACGGTACAGGGAACAGTGAAAAAGGGATAACTACATCTTTAATGTCCAACCATAAAGAACTAAATTGGAGTGCTATCCTATCTTTAAGATGGAATAACAAAGCAAAATGGAGTATTGTCTCATAGTAAAGTCTAAGATGGTGGGATTTGACAAGCTCTACTACTATCTAAGATAAGCTGCTTTTTTTTTTTGTTAGTCTTGGTGCTTGAACTCAGGGCCTGGACACTGTCCCTGAGCCTCTCTGTGCTCAAGGCTAGTGCACTACCACTTGAGGCACAGCATCACTTTTGGCTTTTTCTGTTTATGCAGTAGTGGGGAATTGAACACAGGCCTTGACGCATGCTAGGCAAGCATGTTAGTGTGGGAGTATGTGTGGGCTTTTCTCTGTTGAGTGGCTTTTTGGTAGAGATACAATGTACCATCTTTTTGCTACTCAAATTTACTGCTATTCCTTGAGTTGGTTTCTTTCTCTGTTGTTTGTTTTTCTGCTGCCATGGAACTTGAACTAGGGAGTTGTCCCTGAGCTTCTTTCGCTCAAGTTAGCACTCTGCGACTTGAGCCATAGCACTACTTCCGGTTTCTTCTTACTACTTTACAGGAGATAATCATCTCACATGCATTCCTGCCAGAGATGACTTCAAACTGTGATCCTCACATCCCAGCCTCCTGAGTAGCTGGGGTTATAAGCCTCTCCCACCAGTAACAGGGTTTCTTCAGTCAATTTTGACAAGAGTATCATTCTGAGAAATAGCCCTTTTCATCTAGTTTACATAATTTGCATGTAATTGGTAGAATCTATTCTCTGTCTGTCCCTCTCTCTGAATATTTCTTCCTCTCTTTCTCATTCTCTCCATGTAGATACAAGCACTTGAATTCAGGGCCTTGTGCTTGCTGAAATTGCTTACTCTCCTGGTACTCTACCACTTGAACCTTGGCTACAGTGAGGACTTTAGGTGTCATTTATGGTTTTAGTATTTGTGCCAGTCCTGGTGTTTGAACTCAGGGTCTGGGTACCGTTCCAAGCTTTTGTGCTCAAGGCTATCTTTCTGCCATTTGACCTAAATCTTCACTTCCTACCTTTTTGGCAGTTAATCAGATATCAGAATCTCACAGGGTTTTCTGCTTGGGATGGGCTTAAACAACAATCTTAGGACCCCAGCCTCCTGAGTAGCTAAGAATACAGACATGAGTTGCCAGTCCTGATTGCTATTGATTTTGGAGATGGAGTATCATGGACATTTATACTTGTTCTGATTGTAACCTGTGATCCTCCTAATTTCAGCCTCCTGAGGAGGTAGGATCATAAACCTGAGCCACCTTTCCTGTCTCTGGTTTGCATTTCCACAGATCAGGAGTCATGTCTACACTACCATTTTTGGTTCAGGAATTTGAACCTTCTGGTTTTTTTGTTTCCCAAAGTAAAACTTTTTTTTTTTTGGGTCCGGTCGTGGGGCCTGAACTCTGGGCCTGGGCACTGTCCCTCAGCTCTTCAGCTCAAGGCTAACACTCTACCACTTAAGCTACAGCGCCACTCCTGGCTTTTTTCTTTTTGCTTATGTGGTGCTGAGGAATCGAACCCAGGGCCTCAAGCATGCAAGGCAAGTGCTCTACCACTGAGCCACCTTCCCAGCCCCCCAAAGTAAAACTTTTGTCTATATCTTCTGTCTTTTCAAACATCCAACATCATCATCCTGACCATCCTCACTGATAGGAGGGTCTGCTGGAATTAACCCTTTTGTGTGACACTCTTTCTGTTGTAGATAGATTTTTAAATCTTGCCCAGCAAGACCTGGGAAAGGATTGGGGCTTATGCTCTTTCATGCTAATGGAGCAGATCTATTATACAAGAGCCTCTTGTCAACTTTGGTTAAGATAACTTCTTTTGGCATAGTCCGAAGAACCCAATGCAGCTCTGTCACTGAGAAATCAGTGATGTGATTTCATGTACATAAAACCAGTGGGGAATGGAGTAAGGATGTTAGGTTGAATGGGTGCCATCTTGGCCACGTTGTTGATTGGGAATTTGCTTTAGCTGGGGCCATTTTGTGCTCATGGAGAAAGAAGGTTCAGTCCCACCTCTCTGGGGATGGGCATGCCTGAATTCCTAGAGGCAGGGACAGTGTCTTTGACAATAGATTCCTGGACTGGTGAGTCCTATGCCTTGAACTTAGGAGACTCTCAAGTTTCCATGACCCTCCCCTTGTGCTTGCCCCTATTAGGCCCTGATCAGACCAGGCACCATAACACTGTGACTCATGTGCTGTGCCTCCTTTGTCTGCTGGCTTCTTGCTCTCCTGCAATCGCCGTGATGTCCCACATGAAGTCTCCATTGGTGTTGATCTGGTTTATTGATATTGTTGTTTTCTGCTCTTTCTTTCCTCTCCTAATTTCCTGGCTCAGTTTTCTGACAGTGTTAAGTATATTCAAGGTGTTGCAGTCTTTGTGACAGGAAACCACCTGCAGTCTCTGGCTCATCAGTAAAGATTTCCTATTTGACCTCTCAAAATGTGGCTTTTCTGTTTATTTACTGAGATATATTACTACATGCTGATCAATGTAATGAGTGGAAATAACTAAGCCTGGAAATAAAGTTCAATATTTGTAAAAAATAAAGTGTTATTCCTTGTTGGTTTTTTGCTTGGGTTCCTGAAAAAAATAACTTTATATATATTGGATCCAGCATCCTGAGGTTAAGAATAGTATAGAAATATCTGTATTTCAGAGATCTGAAGACATCCAAACTCTTTGCATGGATCAGGAAACACAGTAGCAGGTCAAGCTGTAAACCTGTGTCATTGCTGGTTCCTGAGAGTTACATTGGACCAGTCAGAATTCCATCTGTGTCCTAAAAGTATGACAGACTCTATATGAGACCTAACCTCATGCCCAATATCAGAAGGTCTACTTAGAGATGATTCAGTTGATATTCAACCAAGAAGTTGTGGGCATTTGACAAAAATATTTTCACAAGTTTTCATTTTATTAAATTATTAGAAACCGTTTCTACAATTCACATCATTTTACTGTGTTAGAAACCGTTTCTACAATTCACATCATTTTACTGTGTTGATTCAAAAGAAGGTAAACAACTCTGTGTGTGTGTCTGCAAAAGTGAGACAGAGAGACAGACAGATAGACAGAGAGGGAGAGACAGAGACAGAGACAGAGACAGAGAAAGGATAGGAATCTTTGGGACTTTTCTGCTTAGGCTTTCTTCAAACTAAAATCTTTAGATCTCCGAATCCCGAGTAGTTTGGACTACAGTTTTGAGCTACAGGAATTCCTCCTTTTTCTTTGTTTCTTTCTTTCTTTCTTTCTTTCTTTCTTTCTTTCTTTCTTTCTTTCTTTCTTTCTTTCTTTCTTTCTTTCTTTCGTTCTTTCGTTCTTTCTTTCCTTCTTTCTTTCTTTCTTTCTTTCTCTCTTTCTTTTTCTCTTTCTTTCTCTCTTTCTATCTTTCTTGTTCATGCAGCTTGACCTCTGGGCCTGAGTGCTGTTCTGCAGCTCTTCAGCTCAAGGCTAGCACTCTAAGACTTGAGCCACCGTGTCACTTCTAGTTTTCTTGTGGTTTATTTCAGACCACAGTTTTCAGGCCTTTCCTGCCCTGGCTGGCTTTGAACCATTATCCTCATATGTCAGCCTGCTGAGTAGCTAGGATTACAGGCATAATCCACCAACACCCAGCTTTCTTCTTCTTCTTTTTTAACCTTAGTGATTTGGTAAGGAAAGAAATTAAATACTCTAGATAAAAAATACTCTTCAAATTCACCAAAACCATTTGCTCAGTTTTACACACTTATACAATGGATTTCCTCCTCTACTCACTTCTAATGAGATTGTCTTCAAAAGTTCCCCCATATTCCCAGGACTTCCCTAACCATGTGTCACATCTGTTGGAAATGGTCATGGAAGTTTAGTGCTGCTCATCAGTATCCACAATTCACCAGTGTTTGTCACAGGGAAGGTCTGTTCCCCATGCAAACAGTGTCACTGCACTTCCAGGTGACATGATGAGCATCCCCACAGAGGAGATGAGATCACACAGTCCTGAGCATTTATCTTGGGGATCCATGACAGAGCACACATGCTGTGACCACTGCCTCTGCTCCTCTGTCCTGACAGCCAATTCCTACTGGGTAAGCAGCTATTCTCCTCAGGCAAGTGACAGTAGTAAATGGAACTGATTAAAGAAATGCAGAAATAACTTCTCAGTAAACTGTGTGTACTGCCTGGGGTTAGAATGAGGCACATTCTTGTATTTTAGGAGAAATGTTTGTTGAGAGTCACAGTCCTGTCTCCTACCTCAGTTATCAATCTTCCTGCAGCTCTACATCCCTTCGTATCATGGAGACCACACAGCTTTGTGTGTTCAGGGGTACACCATTCCCTGCTGAAATGATCTAACACACCTCCATGTATATTTTTTTAATTTTTAATTTTTGCCAGTCCTGCAGCTTGAACTCAGGGCCTAGGCACTATTCCTGAGTTTCTCTTTTGACCAAGGTTAGTGTTCAAACACTTCAGCCACAGTGCCACTTATCTCCCTTTCTCTGTAGTGTATGGGAGATAAGAGTCTCAGGGACATTTTCTGGCCAGGCTGGCTTTTAACCGGGATTCTCTGCTCTCAGCCTCCAAGTGGCAAAGATTACAGGTATCTGCCACCAGAACCTGGCTTCTTTGTATGTCTTAATTATTTGAAACTGCTAGAGTAAATTCAGATTATACTTGTATGGTAATACTCTAGAAAGATGTTTCTTTTATAAACTGAATTTTGTACAATACTTGTGTTTCCATCTCAGTCTGCTATATGTCTCTGCTGCTATGTAATTCTGGAGGGAATGCATTAAGACATTTTGCATTTCATAACCAAGTGTACTTTTACCAACTTTTAATTGTTTTCATCTAAGATAATCTCCTTTATTATAAGAAATAATGTTGCTTTTCGTGCTCATGACTGTAACCACACCTATTTAAGAGGCTGAATTCTGAGGATCCAGGTTCAAAGCCAGCCTAGCAGAAAAGTCCATGAGCCTCTTAACCTCAATCAACTACAAAAAATCAGAAGTGGAATTATGGCTCAAAGTGAAAGGGCACTACACTTGAGCAAAATGAGGTCAGAAAGAACAGCAATGCCCCACTACTGACAAAAATAGAAAAAGACAAAAGAAATGTTTCTATAAGCAAAATGTTGGTTGTCAGCCACCTCACATGCATGAGGCCTTGGGTTTGATTTCTCAGTATCACATCAGCAGAAAAAGCCAGAAGTGGCGCTGTGGCTCAAGTGGTAGAGCACTCCCCTGAGCTGAAGTGCTGAGGGGCAGTACCCAGGCAGGGAATTCAAGCCCCACAAACAACAACAACAACAAAATGTTTGTAATGTCTCACTATTCTGTCAAATGTTTGGGTGTATAACTAATCATGCTATTAATTAATAATATTTCATAGAATTCTTTTCTTTTTTTCTGTTGGTTCTTGTGCCTAGATTCAGGGCCTTGGTGCTGTGCATGAGGCTGCTTTTGTTCAAGGCTAGTGCTCTACCTCTTGAGCCACAGCTCACTTCTGGTGTATGAGTGGTTAATTGGCCATTTCTGCCTTAAGTGGCTTCAAACTGCAATCCTGATTCAGCTTGCTTGGCTAACATTTACATCCATGTTTTGTTTCTGTGCTAATTTTTGTGTCACAATAAAATCCATGATTTCCTAGATATGGAAGAGATGGCCGGAGCCAACATTTTAAAGGAGGTGGCCTTCCTCACTCAGAATGCAGCTGGGGTTCTGGGGAACTCCTGTCTCCTTTGTTTTTACAGCTACACCCTCCTCACTGGACAGAAAGTGAGGCCCACAGACCCCGTCCTTTGCCATCTGGTCTTTAGCAACAACTTGGTTGTTTTGTCTGCTGGGATCACTCAGACCATGGAAGGTTTTGGATGGAAGTACTTGCTGGACGATGTTGGATGTAAAGTTGTTTTGTATTTATTCAGAGTAGCCAGAGGGGTTTCTCTTATTGCCACTTGCCTTCTGAGTGGCTTGCAGGTCTCAAAGCTTTGCACTAGAAATGCTTGGTGGAAGATCACTACTAGATTCCAGAAGAGCTTTGGATTCTGTGGCTCCTTTTTCTGCATCCTGCAGCTCCTGGTAAATGTTTATGTGCCTCTGAGAGTGATTTGCCCAAGACATAAACCAAATGTCATTGCACATGCATTATAGATATTGTGCCATAGGAGCAGTCCCACCAAAACCATTTGTACGTTTATCACAGATGGTTTTATTCTCTTCCATTGATGTTATGTGCTTGGTTTTCATGATGTGGGCCAGTGGCTCCATGGTCTTTGTTCTGCATAGACACAAGCAGAGTGTTCACCACATTCACAGCCACATTCTCTCCCGAAGCCCTGACCATGAGGCCAGGGCGACACGCACCATGCTGTCCATGGTGAGCATGTTTGGCTCCTTCTACTTCCTCTCTTGTTCTACATAGGAAACCAGAACTGTGGCTTGTGGACACGATTGTGTTCCTTGGTGTGTGTTTCTCATTCCTGAGCCCCTTTGTGCTAATCAGCAGTGACACTCCTATTACTCAGGTGTTTCACTATTGCACTGATTAAAGATTTTCATGATTTGGTTAACCAACCCATTACATTCAATTTCCAGTTGGTTCATAGTTTTGTTTTTGCAACAGTGACATTTACACACTATGCTCTGCACTGCTAGGTCAGGGGCTCTACTACTAGAGACCTGCTCTAGTCCTTTTTCACTCTAGTTATTTTTGAGCTATACCCTTGATTTATACCCAGGTCAACCTTCATTCTCATACACCTATTTTGTGTTTCCTGAAGTACCTGGGATGACTGATATGAATGTAGATGCTGAGACCTTATAGTTTAGAAAGAGTCTTGGGGAATTGTTTTTGCCCAGGCTGATCTATCATCCATCCCAAGCTCATCCTTACACATGACTGGAATGATGGGTGTACACCTTCACAGCCAGCTAGTATTGGAGGGGGGAATCTTGTGAACTATTTCCCCTGGGCTGGCCTTGGATCTGAATCCTCCTGATTCAACCTTTCACTTGTGAGCCACTGCATCCACTTTGGATCAATCTTTGAGTAATATTATTATTGTTGTTATTATTATTAGTTGTTGTTGTGGGGCTTGAACTTAGGGCCTTGGAACTTTTCCAGAGCTCTTTTGCTCAAGGCCAGCACTCTACCTTTTTTTCCCACAGTGCCACTTCAGATCTTTTCTGAGTAGTTTATTTGGTAGAGAAGTGTCGGGCCTTTCCTCTTAGGCTGGTTTTGAATTGCAATCCTCACATCTCAGCCTTCTGAGTAACTGGGATTACAGGCATGAGCTATAAGGGCCTAGCATAAAATTTTATCTTTAAAATTATTAAAGGGATGTGTAATAGAAGGTGTTATTATGTAACAATCTGTGTAGAACTTACTGAAAGCAGGCTATGGGAGTACCTCAGCGGTGAAGTTCCTACCTACGCAAGATCCCTAATTTGTTGCCTGAACCACAAATAAAATTAAGTTAAAGAAATCCTCAATGAAGCTAATGTGGCCTAATGATCTTTTACTGTAATTCACTAAACAAATATTGTATAAGGTACAATTGATAATTTGCAGTAACTGGTATACCAAAAGATGGATGTTTTCACCATATTATGCAGGAAATACACATCATTTTTCTTCATTACCTCATGAATTGTGCTAAGTGTGATGAGTGGAAGTATTAAACTTGGAATCAAAGTTCAAAACATAGCACAAAAACAAAGTGTTATTCCTTGTTGTTTTGTCACATGTATACCTGAAATCATATTACCTCGAAACATATTTAGATCTAGTACCTTCAGGTAAGAAGAGTATTATGCAATGGTTTCTCCTGTGGGATTTCAGAGATCTGAAGACATCTTCCATGTTTGACCTGGACCAGGAGACATGGTGTCAGGTCAAGTAGTAAACCTGTGTCACTGCTGTTTCTTAAATGTAACCCGGATCAGTCCAGAATTCCATCTTGTCCTAAAATCATGACAGACTCAATGTGAGGCCTAGCCTCATGCACAATATCAGCAGTCATCCTAAAGATGATTTAGTCAATGTTTAAGTATATTGAACATTGCATTTGACAAAGTTTCACAAGTTTTAGTTTTATTAAATTACTATAATCTGTTACTAGAATTTATATCATTTCATAGTGATGATTCAAATATAGATAAACAACTGTGTGTGATAGTGTGTGTGTTTGTGAGTGTCTGTGGGATTTTCTGTGTTGGGAGGCTTTATACTACAGATGTAGTCTCTTCTTTAGTTATTCAGATTTCTTGCTCTTTCTTGAATCAATTTTTCCTTTCTTGATGCTTTTTTTTGGGGTCCTTGTGCTTTAACTTAGGTCCAGGGTATTGTCCCTGAGCATTGCTGGATCAAGTTAGTACTTTACCACTTGAACCATAGCACAACTTCCGGTCTTTTCTGAGTAGTTTGATGGAGATAAGAGTCTGGTGGATTTCTTGTCATGGCTGTCTTCCAACAGCAATCATCAGATCTCAGTCTCCTGAGTAGCTATGATTATAGGTTTCAGGCAACAGTGTCTGCTTTCTCGAGTCAATTTGAACAGTAGTGTTCCTAGAAACTGACAATCCTAATTATATGTAATTGTTAGAATCTAGCGTGTGTGTGTGTGTGTGTGTGTGTGTGTGTGTGTGTGTGTGTGTGTGTGCGCCCGTGCCTCTGTCTTTCTGTCTTTCTTTTTCTTTTTCTGCATGTACCAGGATGTGAATTCAGGGCCAGTGGTAGTTTTAATTCCTTACTCTGCTGTTCCTTACCACTTTAGCCATGACTCCAGCCCAGAATTTTTTATGTTGTTTTTATTCTGTCTTTTGATGTGCCATTCCATGGGTTGGAAATCACAGCCTGGGTCCCTGAGCTTTTGTGCACATGGCTAGCTCTTTACCATTTGAACCTCAGCTTCATCACGACCTTTTTGTGGTTATGTTGAAATAAGACTCTCAGAGGTTTTTCTGCCTGGTCTGGCTTCAAACATTAATCCTAAGACCTCAGTCTCTTCAGCAGCTAAGTTTACAGATATGAGCCACCTGTGCCCTGCTTATAGGTGGATATGGAGTCTTGTGGACTATGTGCTTGTTCTGATTGTAATCTGTGGTCCTCCTAATCTCAGCCTCCTGAGGAGCTAGAATCATAGTCTGAGCCACCTTTCCTGGCTCTGTTTTGCATTTTCACAGGTCAGGAATCACTTCCATTTCTGCTTCAGTACTTTGAATCTTCTAGTTTTTCCTTTGCCATTGTCAGTAAAAGTTTTGTGCAATTCTTTGGTCTTTTCAAACACCCAACATTGGGGTTCACTGACTTTTCTTCCTTTTTTTATGACAGTAGTGGGCATGAACTCTGGTTCTTGTCGTTGTCACTGAACTCTTCAGCTCAAGACTAGCACTTTACCTCCTAGCCACAATGCTACTTCCTGTTTTCTGGTGGTTCATTGGAGATAAGAGTCTCACAGACTTTCCTGCCTGGGCTGGCTTTGAACTGCAATCCTCAGACAGCCTCTTGTGTTTCTAGGATCACAGGCATGAGCGACTGCTGCCCAGCTCAGACTTTTCTATTGCTCTTTTTATAGCTTGCATTCATAGTTATGCCCTTCTTCTTTCCTTTCATATTGTGTTTACCTTGCTATTTATCTTCTTGCTCTATAAGGCGGGATGGCAGGTGGAGATTTTGGGTCTTTCCCTTTTGTAAGGTCAAGATTGAAGTTTCCCTCTCCACACAGACTTGGTTTCTATTTTCATCTACAAATGCTCTTAGATTTAGGTGATATGGTCATGCAGGGTTTCTGTATTCTCTATCTCAGAAGGTCAAAATGGCTGGAATAAGTGAGCATGTGGAAAGTTTATGAAGATCTTGTGGAAACATTAAAAAGGCTGTTGTAACATATGTCTGAGCATAGATAATTTTAGCATCGTTAACCATCACATAGTACATGGTATTTCCTCTTGGGATATTTTCTTTTGTTTTCCACAAGCCTGTCCTGAAGCTTGAACTCAACCCATGGGTACTGGTTCTGAGCCTCTTTGTGCTCATGGTTAATGCTCAACTACTTGAGCCACAGTGCACTTACAGCTTTGTCTGATAGTTTTTGTTTTGTTTTGTTTTCTCAGTCCTGGGGCTTGAACTCTGGGACTGAGCACTGTCCTTCCCTCAGTTCTTCAGCTCAAGCCAAGTCCTCTACTACTTGAGCCTCATGCCAATTCTTTTTTCTAGTGGCTTATTGGAGAGAAGAGTCTCATGGATTTTTGCTCAGGCTGACTTTGAACTGTGATCCTCAGACTCAGCCTCCTGATTAGCTAGCATTAGAGGTGTGAGCCACCAGTGTCCCTCTTGTCTGAGTAGTGTTTTGGAGATGAGAGTCTCTAACTCTTTTTCCTGTGCTGGCTTCAAACTGAAGTCCTCAGATCTCAGTTTCATAAGTAGCTAGCATTATAGGCATGACCCATCAGTGCCCAGCTTTTTTATTTTTTATTTTTTGACATACTGGTTTTCTAAACCAAGAAATCACATCTTGGAGAGAAAAGGAAAAAAAATTAGATGAAAAACTCACCAAAGCCATTTGCTCAGTTCCATGCTCTCCTTACAGAATAGATTTCCTTCTACTCACTTCTTATGAGATCATCTTCAAAAATTTTCCCATATTCCCTGGACTTCCCTAATCATGGGTCATATCTGTTGGAAATGGCCATGGAAGTTCAATGGTGCTCCTCAGTATCCACAATTCTCCAGTCTTTATCACAGGGAAGCTCTGTAGCCCACATGCACGGTGTCACTGTACTTCCAAGTGACATGAATATCTTGCCCATATAAGAGATGAGATCAGGTAGTCCTGAGCCTTTATTGTGGGACTCAGTGGCTGAGCACACTTGCTCTGTCCTCCCTCCTGACAGCCAGTTTCTACTGGTTGAGCAGCTATTCTTCTCAGGCAAATAACAGTAGTCAATGTAACTCATCAAAAAAAGGCAGAAGTAACTTCTCTGCAAAATGTGTATGTTGGGTGGAGTTAGAATGAGGTACCTGTCTTGTATTTTAGGAAAAGTGTTTGGTGAGAATCACAGCCTCTCTCCTCCCTCAGTTAGCAGTCCTGGTACAGCTTCACAGCCCACTGCATTCTGGAAACCACACAGTATTGTGTGCTCAGGGGTACAGCATTCTCTGCTGAAATGATCTAACACCCATCTGTATTTTTTGGTCACTGTGTAATATGTCAACATGACCTCATTACACTTAACGTAATCACCTATTATTTGAAGATAAAAATTGGAAGTAATTTTGTAAAGGAATAAATTCTCACATGAAAAATTATGATATGAATGTAAGAAGACTGTTGACTTTAATGCCTTGGCTTGTCATTCCTATTTGAGCCAATTTCCTCAGTTTGTTCTCTCTCTCTCTCTCTCTGCCTTCTCTCTCATTGTCCTTGTACTCATTTTACATGAGGGGAATCTTTTATTTTCTCTTCGTAATAGGGCTTTTATTCAGGACCTCAGCTCTGTCCCTCAGGCTATGCTATCACTCTACCTTTTGAGCCACAGGCCCACTTCCAGTGTTGGTGGTGGTGTTTGGGAGATATGAGACTCCATGACTTTCTTACCCATGCTGCAGTCAAATCTAAATCTTCACATCTCAGTCTTCTGAGTGTCTAAGATTACAGGTGTGATTCACCAGCACCTAGCTCAGCAGATTTTTTTCATATATAAACTTGTGACCAGAAACTGTATTTTGTGGGAAAATTCACCTATGTATATTACCAGGAAGTGCTTAACTTATGCTTTTCTGCATCTCAGAGAGATTGATAGCTCTAATTGTCCATGAGTCACTGAAGAGGCTGGAGCACTCAAACCACAGCACTGAGGGACATCCACTGTAAGAGCTTGAACACAGAGCCTCAGTCTCTTGCTTAGTTGTTCACTCAAGGCTGCTGTTCTATCACGTGAGACACACTTCCACTTTTGGGTGGTTCAATGTAGATCAGTCTTTTAGATTTGTCTGCTCAGGCTGCTATCAAACTGTAATCCTCAGCTCTTAGCCTCCTGAGTAGCAAGGATTACAGGAATAACCACCAGCATCTGCCTTCTTTGGATTTCTTTTTTGAAAATGCAAGAGCAAATTCAGGTTATATTTCTTTGCCAAAAAATAGCAAGGTGTTTCTTTTACAAACTGAAGTTTGTGCAATATTTGTGTTGCCTTCTGTGTGTACAGTATGTTTGTTGTTATTTAATGATGATGTAGATACAATAAGATATTGTATTTTTCTTTCCATAATTTTTATAATTAAGTGTTGCTTTACAAAATTTTAACTTTTTTCAAAGATAATACCCTATCTTACAAGAAATGATGTTTCTTTTCTGACTGATGACTCTAATCTTAGCTATAGAGGAGCCTGAGGTGTGAGGATCGTGGGTCAAAGCCAGCCAACGCAGGAAAGTCCATTAGACTCTCATCTCCAATTCACCACCAGAAACCCAGAAGTGGAGCTGTGGCTCAAAGTGGGAGAGCACTTACCTTGAACAAAAGAGCTCTGAAACAACCCCAAATCCCACTAGTGACAAAAAAGTAAAAAGAAACAATATTCCTTATATTCAAGATATTCATTGATGTCTCATCATTCTATCAAGTATTTTTGTGCATCAATAATAATGCTATCAATTCAATTAATTCATGCATTTCTTTTTTTTGGTGGGTCTTGGGGTTCACTCAGGGACTGGGCCTGTGCATGAGATTATTTTTGTTCCAAACTAGTGTGCGCTACCATTTGAGGCATGGGTTCACTTCTGCCTTTTTCGTTAGTTTAATGAGTTGTACAGAAACTCAGATGTGAGAAACAGAGAATCAAATTTTGAGAGCTGGGAATGGGAGTCTTCATTGGAGAGCTGTCAATTGCAGGTGGACTCTTGTCCCAAAGATGTGAAGTCCCTTCAATACAGTTAACACTGTCAGAAAACTGAGCTGTGAGAGCAGGAGAGGAAAGAAAGAGCTGATCAACAATACCAACAAACCAGATCAACTCCACTAGAGAGTTGAAGTGGGAAACCATGGAGACATGAGGAGCGCCAGAGTCAGGAGGCATGGCTCAATGGACCCTGAGCTGGTCCAGACCTATAGCAACAATGGCAGTGTACAGGGTGACAGGGAACATCAGAGTCTCAGAGTTCAAGGTACAGGACTGACAGGTCCAGTAACCAATTGTTCAAGTTCCTGGCCCTGCCTCTAAGGAATTCAGACACACCCACCTGTGTGTGGGACTTTCTTCATCATTGAAGACAAGATGATGAAAGTTAAACCTAATTCCCTATCATCCCACCATTTGGTGGGATTGGCACCGGTTAGACACAGTATCTTTATCTCAAATGGGGATCAGAGTCTCACAGCCTTCTTGCCCTGTTGGATTTGAACCATGAAAATCAGAACTTAGCCTCCTGATTTGATATGATTACTTGGACCTGGATTAGCTAGTATGATTTTTGTTTTTGTTTTTGATGGCCATGGGCTTGAACTAAACCTTGGGTTGCTGTGTGAGCTCCTTTCTCCAAGCTAATGCTCAACCACTTTGAGCCATAGCACCACTTCTGGTTTTTGAGTGGTTAATGGGAGACAAGTGTATCTTGAGGATTTTGTACCTCACCTGTCTTAGATCTTAGCTTCCTGAGTAGCTAGGATACCAGCTGTGAGTCACTAGTACCTGGCTAGCTAGTATGATAAGAGTTACTTTTTTGTTTTCATGCTGTTTCTCATCTCACAATAAAATTCATTATTTCCTAGATATGGAAGAGATTATAGAAGCTGACGTGGATGTGGGAGTTGACTTCCTCACTGAGACTACAGCTGGGGTTCTGGGAAACTCCTGTCTCCTTTGTTTTTACACCTAAACTCTCTTCACTGGACAGTTGGGGAGGCCCACTGACTCCATCCACAGCCATCTGGTCTTTGCCAACAACTTGTTTGTTTTATCCACTGGGATCCCTCAGACAATGGCAGGGTTTGTATGGAAGTACTTTCTGGATGATACTGGATGTAGAGTTTTTTTATAGTTCTACA
>NW_012267321.1:4444446-4449446 GCF_000151885.1 Dipodomys ordii | reverse complement strand
TTTTTTGCTCAAGCCTAATGTTCTAACATTTGAGCCACTGGACCACTTCCAGTGTTCCTGGTATTTACTGGGAGGTAAGAGTTCCCTGAACTTTCCTGTCCCGGTTGGCTTCAAACCTCAATCCTCACATCTCAGTCTTCTGAGTTGCTAAGATGATAGCCATGAGTCTAGGGTACCTATCTTAGGACATTCTTCTTCAAATGAAATCTTTTAAACAGAAACTCTATTTCATGGGCAAATTTATCTATGTACATGACCAGAGGGGCTTAATATATGCTTTTCTGCATGGTGAAGAACGTTTTAGGATCAGAGAGATGGAGAGCCCTAGTTGTCCATGAGTCACCAAAGAGTATGGAACATTAAGAATTGTGGATTTGTCTACTCAGGCTGGCTTCAGACTGTAATCTTCAGCTGTCAGGCTCCTGATTGTCTAGGATTACAGGCATCAGTCACAAGTACCTGGTTTCTTTGGATTTCTTTTCTGAGATTTTAGAGTAAATTCAGATTGTACTTCTTTGCTAATAAACTGACAAGATCCACCTTTTAGAAATGTAAGTTCATGCAATTTTTGTGTTTCCTTCTCCGTGTACAGTGTGTCTCTGTTGTTTTTAATAATGATATTGATACATTAAGCTCTTACCTGTTTCTTTCTATCTTTCTTATAATTAAGTGTTGTTTTACAAAATTTTGACTGTTTTTAATCTAAGATATTCTCCTTTATTGTAAGAAAGAATTCTCCTTCTCTGGCTCATGCCTATAATCTAGCTACCTAGTTGGCTGAGATCTCAGATCCTGATTGAAAGCCAGCCCAGACAGAAAACTCCATGAGATTTTATCTCCAATTCACCATCTGAAAACCACAGTGGAGCCCTGGATGCAAGTGGGAGAGCAAAAATGGATTCAGAGTTGACACTCAGACACTCCGCTGGAGGAAAAAAAAGAGAACAAATGTTCCTAATACAGAAGATGTTAATTGATACCTCACCATTCTATGAGGTATTTGTGTACATTAGTAATCATGTTATTAAATTCATTTAATTCTTTTTTGTAGGTTATGGAGCTTGAACTTATGGCCTGGACACTACCCAAAGTGTCTTTGTGTGCAAGGTTAGGGCTCTATCACTTCAGTCATGCCTGCACTTCTGGCTTCTCTTTAGTTTAATGCATTGTATGGGAACTAAGTTGTGATAAACAGAGAAACCAAATTTTGAAAAGTCAAATGCTGGTGACCACTGATGGACTCCTGTCCCAAAGACCTGTGGCCCCTTGAATACACTTTACACTGTTAGGAAACTGAGTTGAGAGAGAAGAATAGGAAAGACACAACTAAGAAAACAATACCAACAAACCAGGTCAAATCCTATGTCAAGCTGACCTGGGACACCATGGTTTCTTGAGGAGAGCCAGTGAGGCATGCGGCTGGGCTTAATCATACTTCAGCTGGTTCGGCCCTACATAGAGTCAGGTCCATAGGGCAGGGTGACAGGGAGCACCAGAATCTCCGAAGTTCAAGACACAGGACTGACTGACATGTCCAGTAATGTATTGTCCAAGTCTTGCCACTGCCTGTAGGAATTCAGGCCTTCCCATCACTTGTCCCCTGGTTGTGGGACTTCACCTATCCCATCTCGAAGACAAGATGGTGTCATGAAACCTAATTCCCAACCATTCCCCACATGGCCAAGATGTTGCTGGTTAAACAGAATACCCTTATTTCAAATGGTGATCATAGTCTCACAGACCTCTTGCATGGGCTGGCTTGAACTGTGATCATCTGATCTCAGCTTCCTGAGTCACTATGATTACTGGCTCCTGCCTTGCTAATATTCTGCTTTTGTTTTTGTTTTAAAAAGCTATGGGGCTTTACCTAAGATGTGGGTATTCTGTGAGCTTTTTTACTCAAGGCTAGTGGTCGACTAATTGGAGTCACAGCACCATTTTCAGTTTTGGAGTAGTTAACTCGAGATAAGAGTATCATGGGACTGTTCTCCCAGTGATGGCTTTGAACCACAATCCTCAGATCTTCAATTGTGATCTCATCTCACAGTCCTCTAAGTAGATAGAAAAACAGCAGTCACCAACACTCAGCTAGCTGTAGTATTTATTGCTGTATTTTCTGTTGGTCATGAAGCTTTAACTCTGGGCCTGGGCGCTATCCCTGTGACCTCAGCTCAAGGCAAGCACTTTACTGTTTGAGCCACATTGCCATTTCCAGTTTTCTAGTGATTTACTGGAGATAAGAGTCTCACAGACTCTCTTGCCTGGGCTGGCTATGAACTGAGATTGTCTGATATCAACCTTCTGTGTAGCTAGGATGACAGGCATTAGCCACATTACCTGGCCAGTTGTTTGTTTTCATGTTAGTTTTGTCTCACAATGAAATCAATTATTTCCTAGATGTTGAAGTGATGAGCCAAGGTAACATGAAAATGGGGATTGCCTTCCTCACTCAGACTGCAGTAGGGGTCATGGGGAACTCCTGTCTCCTTTGTTTTTACAACTACACCCTCCTCACTGGACAGAGGTGAGGCCCATAGACCCCGTCCTCTGCCATCTGGTCTTTGACAACAACTTAGTTGTTTTATCCAGCAGGATCTCTCACAGGATTCAGGTTTTGAATGGAAGTACTTGCTAGAAAATTACACATTTAAAGTTGTTTTTTATTTTCACAGGGTGGTTTCTCTTAATGCCACCTGCCTTCTGAGTGTCTTCTAGGTCTCAAAGCTCTGCACTAGAAATGCTTGGTGGAAGATCACTACTAGATTCCCCAAGTGCTTTGGATTCTGTGGTTCCCTTTTCTGGATCTCACAGCTCCTGGTCAATGTTTCTGTGCCTCTGAGAGTGATTGGCCTAAGACACAAACAAAATGTCACTTTGGACATGCATGTTAGATACTGCTGCATAGGCCCAGCAGAACCCTTTGCAACATTATTACATGTTGACTCATTCATTTCCATTGATGTTATGTGCCTGGTTTTCATGATGTGGGCCACTGCCTCCATGGTCTTTTTCCTGCACAGACACAAGCAGAGGGTCCGGCACATTCACAGCTACATTCCCTCTGGAAGACCTGACCATGATGCCAGGGCCATGCACACCATCCTGACCTTGGTGAGCATGTTCCTCTCCTTCTACTGCCTCCATTTTTACTCTTTGTGTTGGTCTAAATATGAAACCAGACCTGTGGCTGGTGGACACATCTGTGTTCCTGGGTTTGTGTTTCTCAGTCCTGAGCCTCTTTGTGCTTCAGCAGAGACACTCGTATCACTCAGGTGTTTTATTTCTGCAATAAAAGAATATTACCAAGCTGAGCACAGATGACTCACACATGTGCATAATACTAGCTACTTAGGAGGGTGAGATCTGAGGACCACAGTTCAAAGCCAGCCAGGCAGCAGCGTCCAGGAGACACTTATCTCCACTGAACCACCAGAAAACTGGAAGTGGCATGGTAGCTCACTTGGTAGAGTGCTAGCTTTGAACTGAGGAGCTCAGGTAAATCATCCAGACCCAGAGTTCAAGACCCACCACAGTTAAAAAAAATTCATAAACTGGTTAATTCAATACATCAGCTTTTATATTTGGATCATATTTTTTTCACTGCAGCACTGGCATTTAGACTCTGCTTTGTTCTCGCTAGCCTGGGGCCCTACTGCTAGAGACAGTCTCTACTTCTTGTTCCCTCTGGTTGTTTTTGAGATATAGCCTGTGTTTTACCCAGATCAGCCCACACCATAATAGTCCTATAATGTGTTTCTTCAAATATCTAGCATGAATGATGTGAATCTAGATGTTGAGAGTTTTTGGTTGAGCTAATGTCTTAGGAAATCTTTTTCTCCAGGCTCACCTATCACTGCAACCATCTCAATCTCAGCTTCACACCAGGATGTCATGGCAGGTGCACACCACCACACCCAACTAGTACTTGAGATGGGGTCTTACTGTTTACCTTGATTGACCTTGAAACTGAATCCTACTGATTCAACCTTACAAGCTGTGCAACTGAATAATATTGGATCAATGTTTTGTTTAAGTTACTATGATTCGCATTAGTAGTAGCAGTAGTATAATCATTATTTGTGAGCCATAGGCTTTGGACTCAGGGACTGAGTGCTATCCCTGAGGTCCTTTGCTCATGAGTAGCTTGCTACTCTTTTGAGCCACAGCTCCATTTTGATTTTCCTAGGGTTAATTGGAAATAAGAGTGTCTCAACTTTCCTGCTGAGCTGGCTTTTAACTGTGATTTCAGATGTCATCCTCCTGAGTAGTTAGGTTTACAGGCATAAGCCACCAGGAGAATTTTTTTTAAATAGATTAAATGATAATATGTTATTCTGTAAGAATGCGTGTGAAACTGACAAAATGAGTGCCATGGGAGTATATCAGCAGTGGCATACTTGCCTACATGGAACCCTGAGATTGTTGTCCGAACCTCAAATAAAATAAAGTTACAGAAAATTTCAATGTAATTATTGTTGCCTAATGATCTTTCACTGTTAGTTTAGTAAGCAAATAAGGAATAAGGAAAGGTACAATAATTACCAGTAACAGAGGAAGAGAAAATACAAATTCTAACCTAATTTACAGGCCTTACATTTAATTTTTCGTCATAACCTAATGAATCGTGATAAGCTAAAATGCAGTATGCATTTGAAAAAAGAGGTCCATAAGTATTTATTTTATTAAATTACTATAAGCTGTTCATTTCATTGTGGCGATTCAAATGTAAGTAAATAACTCAGTGTGTATAGATGTGAGTGTGGGAGTATGTGTGGGCTTTTCTTGGTTGAGTGGCTTTATAGTAGAGATGCCATGTCTTGTTTTTTTGTTACTCAAATTTACTGCTATTTCTTGAGTCGGTATCTTTTTTTTTAATTTAATTTAATTTTATTAGTGAACATAGTGTACAGAGGGGTTACAATTGCATGGGCAGGATAATGCGTACATTTCTTACCAAGCATTGCAGCCTCCTCCTTTGTTTACCCTTCCCATCCCTTCCC
>NW_012267321.1:4426387-4438931 GCF_000151885.1 Dipodomys ordii | reverse complement strand
CTAGAGGGAGGGGCAGCCACTGGCTCTGGTTACCCAGTGGGGAAAGCCACTCCAATGGCTGGTGCCTGAGCTGGGTGACTTTTCCCTGGATGGAGCTGAGTCTGGCAGGTCACTTCGCCATTAAGTTCTTGTGACCTGCTAAATGATTGAGTCGGTATCTTTTTTTGTTGTTTGTTTTTTGCTGCTATGAAGCTTGAACTAGGTAGGTGCCCCTGAGCTTCTTTCCCCCAAGGTAAGCACTCTGAGCTATAGCACTACTTCCTTTCTTCATACTACTTTATTGGAGATAAGCATCTCACATGCATTCCTGCCAGAGCTGGCTTTAAACTGTGATCCTCACATCCCATCCTCCTGAGTAGCTGGGGTTTCAGGCCTGTCCCACCAGTAACTGGGTTTCTTCAGTCACTTTTGATGAGTACTGTTTTTAGAAATTGATCCCTTTTCATCTAGTTTACATAATTTGTATGTAATTGTTAGAATTCATTCTCTCTCTCTCTGAATATTTATTTCTCTCTTTCTCATTCTCTTTATGTAGATACAAGCATTTGAATTCAGGGCTTTGTGCTTGCTAAAATCGCTTACTCTCCTTGTGCTCTACCACTTGAGCCTTGGCTACAGTGAGGATTTTTGGTTTGTTTTAATATTTGTGACAGTCCTGGAGTTTGAACTCAGGGCTGGATGCCGTTCCAATCTTTTGTGCTCAAGGCTAGGTCTCTGCCATTTGATCTCAATCTTCACTTCCTATCTTTTTGGCAATAAATCAGACATCAGAATCTCACAGGGTTTTCTACTTGGGATGGCCTTAAACAACAATCTTAGGACCCGAGCCTCCTGAGTAGCTAAGAATACAGACATGAGCTGCCATTGCTCAGATTGGTGTTGATTTTGGCGATGGAGTCTCATGGACTTATACTTGTTCTGATTGTAACTTGTGATCTTCCTAATCTCAACCTTCTGAAGAGCTAGGATCATAGGCATGAGCCACCTTTCCTGACTCTGGTTTGCATTTCCACAGGTCAGGATTCATGTCTACACTACCATTTCTGGTTCAGTAATATGAATCTCCTGTTTTTTTTTTTTTGTTGTTTCACAAAGTAAAACATTTTTTTCCATTTCTTCTGTCTTTTCAAGCATCCAACATCATCATCCTGTCCATCCTCATTGATAGAAGGGTGTGCCGGAACTAAACCTTTTGTGTAATACTCTTTCTTTTATAGATAGATTTGTAAATCTTACCCAGCAAGACCTGAGAAAGGGTTGGGGGTTATGTTCTTTCATACTAATGGAGCAGATCTATTATAAAGAGCCTCCAGTCAACTTTGATTAAAATAACTTAGTTGGGCATAGTCCTAAGAGCCCAAAGCTGCTCTGTCACTGAGAAATCAACGATTTGATTTCATGTACATCAAACCAATGGGGAATGAAGTAAGGATGCTAGGTTGAATGGGTGCCATGTTGGCCATGGTGTGGAATGGGAATTTGTTTTAGCTGGGGCCATTTTGTGCACATGGAGTAAGAAGGTTCAGTCCCACCTTTCTGGTGATGGGCATGCCTGAATTCCTAGTGGCAGGGACAGTGACTTGAACAATAGATTCCTGGACCCATGAAGTCCTATTCCTTGAACTTAGGAGACTCTCAAGTTTCCATGACCCTCCCATTGTGCCTTCCCCTATTTAGGCCCTGATCAGACCAGGCACCATAACACTGTGACTCATGTGGTGTGCCTCCTGTGTCTCCTGGCTTTTTGCTCTCCTGCAGTTGCCATGATGTTCCATTTCAAGTCTCCATTGGGTAGATCTGGTTTGTTGGTATTGTTGTTTTCTGCTCTTTCTTTCCTCTCATGCTCTCCTGTTCAGTTTTCTGACAGTGTTAAGTATATTCGAGGTGTTGCAGGTCTTTGTGACAGGAGTCCACCTGCAGTCTCTGGCTCACCAATACTTACTTGACCTCTCAAAATGTGGCTTCTCTATTTATTGAGACTGAGATATATTACCACATGCTGATCAATGTAATGAGTGGAAATAACTAAGCATGAAATAAAGTTTAATATTTGTCAAAAACAAAGTGTTAGTAATTGTTTTTTCAATATGGGTACCTGAAAACAATAACTTCATATATATTTAGATCCAGCATCCTGAGGTTAAGAATGGTATAGAAATATCTGTCACATGAAATAGAGGTATTTCAGAGATCTGAGGACATCCACCATGGTTGCATGGATCAGGACACACAGTGGCAGGTCAAGTAGTAAACCTGTGTCACTGCTGGTTCCTAAGAGTAACATGGGACCAGCCAGAATTCCATTTTTGTCCTAAAAGTGTGACAGACTCTATATGAGGCCTAAACTCATGCACAATATCATAAGGTTTACTTAGAGATGATTCAGTTGATATTCAACCAAGACATGATGTGCATTTGACAATATTTTCACAAGTTTTCATATTATCAAATTACTAGAAATGGTTCCTACAATTCATATGATTTTACTATGTTGATGCAAATGTAGGTATAAAACTCTGTATGTGTTTCTGCAAGAGAGACACAGAGAGAGAGAGAGAGAGACAGACAGACAGACAGACAGACACATACTGAGAGAGAGAGACAGAGAGGATAAGAATCTTTGGGACTTTTTTGCCTGGGCTGGCTTTGTACCATTATCCTCATATCTCAGCCTCCTGAGTAGCCAAGATTACAGGCATTATGTGCCAGCACCCAGCTTTTTGTTTTAACCTTAATGATTTGCTAAGGAAAGAAATTACATAGTGGAGATAAAAGAAAAATACACTTTGCCAGGTGCTGGTGGCTCACGACTATAATCCTAGCTACTCAGGAGGCTGAGATCTGATGATTGAGGTTCAAAGCCAGTCTGAGCAGGAAACTTCGTGAGACTTTTATCTCCAATAAACTAGTAGAAAACCGGGAGTGGCATTGTGGCACAAGTGGTAGAATCCTCGCCTTGAGCTTAAGAGCTGAGGGATAGGGCCCAAGCCCAGAGTTCAAGCCACATGATTGACAAAAAAAAATACATTTCAAATTCACCAAAACCATTTGCTCAGTTTCACACTCTAATATAATGGTATTCCTTTCCCTCTATTCACTTCTAATGAGATCGTCTTCAAAAGTTCCCCCCAATTCCCTGGACTTCCCTAACCATGGGTCACATCTGTTGGAAATGGTCATGGAAGTTCAGTGCTGCTCATCAGTATCCAAAATTCATCAGTGTTTGTCACAGGAAAGCTCTGTTCCCCATGCACACGGTGTCACCGCACTTGCTGGTGACACGATGAACATGCCCACTAGGAGATGAGATCACACAGTCCTGAGCCTTTATCTTGGGGATCCATGGCTGAGCACACATGCTGTGACCACTGCCTCTGTTTCTCTGTCTTGACAGCCAATTCCTACTGGGTAAGCAGCTATTCTTCTCAGGCAAGTGACAGTAGTCAATGAAACTCATCAAGAAAATGCAGAAGTAACTTCTCTGTAAAATGTGTGTTCTGTGTGCGGTCAGAATGAGGCACATTCTTGTATTTTAGGAGAAATGTTTTATGAGAGTCACAGGTCTGTCTCCTGCCTCAGTTAACAGTTTTGGTCCAGCTCCACATCCCTTCGCATCCTGGAGACCACACAGCTTTGTGTGTTCAGGGGTACACCATTCTCTGGTGAATGATTTAACACACTTCCATACATATTTTTTAATTTTTTCCAGTCCTGGAACTTGAACTCAGGGCCTAGGCACTATTCCTGAGCTCTTCTTTTGACCAAGGTTAGTGCTCTACCACTTCAGCCACAGTGCCACTTGTGGCCTTTTTACAGTAGTGTATTGTAGATAAGAGTCTCAGAGATATTTTCAGGCCAAGCTGGCCTCTAACTGCATTCTCAGCCCTCAGCCTCCAAGTGGCTAGGATTACAGGCAACTGCCTTCAGCACCTGGATTCTTTGGATTTCTAATTATTTGAAATTGCTAGAGTCAATTCAAATATACTTGTTTGCTGACACACTAATGAAGTGTTTCTTTTATATACTGAAGTTTGTGCACTACTTGTGTTTCCTTCTCAGTCTAACATTTGTCTCTGCTGCTAATTGATGATGGTGTAAATGCATTAAGACATTGTGCTTTTCACAACCAAGTGTTGCTTTACAAAATTTTAACTGTTTTCCTCTGCTTTATCATAAGAAATAATGTTGCTTGTTCGGCTCAGGACTCCAGCTATTCAGGAGGATGAATTTTGAGGATCCAGGTTCAAAGCCACCCCAGCAGAAAAGTCCATGAGGCTATTATTGCCAATTCATCACCAATAAATTGGCTGTGTTTTAATGTGGAAGAGAATTAGCTTTGAGCAAAACAAGCTCAGGAACAGCACTGAGGCCCTGCTACTGACAAAATAGGAAAAGATAAAAGAAAGAATGTTCCTTATAAAGAAAATGTTGGTTGATGTCTCGCCATTCTGTGAAGTATTTGTGTGTATCACTAAGCATGCTATTAATTAAAATAATATTTCCTGGTATTCTTTTTTCCCATTGGTTATGGGGCTTAAAATCAAGTCCTAGGCGTGAACCACAGAGCCTAATGGCAACATTTCTGCCTGGACTGGCTTCAAACTGTGATCCTCATGCATCTGGCTTGGCGAACATTTTCATATTTGTGTAGCTTTCATGTTATTTTTTGTGTCAAAATAAAATTTCTTATTTCCTAGATATGGAAGAGATGATGGAAAAACTTGCAGGTGGGGATTTCCTTCCTTTCTCAGACTACATTAAGGGTTCTGGAGAACCCCTGTCTCCTTTGTTTTTACAACTACACCTTCCTCACTAGACAGAAGGTGAGGCCCACAGACTTGGTCCTCAGCCATCTGGACTTTGGCAACAATTTGGTTGTTTTATCCACTGGGATCCCTCACATAAGAGCAGGTTTGGGATGGGTGTACTTCCGGGATGATGCCGGATGTAAAGTTGTTTTGTATTTCCGTAGAGTAGCCAGAGGGGCTTCTCTTAACACCACCTGCCTTCTGAGTGGCTTCCAGGTCTCAAAGCTTTGCACTAGAAATGCTTTGTGGAAGATCACTACTAGATTCCCCAAGTGCTTTTGATTCTATGGTTCCCTTTTCTGGATCCTGCATCTCCTGGTAAATGTTTCTGTGCCTCTGAGAGTGATTGGCCCATGACAAACAAAATCTCACTGTGTGCATGTTTTATAGACACTGTGCCACAGCAGAAGCCCCCCCAAAACCTTCTTCCATTCTCTTGCATTTATTTTATGCACTTGGTTTTCATGAGGTGGGCCAGTGGCTCCATGGTCCTTGTCCTGCACAGACACAAGCAGAGGGTCAGGCATATTCACAGCTGCATTCTCTCCTGAAGACCTGACCACGCGACTAGGGCCACACGTACCATCCTGATCCTGGTGAGCATGTTCCACTCCTTCTACTGCCTCTCCATCATTTTAAGTCTTTTCACCAGACCTGTGGCTGGTGGTCACGTTTGTGTTCCTGGGTGTATGTTTCTCAGTCCTGAGCCCCTTGTGCACATCAGCAGTGACAATCGTGTTAGTCAGGTATTTCATTCCTGCACTGAATAAAAGATTTTCATGATTCACTTAAACTAAGCCATTACATTCCATTTCCAGTTAGTTCCTAATATTGTTTTTGCAGTAGTGGTATTTACACACTACACCCTGCACTGTTAGGGTCTGGGCTCTCCTACAAGAGACCTACTCTCATCCTTTTTCACTCTGGTTATTTATTTGTTTATTCTTGGATATTAGGCCTGAATGCTGGAACTGGGCACTGTCCCTCAGGTCTTTAGCTCAAGACTAGTGATCTACCACTTCAGCCACAGCACCACTTCCCCCTTTTTCTATTAATGTGGTGTTTAATAATGCAACCCAAGACCTCATGCATGCCAGGCAAGCACTCTACCACTGACCCACCATCCCAGCTCACTCTGGTTATCTTTTTGAACTTTAGCATTGCTTTGTAACAAGGTCAGCTTGCATCTACATACTCATATGAGTTTCCAGTAGTACCTGGAATGAGAGATGTGAATGTAGATGCTAAGGTCTTGTTATTTAGATAGTGTGTTAGGGAATTGTTTTTACGCAGGCTGACCTATCACTGCAAACATCCCAATCTCAGCCTTACACATGGCTGGGATGTCTGGTGTACACTACCACACCCAGCTACTTTTGGAGGGGGAATCTTGTGAACTGTTTTTCTAGGCTGGCCTTGGATCTGAATCCTCCTGATTCAACCTTGCATGTGTGAGCCACTGCATTCCCTTAAATAAAAGTTATAGAAAATTTCAATGTAGTTAATGAGGCCTAATGATCTTTTACTGTTAGTTCACTAAACAAATATTGCATAAAGTACAATTGCTAATTTGCAGTGACTGAGATACCAGAAGATGAATGTTTTCACCATATTATGTAGGAATTGTACTTGATTTTTCTTCATGACCTCATGAATTGTGCTACATGTAATGAATAGAAGTGTTAAACTTGGAAATAAAGTCCAATATTTAGCACTAAACTAAGTGTTATTACTTGTTGATTTTTCACATTGGTACCTGAAAACATATTACCTTCAAACACATTTAGATCCAACAATATCAGGAAAAGAAGTGTCATGTAGAAAGGTCTCTCTAGTTGATCACAAGTATGTCAGAGATCTAAAGATATCCTCCATGTTTGACCTGCACCAGGAGACATGAAGTCAGGTCAAGCAGTAAACATGTGTCACTGCTGGTTCTTAAATATATCCAGGGACATGCCCAGAATTCCGTCCTTGTCCTAAAAGTATGACAGACACAGTGTGAGGCCTAACCTCATGCACAACATCAACAGTCAGCCTAAAGATGGTTTAGTCAATGTTTAAGTGAAATGTGCATTGTTTTTGACAAAGTTTCACAAGTTTTAGTTTTATTAAATTACTATAATCTGTTACTAGAATATATATAATTTTATTGTGGTGATTCAAATATAGATAAACAACTCATCAAGAAAATGCAGAAGTAACTTCTCTGTAAAATGTGTGTGCTGTGTGGGGTTAGAATGAACTTTAGGAAAAATGTTTGGTGAGAGTCACAGGCCTCTCTCCTGCCTCAGTTAATAGTCTTGTTGCAGCTCCACATCCCTTTGTATCCTGGAGACCACACAGTTTTGTGTGCTCAGGGGTACAGCATTCTCCGCTGAAATGATCTAATAGCCCTTTACTTTGTTGTATGAGTAATGTCTCAATGTAATTTCTCCCTACACTTAAAGCAATAGTATATTATCTGATGATAAACATTGGAAGAGATTTTGCAAAAGAATAAATTGTGACCTGACAAATTATGTTATGAATGTATGAAGCTAGTTGACTTTAATTAAATATACTTTGGCTTGTCATTCACATTCCAGCCAGTCTCCTCAATGTGTTCTCTTTTCCTCTGTCTTCTCTTCTATTGCCCTGCAACTTATTTAGGAATATTTTATTTTGTCAGCTGTGGGACTCGACCTCATTGCCTGGGTGCTGTCCTTAAGCTTTTCACTCAGGGATAGTCTTCCATCATTTGCTACACAGCATTGCTTCTAGTTTTTCATGGTGGTTATTTGGAGATAAGTGTCTTGATTTTCCTTCCTGAGCTGGTTCCACACCTCAATCGTGACATCTTAGCCTCCAGAGTTGTTAAGAGAACAGCCATGGGCCTCCAACGTATAGATTAGGTTCTTTATTGGATGAAAATTTTTGACCTGATATTCTATTTGATGGGTAAATTTATCTATGTATGTGAGCAGAAACCACTTCATCCCATCATTTCTGCATCTTTGAGAACTGTTTATGATCACAGAGATGGAGAGTGCTCTTCTCCCTGAGTCACTGAAGAGCCCAGGATATTCAGAAACCAAAGCCATGTGGGATGTGCAGTATAAGGGCTTGAACTCAGGGCCTCAGAGTCTTGCTTAGTTTTTCACTCAAGGCTGCTGTTCTGTTACTTGAGACACACTTCTACTTCTGCCTTTTGTGGGTTAATTGTGGATAAAATGTCTTGTGGATTTGTGTGCTGATGCTGGCTTCAATCTGTAATCCTCAGCGCTCAGCCTCCTGCCTTCTTTGTTTTTTTTTTGAAATTGCTAAAGTAAATTCAGACTATACTTCTTTGCTACTAAACTACCAAATAGAAGTTTGTGCAATTTCTGTGTATCCTTCATATAGAGTATGTCTTTGTTGTTATTTGTGATATGGATACATTAAGACATAATCCTTTCTTTCCATCTTTCTTATAATTAAGTGTTGTTTTATGGAGTTTTAACTGTTTTTCTCTTGTTGTGGGGAGGACCACCAGGAGAGACTACGCAGTCATAGAGTTCAGTCAATAGAAAGTCTTTGTTTTCCAGCCAGTGACCCCACTAGGACTTTTTGTTCCCCCAGTGCAGTCCCAAGTCTGATCTGAGGGTCCCTTTTAAAGCAGCAAACCAGGCCTGGGGGCAATGGATCACACCTGTAATCCTAGCTCCTCTGGAGGCTGCAGTCTGAGTTTGTGGTTCAAACCAGCCCAGGCAGAAAAGTCCATGAGACACTCATCTCCAGTGAACCATTAGAAAAGTTGAAGTGTCACTGTGGCTCTAGTGGTAGGCACTGGCCTTAGGCTGAGAAGCTGAGGTACAGCCCCCCTGCCCAGAGTGGACAACACATGATGGACAAAAAAAAAGCAGAAAAACCACCTCCTTGTTCAGTCCTTGGTGGAGAGTCTCTCATGTTTCTTTCTGGCAGGTGCAAGCTAAGCATGACATTACAGACACTAGTTAGTGCTGTAAGCAAGCATCCAGTAAGGACAACATGACCTGTTTCTATGACTATCTCTATGATTGTTACCTAGAGACCGTGAAGGAAACAGTGAACAAGGGATAGCTATACCTTTTAGGTCAAACCATAAGAAACTAGGTAAGAGTGCTCTCCTTTCTTTAAGATAGAGTCACAATGGAAAATGGAGTTAAAGAAGATCAGAGTAAAGTCTAAGATGGTGGGGTTTAACAATCTCTACTACAATCTAAGATAAACTGCTACTTTTTTCTTTTTTGCTAGTCCTGGAGCTTGAATTTAGGGCCTGGGCACTGTCCTTGAGCCTTTCTGTGCTCAAGGCTAGCACTCTACCACTTGAGGCATAGAACCACTTTTGGCTTTTTCTGTTTATGGGGTAGTAGGTAATAGAACACAGGCCTTCATGCATGCTAGACAAACACTCTACCCCCAAGCCACATTCAAAGCCCAAGATAATCTCCTTTGTTATAAGAAAAAATTTTCCTTGTCAGTCTCACGTCTCTAATCCTGGCTCTTCAGTAAGCTGAGAACTGGGAATCCTGCTTGGAAGCCAGCCTAGGCAGGAAAATACCTGAGGCTCTTCTCTCCAATTCATCCTCAGAAAACTAGGAACTGTGACTCAAAGTGGAAAAGCACTAACCTTGAGTAAACAAGAGCCCAACAACTGACAAAACAAGAGCTCCACACCTGACAAAAAAGAAAAACAAAAAGAAAAAAGTAGTGTTCCTTATAGACAAGATGTGGGTTGATGACTCACCATTCTATCAATTATTTGTGTGTATCACTAAGCATGCTCTTAAATAATATTTCATGGAATTCTTTTGTGGTTACAGTTGTTGGTGCTGGGGCTTGAACTAAGGGTTTGTAGACTATGCATGCGCTTTATGCTCAAAGCGCATGCTCTACCACTGCAATATGCTTCAATTTCTGGCTTTTTGGTAGCTTAATGTGTGTTACAGGAACTCAGTCATGAGAAACAGAGAAGACACATTCTGAGAGGTTGAGTTGGGAGTCTTATTGGAGAGCCAACCAATGCCGGTGAACTTGTGTCACAAACACCTGCAGCCCCTCAAATACACTTAACACCTTCAGAAAAGAGGCATGCAAGAGGATACAGAGTTGACAAACAACATCAACAAACAAGAGCAGCTCCAATGAAGAGCTGAATTGGGAAAACATGATGACCGGAGGCAAGGGAGGCATGGTGTAATGGAGCCTGAGCTGGTCCAGGCCTAGAGAGGGTTAGGGTCATGGGCCAGTGTCATTGGGAGATCAAGAGTCAAGTTCAAGACACAGGAATGACAGGTCCAGTATCTATTTTCCAGGTCCTTGCCACTGCCTCTAGGAATTCAGGCACCCATTATCTGTGGTGGGAATTCACCTTCTCCCATCACAAAGACAAGATGGTGCCAGCAGCCACTTAACAAAAGGTTGACTCAGTTTCTTAATTTGGTGGGTATGAGACGCTCACAGACCTCCTGCCTGGGCTGGGTATGAGCTATGATCCTCAGATCTCAGCTTCGTGCATTGCTAAAATTACTGGTGCCTGGCTAGGATAGCTTTTTTTTATTGTCAAGGGTTTTGAACTGAGGCCTGGGTGCAATGTGAAACCTACTACTCTATCACTTTCAGCCAAAGCATTGCTTCTGATTTTGAGTGGTTAGTTAAGGGTCAGAGTGTCATGGGAATTTTCTGCCTGGGCTGGCTTCGTCCAACTACAATTCTCAGATCTAGAAACACGATGCTCATATCTCAGCCACCTGAGTAGCTAGGATTAAAGGTGTGAGTCACCAGTGCCCAGCTAGCTAACATGGTCATAGTTGTTTGTTTTCAATGTATTTTTTGTCTCACAATAAAATGAATTATTTCCAACACTCAAGCCAACATGGAGGTGGGGGTTGTCTACCTCACTCAGACTGCAGCTGAGATCCTGGGGGAACTCCTCCCTTTTTTGCTTTTATAGCTACACCCTCCTCATTTGACAGAAGATGAGGCACATAGACCTGAATCTGCCACCATCTTTTCTTTGCCAACAACTTGGTTGTTTTATTCAGGGTAATCCCTCAGACAATGACAGGATTTGGATGCAAGTACTTCCTGGATGAGGCTGGATGTAAAGTTGTTTTATATGTCCACAGAGTACGCAGAGGGGTTTCTCTTGATGCCATCTGCCATCTGAGTGGCTTCCAGGTCTCAAAAATTTTGCACTAGAAATGCTTGTAGGAAGATGACTAGTAGATTCCCCAAGTGCTTAGGTGTCTGATGTTCCTGTTGTTTCTGTGCCTCAGAGTGATTGGCCCAAGACACAAACAAAATGTCACTGTGAATATGCATTATAGATAATGCGTCACAGGCCCACCACAACCCTTTACAACTTCATTACAGCTAGCTTTATTCTCTTCCATTGATATTATGTGCTTGGTTTTCATGATGTGGGCCAGTGGCTCCATGGTCCTTATCCTGCTCAGACATAAACAGAGGGCCTGGCAGATTAATAGCCTCATTCCCTCCCAAGTACCTGGCCATGAGGCCAGGACCACGTGCTCCATCCTGACCCTGGTGAGCATGTTCATCTACTTCTACTGCCTCTTTGCCATTTTTACTGATTGGTTTAGTTCATATAGGAAGCCAGTCCCATGGCTCATGTACAGACATGGCTGTGTTCCTGGATGTGTGTTTCTCAGTTCTGAGAACTTTTGTGCTCATCAGCAGAGACACCCGCTTCAGTAGGGTGTTTTACATGTTTACTAAAAAATTATTTTCCTAATTTGTTTAAACAATACCTTATATCAGATTTTACAGTTGGATCATAATTTCTTTTGGCAGTACTGGGGTTCATACTCTGTGCCCTGCACTGCTAGGGTAGGGGATTTATTACCGGAGACATACTCTAGTTCTTTCTCAGTATAGGTATTTTTGAGATGTACCTTTCTGTGTACCCTATTATGTGTTTCCTGAAGTACCTGGGATCTCAGATGTGAACCAATATATTGAGGTGGTTTTTGGTTGAGATGGATTTTTTCACCAGTCTTACTTATAACTGCAAACTTCCCAATCTGAGCCTCTCACATGGATGGGTATGACAGGTGAACATCACCACACCCAGCTAGCAACTGAGATGGAATCTTATGAACTGTTTACCTGGGCTGGCTTTGAACCTGAATCCTCCTGATTCAACCATACTGATATGAGCCAGTGCATACATCTTGTATTCGTTTTTCATTAAATTATTACTATGATTATTGTTATGTCATTCATGGGGCTTGAAATCAGGATCCCTGGGCTATCCTTGGGTTCTTTTGCTCAAGACTTATATTCTACATTTTGAGCCACAGCTCTTCTTCTGGTTTTCCTTTGGTTCACTGAAGATAAGTGTCTCTCAAGCTTTCTTGCCTGGGTTTTCTTTGAAGCCTAATCCTCAGATCTCAACCTCCTGAGTAGCTAGCATAACAGGTGAGATACACCACCTCCTGACAGAAAATTTTGTTGTTATCATTATTTAACAATTAGGTATTCTGTAAGAATCCATGTGAAATGGACAAAAGAGGGCCAGGAGAGTATCTCAGCAGTGAAGCACTTGCCTACACAAGACTCTGATTTTTTTTAAATTGTGAACATACTGTACAGAGGGGTTACAATTACATGGGCAAGATAATGAGTACATTTCTTATTAAGCATTGTAGCCTCCTCCTTTGTTTACCCTTCCCATCCCTGTCCAGCCTCCCCCTCCCGCCCCCCCACCGAAT
>NW_012267321.1:4398968-4422452 GCF_000151885.1 Dipodomys ordii | reverse complement strand
ATCAGAATCCACAATTCTCCAGTGTTTGTTACAGGGAAACTGTATTCCCCATGCACACCGTGTCAGCAAACTTCCAGGTGACATGATGAGCATGCCCACAGAGGAGATGAGATCATGGAGTCCTGAGCCTTTTTCTTGGGGATCCGTGGCTGAGCATACATGCTGTGACCACTGCCTCTGCTTCTCTGTCCTGACAGCCAATTCCTACTGGGTAAGCAGCTATTCTTTTCAGGCAAGTAACAGTGGTTAATGTAACTCATCAAGAAAGTGCAGAAATAACTTCTCTGAAAATGTGTGTGTTGTGTGAGGTTACATTGAGACAAATGTCTTGTATTTTAGGAAAAAATGTTTGGTGAAAATCACAGGCCTCTCTCCTGCATCAGTTGGCGATTTTGATGCAGCTCCACATTGCTTTGTATCCTGGGACCATACAGCTTTGTATGTTCAGGGGTAGAGCATTCTTTAGTCAAATGATCTGATACACCTCTGTATACTTTCTGTCATGAGTAATGTCTCAATGTGATTTACATTTACATTTAATGTAATCACATATTATTTGAAGATACACATTGGAAGAGATTTGTCAAGGAATAACCTGTGACATGACTATTTACGATATGAATGTAAGAGGCTTGTTGATATTAATTTTAATGCCTTGGCTTGTCATTCCCATTCCCACCAATTTCCTCAGTTTGTTCCCTCTCCATCTGCCTTCTCTTATTGTTCTTGCACTCATACTTCTTATTATTTTGTCAGTCACGAAGTTGTACTCAGAGCCTGGGCTCTGTCCCTGCGCCATTTTAATAAAGCCTAGTGCTCTACCATTTGAGACACAGTGCCACTTCAGTGTTCCTGGTGGTTATTGGGAAATAAGTGTCTCCTGGAGTTTGGTGGCTTCAATGTTTGATCCACAGGTCTCAGTCTTCTGAGTTACTAGGATTATACATATGAGTGCCTGGTTTAGGAGATTCTTTTCTAACTGAAAACTTTTAACCAGAAACTCTATTTCATGGGCAAATTAGTATGTACACGAGTAAGAGGCCCTTAGTATATGCTTTTCTGCATCCTTTAGAATTGTTTAGGAGCAGAGAGACTGAGAGTCCTAGTTGTCCATGAGTCACTGAAGAACCTGGAGCATTCAAACACCACAGTGCTGTGGGATGTGCAGTTGAAAGCCTTAAACTGAGGGCCTCCATCTCTTGCTTATGTTTTCACTCAAGGCTGCAGTTCTATCAGTTGAGACACACTTCCACTTCTGGAAGAAGAGATGTCCAAAGCCGACATTGAAATGAGGGTTGCCTTCCTCACACAGACTGGAGCTGGAGTCCTGGGGAACTCCTGTCTCCTTTGTTTTTACAGCTACACCCTCCTCACTAGACAGAAGGTGAGGCTTACAGACCCCATCCTCTGCCATCTGGTCTTTGCAAACTACGTGGTTGTTTTATCAACTGGGATTCCTGAGACGATGGCAGGAATTGGAGGGAAGTACTTTCTCGATGATGCCGCATGTAAAGTTGCTTTGTATTTCCGCAGAGTAGCCAGAGGGGTTTCTCTTAACACCACCTGCCTTCTGAGTGGTTTCCAGGTCTCAAAGCTTTGCACTAGAAATGTTTGGTGGAAGATCACTACTACATTCCCTAACTGCTTTGGAATCTGTGGTTTCCTTTTCTGGATTCTGCAGGTCCTGGTAAATGTTTATGTGCCTCTGAGAGTAATTGGCCCAACACACAGGCAAAATGTCACTCTGCACATGCATTATAAATACTGCTCCATAGGACCAACTTCACCAAAACCATTTGTATATTTATCACAAATAGTCTTATTCCTTTCCATTGATATTATGTGCTTGGTTTTCATGATGTGGACCAGTGGCTCCATGGTCCTTGTCCTGCACAGACACAAGCAGAGGGTCCAGCACATTCACAGCCACATTGCCTCTCGAAGACCTGACCATGAGGCCAGGGCCACACGTACCATCCTTACCCTGGTGAGCATGTTCGTCTCCTTCTACTGCCTCTCTGCCATGTTCACTCTTTGTGTTGGTTTACATATGAAACCAGACCTGTGGCTGGTGGACATGTCTGTGTTCCTGGATGCATGTTTCTCAGTACTCAGCCCTTTTGTGCTCATGAGCACTGACACTCGTATCACTCAGGTGTTTCATTCCTGCATTGAATAAAAGATTTTCATGATTCGTTCAAACCAACCCATTACATTCAATTTTACAATTGGTTCATAGTTTTATTTTTGCAGCAGTGGCATTTACACACTATACTCTGCACTGCTATGGTAGGGGCTCTACTACTAGAGACCTGGTCTTGTCCTTTTTCACTGTGGTTATTTTTGAGCTATATCATTACTTTATACCAAGTCAGACTGCATCCTCATACTCCTATTGTGTGTTTCCTGAAGTACCTGGGATGATAGATGTGAACAGAGACCCTGAAATTTCACTTTTTAGATAGAGTCTTAGGGAATTGTTTTTTCCCCAGGTTGACCTATCACTACAACATCCCATTCTCAGCCTTACAGATGGCTGGGATATCTGGTGTACACAAACACACCCAGCTAGTATTGGAGGGGGAATCCTGTGAACACTCTTCCTGGGCTGGCCTTGGATCTGAATCCTTCTGATTGAACCTTGCATCTGTGAGCCACTGTATCCAACTTGGATCAGTCTTTGAGCAATATTATCATCATCATCATTATTATTGTTGTTGTTGTTGTTAGATGTGGGGCTTGTACTCTGGGGTTGGACACTTTCCCAGAGCTCTTTTGCTCAAAGATAGCACTGTACGTATTTGGCCCACAGTACCACTTCAGATGTTGTCTGAGTAGTTTACTGGAGAGAGGAGTGTCATGGACTTTCCTGCCAGGTGGCTTCCAATTCTAATCATCAGATCTCAGCCTCCTAAGTAGCTGGGATTACAGGTCTGAGCCCCCAGAGCCTGACATAAATTTTTATCTTTGAAGTTATAAAATGAGTGTATAATAGAAGGTGTTATGTAACAATCTGTGTGAAACTGACTGAAAGCAGACTATGGGAGTATCTCAGCGGTGAAGGTCCTGCCTATGCAGGTCCTGCCTGAATCTCAAATAAAATGAAGTTATAGAAAATTTCAATGTAGTTCATGTGGCCTAATTATCTTTTATTGTTAGTTCACTAAACAAGTATTGCATAAGGTACAATTGCTAATTTACAGTAACTGAGATACCAGAAGATGAATGTTTTCACCATATTATGCAGGAATTGCATTATATTTCTTCATGATGTCATGAATTGTGCTGAGTATGTGTAATGAGTAGAAGTATTAAACTTGGAAATAAAGTTCAATACTTAGCACAAAAATAAAATGTTATTACTTATTGGTTTGTCACATAGGCTCCTGAAAATATATTACCTTGAAGCATATATAGATCCAGCATCTTCAGGTAAGAAGAGTGTTCTAGAAAGGTCTCTCCTCTGCATCATGGGTATTTCAGAAGTCTGAAGACATCCCCCATACTTGACCTGGAGCAGGAGACATGGTGTCAGGTCAAGCAGAAAACCTATGTCACTGCGGGTTCATAAATATAAGCCAGGACCAGCCCAGAATTTCATTCATGTCCTAAAAATTATGACAGACTCAGTGTGAGACCTAGCCTCATGCAGTCATCCTGAAGATGATTTAGTCAATGTTCAAGTAAAATGTACATTGCATTTGACAAAGTTTCACAAGGTTTAGTTTTATTAAATTACTATAATCTGTTATTAAAATATATATAATTTTATTCTGGTGATTCAAATATAGGTAAACAACTGTGTGTGATAGTGTGTGTGTTTGTGAGTGTCTGTGGGATTGTCTGTGTTGGGAGGCTTTATACTACAGATACAATCTCTTCTTCGGTTATTCAGATTTCCTGCTATTTCTTGATTCAATTTTTCTTTTCTTGGTCCTTTTTTTCTCTTGTCCTGGTGCTTGAACTGAGGTCATGTGTATGTCGCTGAGCTTTGCTGGATCAAGACTAGTGCTCTACCACTTGAACCATAGCACAACTTTTGGTCTTTTCTGAGTACTTTGTTGGAGATAAGAATCTGATGGATTTCTTGTCATGGCTGGTTTCCAACAGCAATCTTCAGATCTCAGCCTCCTGAGTAGCTACATTAAATGCATGTGTCAACAATGTCTGCTTCCTTGAGTCAATTTTGTCAGAGGTAGTGTTCCTAGATATTTTAACATTCCTAATTATATGTAATTGTTAGAATCCATTCCCTCTCTCTGTGTGTGTGTGTGTGTGTGTGTACCCATCTGTCTGTCTTTCTTTCTTTTTCATTTTCTGCAGGCACAAGTACATGAATTCAGAGCCTCTGGTAGTTTAAACTGCTTACTCTGCTGGTCTTCTACCACTTTTGCCATGAGTCCAACCTTGGACTTTGTTCCTGTCTTTTATTCTGTTTTTTTTTTGTTGGGCCATTCAAGGGGTTTGAACTCAGGGCCTGGGTGCTGTCCCTGAGCTTTTCTGATCAAGGCTAGCTCTTTACGATCTGAGCCTCAGCTTCACTACCAGCTTTTCTGTGGTTATTTTGAAGTAAGAGTCTCACAGGCTTTTCTGCCTGGTCTGGCTTCAAACACTGATCCTCAGACCTCAGTTTCCATGTAACTAAGATTACAGACATTAGCAACCTGTGCCCAGTTGTATGCTATTTTGGAGATGGAGTCTTGTGGACTTTTGTGCTTGTTCTCCTAATCTCAGCCTCCTGAGAGCTAAAATAATAAAATTGGGCCACCTTTCCTGCCTCTGTTTTGCATTTCTACAGGTCAGGAATCATGTGTGTACTTCCATTTCTGGTTCAGTAATTGGAATGTTCTGGTTTTTCCTTTGCCAATCCAAGTAAAAGTTTTGTACAATTCTTTGGTGGTCTTTTCAAACACCCAACATTGGGGTTCACTGACTTTTCTTTCTTCCTTTCTTTTTTTAACATCAGTCCTGGGTCTTTAACTCTGGTCCTGGACATTGTCCCTGAGCTCTTCAGCTCAATGTGAGTGCTCTACCACTTGAGCCACCATGCAGCTTTCTGTTTTCTGGTTGATAATTCAAGAGTAGCATCTCATGGACTTTCCTGCCTGTGTGGCTTTGAACTGCAATCCTCAGACAGCCTCTACAGTATCTAGCATTACAGGGATAAGCCACCACTGCTCAGCTCACTGACTTTTCTATTTCTCTTTTTATAACTTGCATTTACACTTATGCTATTCTTCTTTGCTTTCATATTGTGTTTGCCTTGCTATTATTTTCTTTCTCTGTAAGGAATGATGATAGGTGGAAATTTTTGGGTCTTTCCCTTTTGTAAGGTCATTGAAGTTTGCCTCTCAGAACAGACTTGGTTTCTATCTTCATTTACAAATGTGCCTTAGATTTAGGCGATATGGACATGCTGTGTTCAGAGGAAGAGTGGCATTTAAGGTTTCTATATTCTCTATCTCTGAAGGTCAAAATGGCTGGAATAAATGAACATGTGGATAGTTTATGAAGGTCATGTGTAAACATTAAAAAGACTGCTGTAAAACACATCTCTGAGCCTTGATAATTTAAGCATTATTAACCATCATATAGTACATTGTATTTCCACTTGGGATATTCCCCTTTTCTCCCCACCAGTGTGTCCTGAAGCTTGAACTTAGCCCCTGGACACTAGTCCTGAGCCTCTTTGTGCTCATGGTTGGTGCTCAACCACTAGAGCCATAGTGAACTTACAGCATTGTCTGGGTAGTTTTTTGTTTTGTTTTTGTTGGTCCTGGGGCTTGAACTCAGGGACTGGGACTCACCTCAATGCTAGCACTCTATCACTGAGCAAAGCTCAACTTCTAGTTTTCTAGTAGTGCATTAGAGGTGATAGTCTCATGGACTTTCTTGCCCAGGGTGGATTTGAAATGTGATGCTCAGATCTCAATCTCCTGAGTATCGAGGATTACAGGCATGACCCACCAGCACCCAGCTTGACAGAATGTTTTTAGACATAATAGTCTTGGACTATTTTTCCTGGGATGGCTTCAAATTGCAGTCCTCAGATCACAGCTTCCTGAATAGCTTGGATTATAAGCAAAAGCCACCAGTGCCCAGCTTTTATATTTTATATTTTTATTTTTTGTGGTCCGGTCTTGGAACCTGAACTCTGGACCTGGGTGCTGTCCCTCAGCTATTCAGCTCAAGGCTAACGCTCTACCACTTGAGCCACAGTGGCACTTCTGGCTTTTTTCTTTATGTGGTGCTGAGGAATCGAACCCAGGACCTCAGGCATGCAAGGCAAGTGCTCTACCACTGAGCCACCTTCCCAGTCCCTATTTTTTTTATCTTTTTAACATTGGTTTTCTAAAGAAAAAAACCACATCTTAGAGACCAAAGGGAAAAAAATCACCCTAAAGTTCATGAAAGTCATTTGCTCAGTTTCACCCTTTTATTTTTTTTATTTTTTATTTTTACTGTGAAAATACTGGATAGAAGGGTTACAATTACATGGGCAAGATAATGAGTACATTTCTTATGAAGCATTGTTCCCTCCTCTTTGTTTCCCCTTCCCAACCCTTCCCATACCCCCCTCCCACACTCCCAACTAAATCTACCCCCCCAAAGTTGTAAACTTCATTTTTGGATATAATGGCTTGTAAATCTCATTGTTGCAACGGATCCACCTAAATCCCTATTTAAATGATTTGTTTTTTACCTTGCCCTCCACAAATTATACCAACATCAAATACAGTGAAAGCAGGGGTTATACCATGGGGGAAGGACATACAAAACAACAAAGAAAATATCTAATAAATATGTTAGAAACAATAGCAAGAAAAGAAAAAAACATTTGAATACTAATCTTGGGGTTCATTTTCTTAACATCAACTTATCTGACCTTTTCTGCTTGACTCAGAAATACACTGCTTATTGCAAGTAAGGGAAACCATGGGACCTATGTTTCTTTGGGACTGGCTTACTTCACTTAATATATTTTTTCCAAGTCTTTCCATTTCCTAACAAATGAGGCAATGTCATTCTTTCTGATGGAGACATAGAATTACATTGTGTATATATACTGCATTTTCTCGATCCATTCATCTATAGAGGTACCTCTGGGTTGAAAGAAGGATGACCAATAGACACATGAAAAACTGCTCAACCTCTCTAACCATAAAAGCAATGCAAATCAAAGCAACATTGACATACCACCTCACCCCAGTTAGAATGGCTATAATCAAGAACTCTAATAACAACAGATGCTGGAGGGGATGTGGACTGAAGGGAACCTTACTACATTGTTGGTGGGAATGTAAACTTGTTTAGCCACTTTGGAAAGCGGTATGCAGGTTCCTCAAAAGACTCCACATAGAGCTCCCATATGACCCAGTAATACCACTTTTGGGTATTTTCCAAAATGATCACAAACAAGATCACACTAAAGTTAACAGCGCAACTATGTTTATTGCAGCATTATTTACCATAGCTATATTTTTCAAACTTTTATGCAATAGATTTCTTGTTTCTGTACTCACTTCTAATGTGATCATCTTCAAAAGTTTCCCCATATTCTCTTTTCTTCCCTAACCATGGATTCACATCTGTTGGAAATGGTCATGGAAGTTCGGTGGTGTTCATCAGTATTCCACAATTCTCTCCAGTGTTTGTCACACGGAAGCTCTGTTCCCCCTACAAAAGGAGTCACTGCACTTCCAGGTGACATGATGAGCATGCCCACAGAGGAGATAAGATCACGCAGTCTTGAGCCTTTATCTTGGGCTCAGTGACTGAGCACACATGCTGTGACCACTGCCTCTGCTCCTATGTCCTGACAGCCAATTCCTACTGGGTATGCAGCTATTCTTCTCAGGCAAGAGACAGTAGTCAATGGAACTCATCAAGAAAATGTGGAAGTAAGTTCTGTGTAAAATGTGTGTGCTGTGTGGCGATAGAATGAGGAACATATCTTGAATTTTAGGAAAAAATTTTGGTTAGAGTCACAGGCCTCTCTCTTGCCTTGGTTAATAGTCTTGATGCAGCCCCACATCCCTTAATATTCTAGAGACAACACAGCTTTTTGTGCTCAGCAGTACAACATTCTCTGCTGAAATGATCTAATATAGCTCTGTACTTTGTTGTCATGAGTAAAGTCTCAATATGATTTCTCCCTACATTTAAAGAAATAGCATAATATTTGATGATGATCATTGGAAAAGATTTTGCAAAAGAAGTAATTGTGACCTGACAAATTATGATATGAATGTATGAAGCTAGTTGACTTTAATTAAATATACTTTGGCTTGTCATCCACATTTCAGCCAATTTCCTCAATGTGTTCTCTTTTCCTCTGTCTTCTCTCTTATTTCCCTGCAACTTACTAAAGGATATTGTTTTTTGTCAGTTGTGGGTTGGACCTCAGTGCCTGAGTGCTGTCCCTAAGCTTTTCACTCAGGGATATTGTTCCAACATTTGCTACACAGCACTGCTTCTAGTTTTTCCTGGTGGCCATTTGGAGATAAGAGTCTTGACTTTCCTCCCTGGGCTGGCACCACACCTCAGTCCTGACATCTTAGCCTCAAGGGTTGTTAAGATAATAGCCATGGAACTCCAACATATAGATTATGTTGTTCTTTTGAAGAGGAAATCTTTTGACCTGATACTCTATTTCATGGGTAAATTTATCTATGTATGTGAGCAGACACCACTTCATCCCATCCTTTCTCCATCTTTGAGGACTGTGTATGAACAGAGATTTGGAGAGTGCTCTTCTCCTGAGTCACTGAAGAGTCCCAAACATTCAGAAACCACATTCATGTGGATTTTGCAGGGTAAGGGCTTGAACTCAGGTCCTCAGTTGTGCCTTGATTAGCTTTTCACTCAAAGCTGTTTTTCTATCACTTGAGACACACTTATACTTCTGCCTTTTGTGGGTTAATTGTGGATAAAATGTCTTGTGGATTTGTGTGCTGAAGCTGGCTTCAAGCTGTAATCCTCAGCTCCTGCCTTCTTTGGGTTTCTTTTTTGAAATTGCTAGAGTAAATGCAGACTATCCTTCTTGGCTAATAAACTACCAAATTGAAGCTTGTGCAATTTCTGTGTGTGCTTCATATACAGTATGTCTTTGTTATTGTTTGTGATGTGGATATCTTAAAACATATTTCTTTTCTTTCCATCTTTCTTATGATTAATTGTTGTTTTACGGAGGTTTAACTGTTTTTCTCTTGTTGTGAGGACCACCAGGAGAGACCACGCAGACATAGAGTACAGTCAATAGAAAGTGTTTGTTAGCCAGCCAGTGTCCACACTAGGGCTTTGTGGTCCCCCTGAGCTGTCGCAAGCCTGATCTTAGGGTTTCTTTTAAAGCAGAAAACCCAGCCCGGCACCAGTGTCTCATGACTGTAATCCCAGCTACTCAGGAGACTGAGATCTGAGAATAGTGGTTAAAAGCCAGCCCAGAGAGGACAGTCTGTGAGACTCTCTCTTCTCCAATTAACCATTAGAAAAGTAGAATTTGCACTGTGACTCAAGTGGTAGGCACAGGCCTTGAGCGGAAGAGCTGAGGTACAGCATCAAGGCAGAGAGTTCAAGCCCCAGGATGGAGAAAAAAAAAACAAAGGCAGAAATGTCACCTCCGGGGTGGAGAGTCCCTTATAGTATGTTCCTACAGGTGTAAGACAAGCAGGAATTTACAGACACTAATCAGTGTAAGCATTGAGAAAGGGCAACATGACCTGTTTCTATGACTATCTCTATGATCATTACCTAGAGACCGTACAGGAAACAGTGAACAAGGGATAACTACACCTTTAATTTCAACCATAAGGAACTAGGTAGGAGTGCTATCCTGTCTTTAAGATGGAGTCACAAAGCAAAATGGAGTATTGTCTCAGAGTAAAGTCTAAGATGGCCTGATTTGACAAGCCCTACTACTATCTCTGGTAAACTGCTTTTTTTTTTTTTTTGCTTGTCCTGGTGCTTGAACTCAGGGCTGGGCACTGTCCTTGAGCCTGTCTGTGCTCAAGGCTAGTGCTATACCACTTGAGCCACAGCACCAATTTTGGCTTTTTCTGTTTATGCAGTAGTGGGGAATTGAACACAGGCCTTGATGCATGCTAGGTGAGCACTCTATGCCTAAGATATATTAACAGCCTAAGATAATCTCTTTTGTTCTAAGAAAAAAAATGTTCCTTGTCAGACTTATGTCTCTAATCCTGGCTAATCAGGCACTTGAGATCTGAGAATCCTACCATGAAGCCAGCCTGTGCAGGAAAGTCCCTGAGACTCTTCTCTCCAATTCACCATCAGAAATTCAGGAGCTGTGGCTCAAAGTGGAAGAGCTCTAATCTTGAGCAAACAAGAGCTCAGTAACAACACCCAGGCTCCAAAACTCACAAAAAAGAAACAGAAAAAAGAAAAAATGTTCCTAAAGGCAAGATGTTGTTTGATGTCTCGCCATTCTAACAAGTATTTTTGTGTATCACTAGGCATGCTCTTAAACAATATTTCATGAAATTCTTTTGTTGTTATTGTTGTGGTCCTGTGGCTTGAACTCGGGGCCTGGCCACTATGCATGAATTTTTTCCTCAAAGCTAGCACTCTACCACTGCATACCTTATTGTGTGGTACAGGAACTCAGTTATGAGACACAGGGAAGCCACATTTTGAGAGGTTGAGTCGGCAGTCTTATTGGAGAGCCAAGGAATGCAGGTGGACTAGTGTGACAAAGAGCTGCAGCCCCTCAAATACACTTAACACCTTCAGAAAAGAGGCATGCAAGAGGAGACAGAGCTGAAAAACAGCATCAACAAACCAGAGCAGTTCCAATGGAGAGCTGAATTGGGATGCCATGGTCACTGGAGGAGAACATCAGAAGGAAGGCAAGGTATAACGGAGGCTGAGCTGGTCCAGGACTAGAGTGGATCAGGGTCATGATGCAGTGTCACAAGGGGCTCCAGATTCAAGTTCAAGGCACAAGACTGACAGCTCCAGTATCTATTGTCAAATCCGTGCCAGTGCTTGTAGGAATTTAGACCCCTATCTCTTGTGTGTAGGAATTCGCCTTCCCACTCCATGAAGACAATATGGTGTCAGTGGCCATGTTAGCAACAGGTTGACCAGTATCTGAATTTCATGCGGATTGGACTCACACAGACCTCCTGCCTAAGCTGTCTTGGAACTTTGATCCTCAGATCTCAGCCTCTCACATTGCTAGGATTAATGGAATCTGGCTTGGATAGCTTTTTTTTTGTTCTAAGCGGCTTGAACTAAGGCCTGGGGGTGAGGAGCTAAAGTAACTCCATTTTTGAGATTAACTCCAGCATCTTGTTCTAGACTGTACTTAGAGTAACCCTGAGAGAGCAAAATAGTTCTCGGAAAAACCACAACCATTTGCCATCAACCCTGCCCATCTTTAAGAACAGAACATAATGGTTTTGCATCCATCAAACCATCAAACATGGACCAATAGTTTAGAAAAAGGGTGGTGCGTTTATGGTGGACACAAACATCAGTGCATGGACCAATAAAAATGACTATGCAATCCTTATAAATGTTAGCCAATCATGTTACTGCTTGTGTGGAAACCCCCTAAACTTGTTTGTTCAATACTATAAAAGCTGTGATGATTTTGTGCTTGAGGCCTCTTAGCATCACTGGTTACCGAGTACAGGGAGGACCAAGCTCAAGCTTGCAAATAAATGACTCTTTTCCTGTTTGCATTGGTTGTGGTCTCTGGTGGTCTTTCAGGGGTCCCGGGTCCATACAATATTTCTGGGGGCTCGTCCAGGATTCCCCTCACAAGACCCTCCACACCCCACCAGATTCACATAAACTTTGCCAGAAGTTAAGGCATGGCTTTATTTGTATTTTGTTTTGTGTTTTATTTGTAGTTGTGGTTGCATGTGGTTAGCAGGTTTTGTACTAGTTGCCTTCTGTGGGCAGGTTTGTTGGCAAAGAGTCTAGGTGGATGCTCTAAAAGACTGCCAACGCAATCTATGGGAGATGTCCCCAGACCTCTCTGGGTAAATTGCTGTGTACTGTGGATGTTTGTTTGTGAAAAGTTTCTGTTTGTAGTCTGGCACTTTTGGTTTGGCAGTTTACAATGCACAGCAGTTGGTGCGGACATTTGTGGTGTGGGACATTTTGTGGAGAAACTCTCCTTTTGTAGTCTGGCACTTTTGCAACAGCATGTCTTTGTCTTAAGTTGTTTCTTTGTGTTGACTATTTTGTTTGTTATTTGGGGTTTATCTTAACCTTAGGCCTTGGCCCAGGGGGCGTCTGAGTATGGGGGAGAATCTGCCAGTCTGAAGGGATGGCCGCTAGGGACTTTTTTCCCTTGCCCTAAGATGACTGGGACTTCTCTTTCGCCTTGGAAAGCCCCTGGGTCAACAAATGTTGGCAAGATATTACCCCATTCACTGAGACCTGATTGTTCTCTGTTTTATGTTTCCTGAGGCAGGGAAGTTCTGGATGAGAATGGATGGCTCACTCAGCAGACTCTGGATTTACCTTACTGAGTGGCAACGGCACAGAGTTCTGGTAGGGATAAACTGGGGGCCCATTAGCCCCCAACTCAGCCTTTGGTTGTAATCTTGTCTAGTTATGTTTTAGAGTTGGTATCAATTTCAAATGTAGATCCTTGGTTTTTATTTGTGTTATTGTTATTTATTTAAACATCTCTGGGGGAATAAAAATTCCAGCCTCCAGCTGGGTTCTATCAGAGACCTGCTATGTCCCTTCCCAGTGAGGTGTGGAAGGTTACTAGACTAGTTTGGTTCCCTTCAAGCCTCAGGCTGCATTTTCTCCTTGTGGAGACTGCTGGAAAGGAGGGTCTAGGAGGCTGTGTGCCTGGTTTTGACTTTTCAGGTAGTCCTAACAATGTAATGATTTGTAAAATGCTCTGGTCTAAAATTGGATAAAAATCAGGCCAGTTTAGTTCCAGGTAACCCTCCAGCCTTACTCCAAAAGAAGGGATTCAAAAGACCAATTGGTGAAATCCTTTGGCAAACAAGCCAGCCCTGGGAAATTGAAACTCAACAGACGTACTTAGTTTAAAAGTAATATTGTCTTAAGTTTTGGTTTAAAACCTTTAGAAAAGTATGTACAATTGATTTTGATTTTTGTGAACTTTAAGATTTGTGTGAGTGTGTTTTGTATGTGTTTGTGAACATGTTCAAGATAAAAATTGTCAGCATGCTGTAACACTGGTTGTGTTTAAGTTTAAAATTGGAAAGTTTATGAGGTTTCGACATTACCAAAAAATTTTAAAGAATTATCACATTGTTTTAAATGGCTTTTTAAAGGATTCTTTTACTTGAAAATCAGAAAATCTGGTATTTTAGAATGGATAAGGATGTTTACACTGTGATCAAAATATCTGCTTAGCCAAAAGGAGAAATTTAAATGCCAACAGAACACCTATCTTTAGGAGTGAAGGGTGAACAGGCAGAAGAGGCAGAAGTGCTGCTCATGCATGGTGGAACAGGCCTTGAGAGGAGAGGAGTCCAGGCCTGGTGAAAGAGGGCAAGCTAGCACAAACACAGTTCATCTACCCCTAAAGAGTTGGATAGGGTGCATGCCCATTCCACAGGAGGAGCCAAGTGGCCCGTCTTTATTCTGTCCCTTTTCCCTGCAGATAGACACTGGAATCATGATGGTAAAAAGGAGTGATTTGATGATCTGATTAGCATTGCTAACACTGCCCCTTGGATGTGTTAAAATTAAAATAAGAAAGGCCTCAAAAAGAGGTTAAAAATGTTTATCTGTATAATGTGATTTACTCTCAATGATTTACTCTCAATTGGATATATTTTTTTAAGGCATAAAGGTGTTATGCCTAGCTTTTTGGTACAGTGATGGTGATTGTAATTCTTGCACTTAGGAAATATTGTCATTTGAGTTTAAAAGTCTTAATGTGTATCTGTTTTAAAACAAGCAGCGAAGAGGAAATGAGTGACACCTAGCCTTGAGAGTTAAGGGGATCTTTCAAAAAAAGTATAGAATATTGAAATTGAGATTAATAGGAGGCTTAAAAATTAGGAATGGATTTCTGTATATAAAGAAAAAAATTACTTTTTTTGCTTGGTCATGGGGTTTGAACTCTGGGCTTGAGTGGTATCCCTGTTCAATTCAGCTCAAAGCAAGCGCTCTACAGCTTGAGCCACAGTACCACTTCTGGTTTTCTAGTGGTTAATTGGAGATAATAGTCTCCTGGCCTTTTCTGCCCAGCCTGGCTTTGAACCATGATCCTCAGATCTCAGCCTCCTGAGTAGCTAGATTTACAAGCATGAGCCACCAGCACCCAGCTTAAAAACAAAATTGTTCTAAACATTTGCCTCAAAGTAGAAAAAAGAAAAATTAAGATGACCAAAACAATTGCTTAATTCCTATTTCAGTTTGCTGTTATCTTTTTTTTTGTAACAGTTTCCAGCAGGCCTCACAAAAAGGAGTGAGGATTCTTGTAAGTTTATCAGATGTAACTTTGGCTCTTAATAATTTTCAGGTAGCATGCTTAAAAGCTACTTCTATGTTGACCACCTTGTTGCTTTTAATTGGAGTAAAGTGGCTTTTTATGAGACTCATTGATCTACAAACTGGTTTAAAGCCAGCCCAGGCAGAAAAAAGGTCCCTGTGAGACTGTCACCTCTGCTCAGCCAGCGGAAGGCTGAAAGAGCAAGCAGAGTTGTTTTAGGACTCAAAGTGGCAGAGTGAAAGTGGCAGAGTGCTAGCTTTAAGCTGTAGAGTTGAGGGACAGCACTCAGGCCCTGAGTTCAAGTCCAGAAACCAAGTAAAAGAAATGCCAATGAGGCATTTTCCCCAGTGTGGAGAAGATGTTCCTGGGAGGAAAGCAATGGAGGAGCATCCAGAGGCAGTAAGCCACTGCTTGGATGGCAGAAATAATGTCAGATCTTAGAGTCACTTTTGTGTGGCCCTTCAAAAATTGGTCAGAGCCAGGAATTCATGGGAAGATAGTTTGTAGTTTGTAATCTTGCCTAATGTCCATGTATATCTACATTGTAAGGGACAAGAAGTTGTCAGTAATCTATGATGATACTAAAAATCTAAGGTAGTAAAATGTGGAGGATAGTTTAGATCCCAACCAGTGTATGTGCCTAAAGCTCTAATTGGCAATAACTTTTTTTTTTGGTGGGACATGGGGCTTGAACTCTGGGCCTGACCACTGTCCCTCAGATCTTCAGCCCAAGGTGAGCACTCTACCACTTGAGCTATAGCACCACTTCTGGTTTTCTGGTGGTTTACTGGAGATAAGAGTTTCATGGACTTTCCTGCCTGGGCTGGCTTTGTAGTGCGATGCTCAGATCTCACGCTCCTGAGTAGCTAGGATTACAGGCGTGAGCCACAAGCGCCCTGCTTGGCAGTAACTTTTGAGCTGAAACCAGCTACATAAAATTCATCTGCTCAGGAAAAAAGTTTCTAAGCCTGAGAGTGTGTTGCTATTGATATCTGTCTGAAGGCCTGCATAGGTAACTTAGGCATTGTTAGGATCTCTAGAGATCACATTCCTAAGCCATCCAGAAAGATGCTTTTGCAATCAGAATGCTAAATAAGCTACACTGCTGTAGCTAGAGAAAAGGCTGTGCATTTTTCAAAAGTTAAAATATTGTTCTTAATGAAATCTAACCCTGGTAACCTCTTTGCAAAATAGGCTAAGGTTATAGGTTCCTAGCTAGGTAGGATCAACACCCCTGAGTCAGCTTGAAGAAGTTACAGAAGATGAATCTTCGCCCATCTTCCCCTCTTAAGATCAAGGGACCAGTCACCTTAAAAAAATGTGGCAAGGGGCTGGGAAGGTAGCTCAGTGGTAGAGCACTTGCCTTGCATGCCTGAGGCCCTGGGTTTCATTCCTCAGCACCACATAAGCAAAAAGAAAAAAGCCGGAAGTAGCGCTATGGCTCAAGTGGTAGAGTGCTAGCTTTGAGCTGAAGAGCTGAGGGACAGTGCCCAGGCCCAGAGTTCAGGCCTCATGACCAGACCCTCCCCCCAAAAAAAAATGTGTCAAAATGGACAGAAGGAAAAGGCATGGGAAAGAGTAGTAAAGGCCTGAGCCCTCTATATCTTCCTAGAAAATCCTAGTCTCATTAAAAGAACTATCTAGTTTAAAAAGTTGTCATTTTGGTAAATTGTCCTGGGCTATTTTCTAAATGATCTTAAAAACTAGTAGGGTCACAGACTTCTAGGCCTATGTACTGTATCCTTAACCAGTCTGTGTAGGAATTTGCAGCCCAGCACAAGATGTGACAGTCCCTTGGAGCCACTGAGAGAGCCTAGTGCTGCTGCACACCCTACTGAGTAAAGTGGTATGTCAGCCTGACAGTCACCTGGAGGAAATCTACATTGTCACCCAGACCACCTCCAATATGGTAAAAGTAAACTGAACTCCTGCCTGATTCCATCACCTGGGACTGCTTCCCGGTTGAAAGCTGCTAAAACTAAGACCTTGTGGGACACTCTTTTGGTGATATAAAGTAACCCTGCCTATTCCCACAGTGGATATTGGGGGCAAGGGTATCACTAGGTCACAGCCTAGTTTGGCAGAGAAACTTCCACCCCCCCAGAGGAGTGACTTTCTTCACTGGGTTAACAGAGCCAGAGGCTGCCCCTCCCTACAGCAGCTTAGACAATCAATTGAAATTCAGTAAACATAAACCCTGAGAATGGCTCCAGGTTGGGCTCTGTGAGTGTCTCAGAAGCTAGCCCCACAGAGAAAAGCTACTATTTGCTGAAAGGCCTCGACTCTACCCAGAACCTAGCCTCATCACAGAATTTTGAAACTAGAGTAAACAGGCATCTCCTTTTGTGCTACTCAAAGCAGATCTCTCTCCCACTGAACTAGCCTGGGAGAAAAATCACAAAATCCTGTGTAAAGGACAACATTTTTCTGCCTGCTCAAACAAACTGTCTTAAGAAACCAGTCAAGCCACAGGAAAACCAAACACCAGAACAGACCAGAGACTCCACCAAGATACTGGTTACGGACACAGGGGAGATACAGGATCTTCTCATTTTCCCACCCCCCTCCAAAAAAATCCAAGAACCCTTTTTTTGTACCAGTTTTTAATTTTAATTTAAATTTTTTAATATTAATCTTTCTTTTCTCTCTTTTTTCCCCTCATAATTTTTATTTTAGGTGTGTGTGTGTGTGTTTGTTTGCTTTTTTATAATATCTCTCTTGACTTTTTTGTCCTTTTTATTTTTTTTAATTTATCCTTTATCCTTTTCATTTTTTTCCTCTTTCTTTTTTGTGTGGCTTAATTGCTGTTTGCTCATCCCCAGATATATACTGGCTTTTGAATATTAGACCTTATACCCCATTGTGTACACACTTAATCCAGAAATTTATTACTCAATTCACAACCTATTAGGCTTAACTTCTTTAACAGCAGTACTATACCTTTATACCTATATAATTTTCAAGTAACTTATTTTAATTATTTTTATTTTTTTGTTTTCATGTCTCCTTTCTCTCCCTTCCTTATTATCATCCTAGCCTTCTTCTCTCAATATCACATCTTTAAACTTACATTATTTTTAGGTGTTACAATTTTTTTTTTGGGTCCGGTCGTGGGGCCTGAACTCTGGGCCTGGGCGCTGTCCCTCAGCTCTTCAGCTCAAGGGTAGCACTCTACCACTTGAGCCACAGCACCACTTCCGGCGTTTTTCTTTTTGCTTATGTGGTGCTGAGGAATCGAACCCAGGGCCTCAGGCATGCAAGGCAAGTGCTCTACCACTGAGCCACCTTCCCAGCCCAGGGTTCGGCCAGTAAAGGTTGGGGAGGGGTCTTCATGCTACTCTATTCTGAAATTTCTTCCTTTTTTGTTTTTTTCCTCACCTCCTGTTTTTCACTGCATGTTCATCTTTTGTTGTTGTTGGTCACTTGGGGAAATTAAGCGTTGGAACTTGAACTCTCTTTTTGGTTGGAGAGAGCTGTGGCGTTTCCTTACTGTTCTATGGCCATCTTGGCCCCCTTTCCAATCTCTTCTTTAGTTATTCAGATTCCTGTTATTTCTTGATTTAAATTTTCTTTTCTTCTTCCTTATTTTCTGGAACTGGGGCTTGAACTGAGGTCCTGCATGTTATCCCTGAGTTTTGCTGGATCAAGACTATAGTGTGACCATTTGAACCATAACACCACTTCCGGTCTTATTTGAGTAGTTTGTTGGAGATAAGAGTTTCATGGATTTCTTGTCCTGACGGGCTTCCAACAGAGATCCTCAGATCTCAGCTTCCTGAGTAGCTAGGATTATAGGCATGAGCCAACAGTGACTGCTTCCTTGAGTGAAGTTTGACAGCAGTAGTGTTCCATGAAATTTAACATTCCTAATTATATGTAATTGTTAGAACCCATTCTCTGTGTGTGTATGTGTGTGTGTGTGTGTGTGTGTGTGTGTGTGTGTGTGTGTGTGTGTGTGTGTGTGCCAATCTGTCTGTCTGTCTTTCTTTCTCTTTCTTTTACTGCAGGTACCAGTACATTAATTCAGGGCCTCTGGTAGTTAAAACTCCTTACTCTGCTGGTCCTCTGCAACTTTCGCCATGATTGCAGCCCTAGATTTTGTTGTTGTTTATAATCTGTTTTTGTGTTGTGCCAATCCAGGGGTTTAAACTCAGGGCCTTGGTGCTGTCCCTGAGCTATTGTGCTCAAGGTAGCTCTTCACCATCTGAGCCTCAGCTTCACTACCAGCTTTTTTTGAAGTTATTTTGAAGTAAGAGTCTCACAGCCTTGTCTGTCTGGTCTGGCTTCAAACACTGATCCTCAGACCTCAGCCTAGAAGTAGCTAGCTAAGATTACCAACATGAGCTACCTGTGCCAGGCTTGTAGGCTATTTTGAAAATGGGGTCTTGTAGGTTTGTGTGCTTGTTCTGGTTTTAAACTCTGATCCTCCTAATCTCATCTCTCCTGAGGATCCAGGATCATAGACCTGAGCCACATTTCCTGGATCTGTTTTGCATTTTAGGAATCATGTGTGCACTTCCATTTCTGGTTCAGTAATTGGAATCTTCTGGTTTTTTCCTTTGCCACTCTAAGTAAAAGTTTTGTGCAATTCTTTGGTCTTTTCAAACACACAACATTGGGGTCCACTGACTTTTCTTTCTTCCTTTGTTTTTTTTTTTTTACGTCAGTCATAGGGTTGGTATTGTCCCTGAGATTTTCTGCTCAAGGTGAGTGCTCTACCACTTGAGCCACCATGCTACTTCTTGTTTTCTGGTTGTTAATTGGAGATAAGAGCCTCATGGACTTTCCTACCTGGGCTGGCTGTGAACTTAAATCCTCAGACAGCATCTTGAGTAGCAAGCATTACAGGCATGAGCCACCACTGCCCAGCTCTCTGATTTTTCTATTGCTCTTTCCATACCTTGCATTTACACTTATGCTGTTCTTCTTTGCTTTCATATTGTGTTCACCTTGCTATCATGAGAGGTGGAGACTTTGGGGTCTTTCCCTTTTGTAAGGTCTGGATCAAAGTTTCACGCTCAGCTCAGACTTGGTTTCTATTATCATATACAGATGCTCCTTAGATTTAGGCAGTATGGTCAGGCTGTGTTCAGAAAAAAGTGGCATTCAGGGTTTCTATATTCTCTATCTCTGAAGGTCAAAATGACTGGAATAAGTGTGCATGAGGAAATTTTATGAAGATCATGTGGAAACATTAAAAAGACTGTTGTAAAACATATCTCTTAACCTTGACCATTTAAGCATTGTTAACTATCACATAGTACATGATACTTCCACTTGGGATATTGTCTTTTTTTCCACCAGCCTGTCCTGAAACTTGAACTCAGACCATGGGGCACTGGTCCTGAACCTCTTTGTGCTCATGGTAAGTGCTCAATGACTTGAGCCACAGTATTCTTACAGCTTTGTCTGAGTAGTTTTTTGTTTTGATTTTGTCAGTCCTGAGGAATTGAAATCTGAGATGAGGCTCTTCACCTCAAGGCTAGCACTCAACCACTTGAACGAAGCTCAAATTGTGTTTTTCTAGTGGTTCGTTGGAGATAATAGTCTCATTGACTTTCTTGTCCGGGCTGGATTTGAACTGTGATACTCAGATCTCAGTCTCATGAATAGCTAGGATTACAGGCATGAGTGACCAGGACACAGTATGATGAAGTAGGTTTTTAGAGATAAAAGTCTCAAACTATTTTTCCTGGGATGGCTTCAAACTACATTCCTCAGATCTCAGCTTCGTATATAGCTAGGATTATAGATATGAGCGACCAGTATCCACTTTTTTTTTATTTTTCATTTTTTAACGTAGTGGTTTTCTAAAGAAAGAAAACCACGTCTTGGAGACAAAAGGAAAACATCACCCTAGAATTCACCAAAGCCATTTGCTCAATTTCACTATTTTATACAGTGGATTTCCTGTTCCTCTACTCACTTCTAATGAGATCATCTTCAAAATTTCCCCATATTCCCTTGACTCGCCTAACCAGGGGTCTCATCTGATGGAAATGGTCATGGCAGTTCAGTGGTACTCATCAGCATCCACAATTCTCCAGTGTTTGTCACAGGGAAGCTCTGTTCACCACACACACAGTGTCATGACACTTTCAGGTGTCAGGATAAGCACGACCACAGAGGAGATGAGATCACATGGTCGTCAGCCTTTATCTTGTGGCTCCCTGGCTGAGCACACATGTGACTACTGCCTCTGCTTCTCTGTCCTGACAGCCAATTCCTATGGGATAAGCAGCTATTCTTCTCAGGCAAGAGACAGTAGTCAATGGAACTCATCAAGAAAATGCGGAAGTAACTTCTCTGTAAAATGTGTGTGCTGTGTAGGAATGAGGAACATGTCTTGAATTTTAGGAAAAATGTTTCTTGAGAGTTACAGGCCTGTGTCCTGCCTTGGTTAATAGTCTTGGTGCAGCTCCACATCTCTCCATATTCTGGAGACCATACAGCTTTGTGTGTTCAGGGGTATAGCATTCTCTGCTGAAATGATCTAATACAGCCCCATATTTTGTCGTCATGAGTAGTGTCTCAATGTGATTTTTCCCTACATTTAAAGCAATAGTATGTTGTTTGATGATAGACATTGGAAGAGATTTTGTAAAAGAATAAATTGTGACCTGACAACTTATGATATGAATGTATGAACCTAGTTCACTTTAATTAAATATACTTTGGCTTGTCATTCACATTTCAGCCAATTTCCTCAATATGTTTTCTTTTACTCTTTCTTCTCTCTTATTCTCCTTCAACTTCTTGAAGGATATTTTTTTGTCAGCTGTGGACTTGTCCTCATTTCCTAGGTACTGTCCCTAAGGTTTTCACTCAGGGATATTGTTCCACCATTTGCTACACAGCATCGCCTCTCGTTTTTCCTGGTGGTTATTTGGAGATTAGAATCTCTGGGCTGGCTCCACACCTCAATTCTGACATCTTAGCCTCTAGAATTGTTAAGATAATAGCCATGGGCCTCCAATGTATAGACTAGGGTGTTCTTTTCAGATGAAAACATTTGACCTCATACTATATTTGATGGGTAAATTTACTTATGTATATGAGCAGATCACTCTTAATCCCATCCTTTCTGCATTTTTGAGAACTTTTTATGATCAGAGAGATGGAGAGTGCTCTTCTCCCTGAGTCACTGAAGAGCCATGAACATTCAGAAACCACAGCAATGTGGGATGTGCAGGGTAAGGACTTGAACTGAGGACCTCAGTGGTGTCTTGCTTAGTTTTTCACTCATGGCTGCTGTTCTATCCCTTGAGATACACTTCTACTTTTGGCTTTTTCTTGGGGCGGGGGGGTTATTGTAGATAAAATGTCTTCTGAATTTGTGTGCTGAGGCTGGCTTCAAACTGTAGTCTTCAGCTCTCAGAATCCTTGCTTCTTTGCATTTCTTTTTTGAAATTTCTAGAATAAATGCAGACTATACTTTTTTGCTAATAAACTACAAAATTAAAGTTTGTGCAATATCTGTTTATGCTTCATATACATTGTGTCTCTGTTGTTATATGTGAGGTGGCTACATTAAGACATCGTTCTTTTCTTTCCATCTTTCTTATAATTAAGGGTAGTTTTACCAAGTTCTCACTGTTTTTATCTTGTTATGGGGGCGGACCATCAGGAGACACCTCACAGACATAGGGCCAGAGACCACACTAGGGCTTTGTGGTCCCCCAGCGCCATCCCAAGTGTGACCTCAGGGTCACTTTTAAAGCAGAAACCCAGCCAGGCGACAGTGGCTCACACATTTAATCCTAACTACTCGGGAGGCTGAGCTCTGAGGATCGCAGTTTGAAGCCATTCCTCCAGGAAAGTCCATGAGACACTTATTTCCAATTAAACATTAGAAAAGAAGGGGCATTGTGGCATAAGTGGCAGGCACTGGCCTTGAGCTGAAGACCTGAGGGACAGTGCCCAGGCACAGAGTTCTAGCCCCATGAGGGACAAAAAAGGGTAGAAAACTCACCTCCTTGCTCATTCCGGGGTGGAGAGTCCCTCACGGTTCTTTCCTGCAGGTGCAAGCCAAGCAGGATGTTCCAGACACTAGTCAGTGCTGTAAGCAAGCATCAAGCAAGGGCAACGTGACCTGTTTCTATGACTCTCTATGATCCATACATAGAGATTGTAAAGGAAACAGAGAACAAGGGATAACAATATCTTTAATGTCAAACCATAAGGAATGAGGTAGAGGTGCTGTTCTTTCTTTAAGATGGTGTCACAAAGCAAAATGAAGTTACAGAAGCTCAGAATGAAGTCAAAGATGATGGGGTTTGACAAGCTCTGCTACAGTCTAAGATATACTTACTTTTTTTTTGCTAGTCCTGGGGATTGAAATTAGGGCCTGGGCACTGTCCCTGAGCCTTTCTGTGCTCAAGGCTACCGCTCTACCACTTGAGACACAGCACCACTTTTGGCTTTTCTCTTTATGGGGTACTGGGGAGTTGAACACAGGCCTTCATGCATGCTAGGCAAACACTCTACCCCAAAGACACATTCACTGCCCAAGATAAGCAACAATGAGAAAAGTGTGGCTGAGATTAGGAAAGCAACTCCATTTGTAATAGCCCTACAAAAAATAAAATAATTAGGAATTAATTTAACCTAAGAACTGAAGGACCTCTATGATTAAAAGTTAAAAACCTGAAAAAGGAAATTGAAACAGAACTCAGAAAGTGGAAAAAACCTTTTTTTGATTTGTTGTGTTTCTGGGTCTCTATTCAGAAAATTTTGGCCTGAGCCAAGGAGACCTAGGGTTTCTCCTATTCCATCCTGTAATGTTTTCAGAGTGTCTGCTTTGACTCCGAGGTCTTTGATCCATTTGGAGTTGATTCTGGTGCAGGGTGATATATATGGATCCAGCTTTAGTTTTCTACAAGTAGTTAACCAATTTTGCAGCACCATTTACTGAAGAGGCTGTCTTTGTTCCATTCTATTGTTTTAGCTCCCTTATTGAAGATTAGATGGCTATAGGTCTGTAGGTTCATTTCTGGGTTTTCAATTCTATTCCATTGGTCCTGAGG
>NW_012267321.1:4363486-4395419 GCF_000151885.1 Dipodomys ordii | reverse complement strand
CTGTTGCAACAATGAGAAGTACAAGTTGTCATGTCCAAAACAAGCTTTACAACGTCGGTGCGAGGGGGGGGTTGGGGGGGTGGAGAAGGATTGTCATGGGGGGGAGTGGGGAGGCTGGGAAGGGATGTGAAGGGTAAACAAAGGAGGAGGATGCAATGCTTGGTAAGAAATGTACGCATTATCGTGCCCGTATAATTGTAACCCCTCTGTACATTATGTTCACAAATAAAAATAAAAACAACAAAGCTATAGTTTAAAAAAACAAAAAAATCAATGAGCTGTTGAAAAATGAACTTTACAACTTTGGTGCAGGGAGTGGGGGGGTGGCGAGGGGAGGGAGATGCGAAGAGATGGTAAGGGGAAACAAAGGAGGAGACAACATCTAGTTTATATAATTTGCATGTAATTGGTAAAATCCATTCTCTGTCTCTCTCTCTCTCTCTCTCTCTCTCTCTCTCTCTCTGCTTGTTTCTTTCTCTCTTTCTCATTTTCTTTGGGTAGATACAAGGATTTGAATTCAGGGCCTTGTACTTGCTGAAATTGCTTACTCTCCCATTTGAGCCATGCCTACAGCCAGGATTTTTGGTGTCATTTTTTGTTTGATTTAGTATTTATGCCATTCCTGGTGCTTGAACTCAGGGCCTGGGTGCAGTCCCAAACTTTTGTGCTCAAGGATAGCTCTCTGTCATTTGACCTAAATCTTCACTTTCTGCTTTTTTGGCAGTTAATGAGACATAAGAATCTCATAGGGTTTTCTGCTTGTGATGACCTTAAACAACAATCCTAGGAACCCAGCCTCCTGAGTAGCTAAGAATACAGACATGAGCTGCCAGTGCTCAGCTTATGTTGACTTTAGAGATGGAGTCTCTCTGATTGTAATCTGTGATCCTCCTAATCTCAGCCTCCTGAGGAGCTAGGATCATAGGCCTGAGCCACCTTTCCTGGCCCTGGTTTGCATTTCCATGGGTCAGGAGTCATGTCTGTACTACCATTTCTGGTTCAGTTATTTGAGTCTTCTGGTTTTTTGTTTCCCAATCAAAGTAAAACTTTTTCCCATTTCTTCTGTCTTTTCAAGCATCCAACATCATCATCCTGACTACCCGCACTGATGCGTGGGTCTGCTGGAACCTTTTGTGTGACACTCTTTCTGTGCTAGATAGATTTGTAAATCTTACCCAGCAAGACCTGGGAAAGAATTGGAGGTTATGCTCTTTCATGTTAATGGTGCAGATCTGATATAGAAGAGCCTTTTGTCACCTTTGGTTAAAATAACTTGGTTGGGCCTAGTCCTCACTGAGAAATCAATGGGGAATGAAGTAAGGATGCTAGGGTGAATGTTTGCCATGTTGGCCATGCTGTGGATTGGGAATTTGTTTTAGCTGGAGCCATTTTGTGCTCATGGAGTACGAAGTTTCAATCCTACCTCTCTGGTGATGGGCATGCCTGAATTCCTAGAGGCAGGGACAGTGATTTGACAATAGATTACTGGACCCATGAGTCCTGTGTCTTGAACTTAGGAGAGTCTCAAGTTTCCATGACCCTGCCTCTTGCACCTGCCCCTTTTTAGTGCCTGACCAGACCAGGCACCATAAAACTGTGACTCATGTGCTGTGCCTCCTGTGTTTCTTGGCTTCTTGCTCTTCTGCTATTGCCATGGTATACCATTTCAGGTCTCCATTGGGGTTGTTCTCGTTTGTTGGTATTGTTGTTTTCTGCTCTTTCTTTCCTCTCCTGCTCTCCTGACTCAGTTTTCTGACAGTGTTAAGTATATTCAAGGTATTGCAGTTCTTTGTGACAGGCGTCCACCTGCAGTCTCTGGCTCACCAATAAAGACTTCTGATTTGACTTCTCAAAATGTGGCCTCTCTGTTTATTGAGACTGAGATACATTACAACATGCTGATCAATGTAATAAATGGAAATAACTAAGCTTTAAAATAAAGTTCAATATTTGTCAAAAACAATGTGTTAGTATTTGTTTTTTTTAACATAGGTTCCTGAAAAAAATAACTTCATATGTATTTATACCCAGCATCATGAGATTAAGAATAGTATAGAAATATCTTTCACATGAAATAGGGGTATTTCAGAGATCTGAAGACATCCACCATGTGTGCATGGACTAGGAAACACAGTGGCAGGTCAAGCAGTAATCCTGTCACTGCTGGTTCCTAAGAGTAATGTGGGACGAGCCAGAATTCCATCTTTGTTCTAAAAGTATGACAGATTCCATGTGAGGCCCAACCTCATGTACAATATCAGAAGGTCTACTTAGAGATGATTCAGTTGATATTCAACCAATATGTTGTATGCATTTGACAAAAATATATTCACAAGTTTTCATTTTATTAAATTACTAGAAACGATTCCTACTATGCACATAATTTTAATGTGTTGATTCAAATGTAGGTAAACAACTCTGTGTGTGTCTGCAAGAAACAGAGATAGAGACAGAGAGAGAGAGAGAGAGAGAGAGAGAGAGAGAGACACGGGGGGAAGAGGATAAGAATCTTCGGGACTTTTCTCCCCAGGTGGGCTTCAAACCACAATCTTCAGATTTCAGACTCCTGCCAGTTTGGACTACAGTCTTGAGCTACAGGCATTCATCTTTTTTCTTTCTTTCTTTTTTTTCCAGTCATGGGACTTGACCTCTGGGCCAGAGGGCTGTCCTTCAGCTCTTCAGCTCAAGGCTAGCACTCTAAGACTTGAGCCACAGCGCCACTTTGGTTTTCTGGTGGTTTCTTGCAGATAAGAGTTTCTCAGCATTTCCTGCCAGGCTGGATTTGAACAATTATCCTCATAAGACATCCTCCTAAGTAGTTACGATTACAGGCATAATTTGCCAGCACCCAGCTATTTTTTAACCTTAATGATCTGCTAAGGGAAGACATTACATAATGGAGATAATAGAAAAATACATTTCAAATTCACCAAAATGATTTGCTCAGTTTCAAACTCTTATATAATGGATTTCCTTTTCCTCTACTCACTTCTAATGAGATCATCCTCAAAAGTTCCCCAGTATTCCCTGGACTTCCCTAACCATGGGTCACTTCTGTTGTAAATAGTTGTGGAAGTTCAGTGATACTCATCAGTGTCCACAATTCTCCAGTGTTTATCACAGGGAAGCTCTGTTTGCCACACACAGTGTGACCACACTTCCAGGTGACATGAAAATCATGCCCACAGAAGAGATTAGATCACACAGTCTTGAGCCTTTATCTTGTGGCTCCATGGCTAAGCACACATGCTGTGACCACTGCCTCTGCTCCTCTGTCCTGACAGCCAATTCCTACTGGGTAAGCAGCTATTCTTCTCAGGTAAGTGACAGTAGTAAATGGAACTCATCAATAAAATGTAGGAGTAAGTTCTCTGTAAAATGTGTGTGCTGTGTGGGGTTAGAATGAGGAACATGTCCTGAATTTTAGGAAAAATATGAGAGCCTCAGGCCTCTCTCATGCCTAGGTTAAGTATTGGTGCAGTGCCACATCCCTTCGTATGCTGGGGACCACACAGGTTTGTGTGCTCAGGGTTACAGCATTCTCTGCTGAAATGATCTAATTCAGCCACGAACTTTGTTGTCATGAGTAATGTCCCAATGTGATATCTCCCTACATTTAAAGCAATTGCATATTATTTGATGATAGACATTGGAAGAGATTTTGCAAAAGAAGATATTGTGACCTGATGTGTTATGATATGAATGTATGAAGCTAGAAGACTTTAATTAAATATTTTTTGGCTTGTCATTCCCATTCCAGCCAATTTCCTCAGTGTGTTCTCTTTTCCTCTGTCTTCTCTCATATTTCCCTGCAACTTATTTAAGAATTTTTTTGTCAGCGGGGGGACTTGACCTCAGAGCCTGGGTGCTGTCCCTTATCTTTCTCTAAGGTACAGTGTTCCACAATTAGCTACACAGCATTGCTTCTAGGTTTCCTGGTAGTTATTTGGAGATGAGTCTGGACTTTCCTCCCTGGGTTGGCTCCACACCTCCGACCTGACATCTTAGGCTCCAGAGTTGTTAAGATAACAGCATGGGCCTCCAATGTACAGCTTCGCTTGTTCTTTTTCAGATGAAAACTTTTGACCTGATACTCTATTTCATGGGTAAATTTATCTATGTAGGTGAGTAGAAAGCACTTCATCCCATCCTTTCTGCATCTTTGAGAACTGTTTATGATCAGAGAGATGGAGAGTGTTCTTCTCCCTGAGTCACTGAAGAGGCTGGAGCATTCAGAAATCACAGCCATGTGGGATGTGCAGGGTAAGAGATAGAACTCAGGGCCTCAGTGTCTTGCTAAGTTTTTCAGTCAAGGCTGCTCTTTTATCACTTGAGACACACGTCTACTTCTGCCTTTTGTGGGTTAATTGTGGATAAAATGTCTTGTGGATTTTTGTGCTCAGGCTGGCTTTAAACTGTCATCCTCAGCTCTCAGCCTCCTGCATTGCTAGGATTACTGGTACCCCACTTGGACAGCTTTTTTTGCCAAGGATCTTGAACTAAGGCCTGGGTGCAATGTGAAGCCTACTGCTCTACCACTTTCAGCAAAAGCACTGCTTCTGATTTTGAGTGGTTATTTGAAGATAAGAATGTCATGGGAATATTCTGGCTGAGCTGGCTTCGTCTAAACCATAATTCTCAGATCTAGAATCACGATGATCAGATATCAGCCTCCTGAGTTGCTAGGATTAAAGATCTGAGTCACCAGTGCCCACTAGCTAGCGTGGTCATAGTTATTTCTTTGTTTTCACTGTATTTTTTGTCTCACAATAAAATGAGTTCTTTCCTAACTCAAACCAACATGGAGATGGGGGTTGTCTTCCTCACTCAGACTGCAACTAGGATCCTGGGGAACTCCTCTCTTTTTTGCTTTTATAGTTACACCCTCCTCACTGGACAGAAGATAAGGCCCATAGACGCTATCTGCCACTATCTGGTCTTTGCCAACAACTTGGTTATTTTATCCAGGGGAATCCCTCAGACAATGGCAGGATTTGGATGGAAGTACTTCCTGGATGAGTCTGGATGTAAAGTTGTTTTGTATTTCCACAGAGTAGCCAGAGGGGTTTCTCTTAATGCCACCTGCCTTCTGAGTGGCTTCCAGGTCTCAAAGCTTTGCACTAGAAATGCTTGGTGGGATATGTCTGTTGTTCCCTTTTCTGGATCCTGCAGCTCCTTGTAAGTGTGTAAGTGTCTCTGAGAGTGATTGCCCAAGACACAAAATGTCCCTGTATACATGCATTATAGATACTGCACCACAGGCCCACCACAACCCTTTACAACTTCATTACAGGTAGCCTTATTCTCTTCCATTGATGTTATGTGATTGGTTTTCATGATGTGGATCAGTGGCTCCATGGTCCTTGTTCTGCACAGTCACAAGGAGAGGGTCCAGCACATTCACAGCCTCATTCCCTCCTGAAGACCTGATCACCAGGCCAGGGTTATATGCACCATCTTGACCCTGGTGGACATGTTTGTCTTCTTCTACTTGTCTCTCTGCCATTTTTGCTGTTTGATTTAGTTCACATAGGAAGCCAGTCCTGTTGGGTCTTTGTCCAAAGGATGGGGTCCAGGGAAAGATAAGTGCGCAGCTTGCCCATTCCCCAGCTTCCCTTAGCCTTGAAGACAATCAGACGCAGCAGGGAGTCAAGTCAAGCAGGAACTCATTTATTACCACAAAGCAAGCACTTTTTAGAGTGAAAGACTGCATGGCATGGGAGGGGAGGAAAAGGAACCAACCAATCACTGTAAACGTCATACCCTATCATGTGCCTAAGCTTCCACTAGCTGTTCATGCACTGAACGTAAAGAAATCAGGCTCTGCCCACTCAACTCCCTCTCAGCGCCATTTTTGCTACCCGTGTGCCCTGCACAGTCCCGTGGCTCATAGGCTGTTTTCCTGGATGTGTGCTTCTCAGTTCTGAGCCCCTTTGTGCTCATCAGCAGAGACAGTAGCGTTATTCAGGTGTTTATTTCTGCACTAAAAAATGAATTTCCTAATTTGGTTAAACCATACCTTACATCAGATTTTACAGTTGGATCAAAATTAGTTTTGGCAGCACTGGGGTTTATACTCTGCTCTGCACTGCTAGAGTAGGGGATTGATTACTGGAGACATGCTCTAGTTCTTTCTCAGTCTAGTTATTTTTGAGATATAGCCTTGCTTTGTAACCTACTAGATGTTTCCTGAAGTACCTGGGATGACAGATGTGAACCAAGATATTGAGGTGGTTTTTGGTTGAAATGGAATTTTTCACCCAGTCTTACCTATAACTGCAACCATAACAATCTCATCCTCCCACATGAATGGAATGAAAGGTTAACACCACCACACCCAGCTAGCAGTTGAGATGGAATCTTATGAACTGTTTACCTGGGCTGGCCTTGAACCTGAATCCTTCTGTTTCAACCTCACGGAGGAGACACTGCATAGATCATGGCTCAGTTTTTTTTATTACATTATTACCATGATTATTATTATGCCATTTATGGGGATTGAACTCAGGACCTTGGTGCTATCTCTGGGCTGTTTTGCTCAAGACTAATATTCTACCATTTTGAGCCACAGCTCTACTTCTGGTTTTCCGGTGGTTTGGGGAGGGATATAGTCTCTCAAGCTTTCTTGCCTGGGTTTTCTTTAAAGCCCAGTCCTCAAATCTCAACCTCTTTTGCTCAAGACTAATATTCTACCATTTTGAGCCACTGCTCTACTTCTGGTTTTCCAGTGGTTCATTGGAGATAGTCTCCTAAGCTTTCTTTCCTGGGTTTTCTTTGAAGCCCAGTCCTCAGCTCTCAACCTCCTGAGTAGCTAGGATAACAGGTGTGAGCCACCAGCACCTGGCAGATGTTTTTTATTTATCATTATTTAACGATTATATAATAAAAGGTATTCTATAAGAATCCGTGTGAAATGGACAATAGCGAGTCAGGAGAGTATCTCAGCAGTGAAGCACTTGCCTACACAGAACCACAATAAAATAAAGATATATGAAAATTTCAATGCAGTTTTTGAGTCCTAATGATATTTTATTTTAGTTCACTAAGCAAATGAAGAATAAGGAAAGGCATTATTGGTGTCATCTTAGCAGTAATAGAGGAATCAGAAGATGAATCTTTTCCCCCTACTATACAGGAATTATGCTTAATTTTTCTTCATTACCTAATGAACTGTGTTGCACAACTTTAATGTTTGTAAACATGAAACTTGGAAATAAAGTTCGATATTAAGCACAAAACAAAGTGTTATTGGATGTTGTTTTTTCATTTGGATACCTGAAAACCTTAACTTGAAACATACTTAGATCCAGCATCTTCAGTAAGAAGAGTAGTCTAGAAAGGTCTCTCCTGTGGATCACGGGGATTTCAGAAATCTGAAGACATCCACCATGTTTGACCTGGACCAGGGGATATGGTGACAGATCAAGCAGTAAATTTGTGTCACTGCTGGTTCCTAAATGTAGTGCAGGACCAGCCCAGAATTCCATCTTTGTCCTAAAAGTAGGACAAACTCAGCGTGAGGCCTAACCTCATGCACAATATCAGCAGTCATCATAAATATGATTTAGTTGATGTTCAATGAAAATGTAGTATGCATTTGACAAGAAAATTCCAAGTTATTTTTTTCAATTAGTAAAAACTGTTCTTAAAATACACATCCTTTCATGTGGTGATACAAATGTAGGTCAATAAACTCTGTGTGTGTGTCTGTGTGTGTGTGTGTGTGTGTATCTGTGGGCTTTTCTGTGTTGGGTGGCTTTATTCTAGAGATGCAATCTTTCTTTTTCTATTTTTTAATTTAATTTAATTTTATTTGTGAACATACTGTACAGAGGGGTTACAATTACATGAGCAGGATAATGCGTACATTTCTTACCAAGCATTGCAGCCTCCTCCTTTGGTTTTCCCTTCACATCCCTTCCCAGTTTCTTTTTCTTATTAGTATTTCTTGAGTCATTTTTTCTTTTCCTGGGGCTTGAACTCAGGGCCTGGATGCTGTCCCTGAGCTTCTATGGCTCAAAGCTCGCCCTCTACCACTTGAGCCACAGTGCCTCCTCCAACCTTTTCTGAGTTGTTTCTTGGCGAGAAGACTGTCACAGACCTTCCTGCCAGGGCTGGCTTCGAACTGTGATTCACATATCTCAGCCTTCTGAGTACCTGGGAGTACAGCCATCAGCACCCATCCTTCTTCAGTCAATTATGACAAGAGTAGTGTTCCTGGAAACTTGAATGCTTTCCATCTAATTTATGTCATTTAGAATCCGTTTTCTCTCTGTCTTCTCTCCTTGTCCCAGGACTTGAATTCAGAGCCCTATGCTTGGTAAACTTGTTCAGTGAACCACTTAAGCCATGCTTCCAGCCCAAGTTTTGTTGATTTTATGTCAGTCCTGGGTTTGAAGTTGGGGCCTGGGTGCTATGCCTGAGCTTTTCTGCTCAAGGTTAGCTCTCTACCATCTGAGCAGCAGCTATACTTCCAGCTTTGTTGGTAGTTAATCAGAGATGAGAATCTCACAGGCTTTTCTTCCTGGGCTGGCTTCAAACATTGATCCTCAGACCTCAGCCTCCTGAGCTGCTAACATTACAGACATGACCCACTGTTGCCCGGCTTGTTGGCTTTTTTGGAAATGGAGTCTTGTGGACTTTGTGCTTGTTCTAGTTTTAATCTGTGATCCTCCTAATCTCAGCCTCCTGAGGAGCTAGGATCATAGGCCTGAGCCACCTTTCCTGGCTCTGATTTGCACTTCCAGATGTCAAGAATCATGTGTGCACTTCCATTTCTGGCTCTGTAATTTATGTCTTCTGTTTTTTTGTTACCAAACTAAGTAAAATTTCTGTCCATATCCTTGGTTTTTTTCAAACATCCAACATTTGGTTTCATTGATTTTTATTTCTATTGTTCTGTCTTCATCTTGCATTCATAGTTATAATCTTCATTGTTTCCATATTGTGTTTACCTTGCTATTATTTTCTTGCTCTATATGGAATGATGATAGGTAGAGACCTTTTGTCCTTCCTTTTGTAATGATAGGATATAAGTTATACATTTCCCTCGCAGCACAATTCTGGTTTCTAGTTTCATCTATGGATGCTCCCTAGTTTTAGGTGATATGATCATGCTGTGTTCAGAGTAGGACATATCTATATTCTCTGTATCTCAGAAGGTAAATAAGGCTGGAATAAGTGAGTATATAAAAAGCCTGTGAAGGTATCAATGAAGATATTGGGGAAACATGAAAAAGACTGCTGTAAAACATGTCTGTCAGCCTTGATTATTTGTTTATTCATCAGGCATAGCACTTCAACTTGGGATATAGGTTTTTTTAATATGTTGTTATTGTAAAAATACTGTACAGAGGGGTTAGAGTTGCATGACTAAGTTAATGACTTTTTTTTTACACCTATTAAGGCTTGAACTCAGGGCCAGGGCACTGTCCCTGAGGGTGATTTTTTTTTCTCAAGGTAATGCTCTACCACTTGAGCCACAATGGCACTTCCATCTTTTTCTGAGTGGTTTATTGGAGGTAAGAGTTTCATCTATTTTTCTGCCTATGCTGCCTTTGAACTGCAATCCTCAGATCTCAGACTTCTCAGTAACTAGGATTACAGGCATGAGCCACAGATACCTGGCTTTTTGTTAATTCATGGTGCATTGCTATGGAATAAATTGTATCTTGGAGACAAAGGGGAAAAATACAAATTCACCAAAGCCATTTGTTCAGTGTCATACACGTACACAATAGATTTCCTTTTCTTCTACTCACTTCTAATGAGATGTCTTCAAAAGTTCCCCATATTCCCTGGAATTCCCTCACCGTGGGTCACATCCATTAGAAATGGTCATGAAAGTTCAGTGGTGCTCATCAGTATCCACAGTTCTCCACTTTTTATCACAAGAAAGCTCTGTTCCCCATGCAATACTGTCACCACACTTCCAGGTGACATGATGAGCAGGCCCACAAAGGGGATGATATCACACAGTCCTGAGCCTTTATCTAGGGGCTCCATGGCTGAGCACATATGCTGTGTCCACTGTCTCTGCTCCTCTGTCCTGACAGCCAATTCCTACTGGGTAAGCAGCTATTCTTCTCAGGCAAGTGACAGTAGTAAAGGTAACTCATCAAGAAAATACAGAAGTAACTTCTCTGTAAAATGTGTGTGTTGTGTGGGGTTAGAATAAGGCAAATGTTTTGTACTTTAGTAAAAAATGTATGGTGAAAGTCACAGGCCTCTCTCCTGCCTCGGTTAGCAGTATTGATGCAGCTCCACATCCCTTTTTATCCAGGACACCACAAAACTCTGTGTGCTCAGGGGCAGAGCATTCATTCTCTGCTGAAATAATCTAATACACCTCTGTATACTTTTTGTCATGAGTAATGTCTCAAAATGATTTACACTTACATTTAAAGTAATCACATATGATTTGAAGATATACATTGGAAGAGATTTGCCAAGGAATAATCTGTGACAAGACAATTTATGATATGAATATTGGAGGCCTTGGCTTGTCATTCCAATTCCAACCAATTTCCTCAGTTTGTTTCTTCTCCCTCTGTCTTCTCTCTCATTGTTCTTGCACTCATCTTACTTATTACTTTGTTAGTCTTGGAGCTTGTATGCAGGACCTGGGCTCTGTCCATGAGCCATTTTGCTCAAGCCTAGTGCTCTACCATTTGAGACACAATGCCTCTTCAGTGTTCCTGGTGGTTACTGGCAAATAAGTGTCTCCTGGGCTTTCCTGCCTAGACACTTTTTACACCAATGGTGCCTTCAAACTTCAATCCACAGGTCTGTCTTTTGAGTTACAAGGATTAAAGGGATGAGTGCCTAATTTAGGAAATTCTTTTCCAAATGAAAACTTTTAACCAGAAACTATTTCATGGGCAAATTCGTCTATATACATGAGTAGGAGGCACTTAATATATGCTTTTCTACATCCTTGAGAATTGTTTAGGAGCAGAGACAATGAGAGTCCTGGTGGGCCATGAGTCACTGAAGAGCCTGGAGCATTCAAACACCACAGTGCTATTGGATGTGCTGTTGAAAGCCTTGAACTGAGGGCCTTCAGCTCTTGCTTAGTCTTTCACTCAAGGCTGCTGTTCTATCACTTGAGACACACTTCCACTTCTGGCTTTGGGTGGTTAATTGTAGTTAAAAATTCCTGTTGATCCAGGCACTAGTGGCTAAGGCCTCTAATCCTCGCTACTCAAGAGACTGAGATCTGAGGATCACGGTTCAAAGCAGGCCAGAGCAGGAAAGGTCATGAAACTCTCATATCCCATATATCATCAGCAAACTGGAAGTGCCACTGTGGCTCAATCGGTAGAGTGCTTGCCTTGAGCTGAAGAGCTGAGGATAGCTCCCAGGCCCATACTTCAAGCCCCACAACCGACCAAAAAATATCTTTTGGATTTGTCTGCACAGGCTGGCTTCACACTGTAATCCTCAGTTCTCACTCATCCTTCTGAGTGGCTAGCATTACAGGCATCAGCCAGCAGCACATGATTCTTTTGATTTCTTTTTTCTAAATGCTAGAATAAATTCAGACTATATTTTTCACTAATAAAGTAAAAAGATATATTCTTTACAAATTGAAGTTTGTTTGTGCAATACATTTTTTTCTCAGTCTAATGTATGTCTTTTTATTTAATTCTAATGTGGATACATTAAGACATTGTCCTTTTCTTTCCATATTTCTTATACTTAAGTGTTGTTTTACAAAATTTTAACTATTTTTATCTGACATTATGTCCATTATCATAAGAAATATTGTTCCCTGTCAGGCTCACACCTGTAATCCTAGCTGCTCAGAAGACTGAGATCTGAGGGTCCTGTTTCAAAGCTAGCCAGGGCAGGCTTCTCTTAATGTCACCTGCTTCTGAATGCCTTCTAGGTCTCAAAGCTTTGCACTAGAAATGCTTGTTGGAAGATCACTTCTACATTCCCCAAGTGCTTTGGATTCTGTGGTTCCCTTTCCTGGATTCTGCAGCTCCTGCTAAATGTTTCTGTACCTTTGAGAGTGACTGGCCCAAGACACAAACAAAGTGTCACTCTGCACATGCATTATAGATACTGTTCCACAGGAGCAACCCCACCCAAACCATTTGTACGTTTATCACAGATAGTCATATTCTTTTCAATTGATGTTATGTGTTTGGTTTTTATGATGTGGGCCAGTGGCTCCATGGTTCTTGTCCTGCACAGACACAAGCAGAGGACCCAGCACAGTCACAGCTGCATTTCTTCCTGAAGACCTGAACATGAGGCCAGGGCCACACACACCATCCTGACGTTATTGAGCATTTTCATCTCCTTCTATGGCCTCTATGCCATTTTCAGTTTGGTTTGGTCTCCTTAGGAAGCCAGAACTGTGCCTAGTGGACACGTCAGTGTTCCTGGGTACATGTTTCTCAGTACACAGATCTATGTGCTCATCAGTAGAGACACATGTGCTACTCAGGTATTTTATGCCTGCATTAAAAAAATTTCCCTAATTTGGTTAAAAGGTAGTTTTGTTTTTATAGCACTGACTCAGATTTAGACTTTAATCTCTGCACTCATTAGATGAGGTGCTCTACTACTAGAAGTGAGCTCCAGTTCTTTTTCATTCTGGTTATTTTTGAGATATTGCCTTGCTATTATTCAGGTCAGCCTGAACCCCAGTATTCCCATTATGAGTTTCCCAAGGTGTCTGAGATGAAAGAAGTGAACCAAGATTTAAGATTTCTTTGATGATATAGAGTCTTAGAAATTTTTTTGCCCAAGCTTCCCTATAACATCAGACATCCCAATCTCAGCCTCCCACATCATTGGGATGACAGGTATATACCACCACACCAAGATAGTACTTAAGATGGGGTCTTATTAACTGTTACTTGGGCTGAATCCTTCTGATTCAACCTTACAGTCGTGAGCCACTGAATCCATCTTATATCAATCTTTCATTTAAATTATTATTATTGTTGTTATTATTATTATTACTGTTAGTCGTTTTGTTGATGAGCATGAACTCAGGTCCTTGGAGATATCTACGAAATCTTTTGCTGAAGACTTGCATGGTACTCGTTTCAGCCACAGCTTCACTTCCAGTTTTCCGATGGGTAATTGGAGATGAGACTCTCAGATTTTCCTGCCTGGGTTGTCTTTGAACCACAGTCCTCATATCTCAGCCTCCTGAGTAGCCAGGATTACTGAAATGAGCCACCAGCAACCCACATAAATGTCTCTTTTTAAAATTATTAAATGAGGGGCTGGGATTGTGGCTTAGTGGTAGAGTGCTTGCCTGGCATGCATTAAGCCCTGGCTTCTATTCCTCAGAACCCCATAAACAGAAAAAGCTGGAAGTAGTGCTGTGGTTCAAATAGTAGGGTGATATCCTTTAGCAAAAAGAGGCTCAGGAAGAGTGCCACATGTGGGGTTTAAGCCCTAGAACCCACAAATTATTAAATGAGTATGGAACACAAGATATTTTAAAAGAATCTGTGTGGAATTGACCAAAAGTGCATCATGGAGTATCTTAGTATTGAAGTTCCTGCGTACTGGAGACCTTGAGTTTGTTGCCTGAACCTCAATTAAAATAAAGTTAATGAATATTTCTATGCAGGTATTGTGTCCTAAAGATTTTCTTTCTTTCTTTTTTTATTGTGAAAATAATGTACAGATGGGTTACAATTACATGGGAAAGATAATGAGTACATTTCTTATCAAGCATTGTAGCCTCCTCCATGTTTCTCCTTCCCACCCAATCCTCCCATCGCCACCCCACCCAACCATCCCCCCCACCAAAGTTGTAAAGTTCGTTTTTGACATAACTACTGGTATGTCTCATTGTTGCAATGGGTCCACCTGTATCCCTATTTAAACCATTTGTTTTTTCCTTTCCCCTCCACAAATTATAACAACCTCAAATACAGTGAAAACAGGGGTTATACCGTGGGGGAGGGACATACAAAGCAACAAAGAAATAATCTTATAAATGTGTTAGAAACCATCGCATGAAAGAAAAAATCATTTGAATACATATGTTAGGGTTCATTTCCCTAACATCACCTTATCTGACCTTTCCTGCTTGACTCATGCATATACTAGTTATTGCAAATAAGGGAAAACATGGGACCTGTGTTTCTTTGGGCCTGGTTTACTTCACTTTATATAATTTTTTCCAAGTCTTTCCATTTCCTAACACATGGGGCAATGTCATTCTTTCTGATGGAGGCATAGAAGTCCATAGGTATATATCACATTTTCTTGATCCATTCATCTACTGAGGGACATCTGGGTTGGTTCCATATCTTAGCTATGGTAAATAATGCTGCAATAAACATAGTCGTGCTGGTAGCTTTAGTATGGTCTTGTTTGTGAACATTTGGGTAAATGCCCAAAAGTGGGATTGCTGGGTCATAGGGGAGCTCTATGTGGAGTCTTTTGAGTAACCTCCATACTACTTTCCAAAGTGGTTGAACAAGTTTACACTCACCAACAATGAAGTAAGATTCCCTTCTGTCCACATCCCCTCCAGCATCTGTTGTTATTAGAGTTCTTGATTATAGCCATTCTAACTGAGGTGAGGTGGTATCTCAATGTTGTTTTGATTTGCATTTCTTTTATGGCAACAGAGGTTGAGCATTTCTTCATGTGTCCATTGGCCATCCTTCTTTCCTCTTCAGAGAAGTTTCTCTGTAAGTCTTTAGCCCAGTTTTTTTTTTTTTGGTCCGGTCGTGGGGCCTGAACTCTGGGCCTGAGTGCTGTCCCTCAGCTCTTCAGCTCAAGGCTAGTGCTCTACCATTTGAGCCACAGCACCACTTCTGGATTTTCTCTTTTTGCTTATGTGGTGCTGAGGAATCGAACTCAGGGCCTCAGGCATGCAAGGCAAGCACTGTACCACTGAGCCAACTTCCCAGCTCTTTAGCCCACTTATTTATTGGGCAGTTGTTTCTTTTAAGATTTGTTGTTGGGTTGTTGGGGGAATTTAATTTTTTGAGTTCCAAGTATATTTTAGATATGAGACCCTTGTATGTTGTATGGCTAGTGAAGATCTTCTCCCAATCAGTGGGCTTTCTATTGATCTTTCTAGCTATGACCTTTGCCATGCAGAAGCTCTGCAATTTCATGCAATCCCATTTGCTCAACCTTTCTTTGATTTGTTGTGTTTCTGGGGCTCTATTAAGAAAATTTTGGTCTATGCCAAGAAGACCTAGGGTTTCTCCTATTCCATCCTGTAATGTTTTCAGAGTGTCTGCTTTCAATCTGAGGTCTTTGATCCATTTGGAGTTGATTCTAGTGCAGGGTGATATATAAGAATCTAGCTTTAGTTTTCTAGAAGTAGTTGACCAATTTTGACAGCACCGTTTACTGACAAGGCTGTATTCCTTCCATTCTATTTTTTTAGCTCCTTTATCCAAGATTAGTTGGCTATAAGTCTGTAGGTTCATTTCTGGGTTTTCAATTCTATTCCATTGGTCCTGAGGTCTGTTCTTTTGCCAGTACCAAGCTGTTTGGATTACTATGGCTTTACAGTAGAGTTTGAAATTTGGTATTGATATCCCTCCTACACTGTTCTTTCTGTTGAGGATCATTTTTGCTATTCGGGGTCTTTTATTGTTCCATATGGATTTTTGGATTGCCTCTTCTATTTGCTTGAAGAATGAGGTTGGAATATTGATAGGTATCACATTGAATTTGTAGATAGCCTTGGGAAGTATGGCCATTTTCATGATGTTGATCTTTCCAATTCATGAGCATGGGAGTTTTTGATAATTTCTAAGTTCTGTTTTGATTTTCTTTTTCAAGGTTTTAAAGTTTTCATCATAGAGGTCCTTCACTTCTTTGGTTAAGTTAATTCCTAGGTATTTTATGTTTTGTGGTGCTATTAGGAATGGAATTGCTTTCCTGATTTCAGCCACACTTTTCTCATTGTTGACATACAGAAAAGCCATTGATTTTGGGAGGTTAATTTTATACCCTGCTACTTTGCCAAAGTTTTGAATCAGCTTGAGTAATTTGGGAGTGGAGTCTATGGGATTCTTTAAATACAAGATCATGTCATCTGCAAAGAGGGAGAGTTTTACTTCTTCTTTCCTTATTTTGATCCACTTTATGTTCGCATCTTGTCTTATTGCTGTAGCTAGGCATTGTAATACTAGATTGAAGAGCAGTGGAGAGGGTGGACATCCTTCTCTCGTTCCTGAGTTAAGGGGAAATGGCTTTAGTTTTTCACCATTGAGTATGATGCTGGCTGTAGGTTTGTCATATGCAGCCTTTATTGTACTGAGGAATGTTCCATGGATTCCTAATTTTTCCAGAACCTTCATCATAAAGGGGTGTTGGATCTTGTCAAGTGTTTTCTTCTGCATCTATTCAGATAACCATGTGGTTCTTATCCTTGCTCTTGTTGATGTGATGAATTATATTAATTGATTTGCGTATATTGGACCAGCTTTGCATCCCTGAAATGAATCCTGTTTGATCGTGGTGTATGATTTTTTGGATGAATTGCTGAAGTCGATTGGCCAAAATTTTGTTGAGAAATTTTGCATCGATATTCATGAAAAAAAAAATGGATCTATAGTTCTCTTTATTTGATGAGTCCCTACCTGGTTTTGGGATGAGGGTTATGATGGCTTTATAGAATGAGCTCAGTAGTGAACTTTCTCTTTCAATTTCATTGAAGAGTTGGAGCAGTATTGATGTGAGCTCTGCTTTGAAGGCCTTATAGAATTCCACTGTAAAGGCATCTGGTCCTGGGCTTTTCTTAGATAGGAAATCTCTTTTTTTGGGGGGGGTCCGGTAGTGGGGCCTGAACTCTGGGCCTGGGCGCTGTCCCTCAGCTCTTCAGCTCAAGGCTAGCACTCTACCACTTGAGCCACAGCGCCACTTCCGGCTTTTTTTTCTTTTTGCTTATGTGGTGCTGAGGAATCGAACCCATGCAAGGCAAGTGACCTACCACTGAGCCACCTTCCCAGCCCTTAGATGGGAAATCTCTTATTGCTGTTTCTATTTCAATGTTTGATATGGGCCTGTTAAGATGGTTTAACTCATCTAGGTTTAGTTTCGGCATGCCAAGTTCTCAAACTTATTAGCATAAACTTTTGAAAAGTATTCTCTTATAATGTTCTGAATGTTGGTTGTTTCTGCGGTGATGTTTCCATTCTCATCTCTGAGTTTATTTATTTGGGTGTGTTCTCTTCTTTTTCTGATAAGATTTGCTAAGAGTCTGTCAATTTTGTTTATTTTTTCGAAGAACCAACTCTTTGTTTTGTTGATTCTTTTTTTTTTTGGCAGGGGGTGGGGTTCGGTCATGGGGCCTGAACCCAGGATCTGGGCACTGTCCATCAGCTCTTCAGCTCAAGGCTAGTGGTCTACCACTTGAGCCACAGCGCCACTTATGGCTTTTTTCTTTTTGTTTATGTGGTGCTGAGGAATCGAACCCAGGGCCTCCAGCATGCAAGGCAAGCGCTCTAACACTGAGCCCCTTGTTGATTCTGAGCCCCTTGTTGATTCTTTCTATGGTTTTTTGGATTCTAATTCATTTAATTCTGATTTAACTTTAATTATTTCTCTCCGTCTACTGGATAGGGGTTTATATTGTTGCTCTTTTTCAAGGAGGCTCAGATGTCTCATTAAATTGTTGGTTTCAGATCTCTCCAATTTGTTGATGTAGGAACTCAGAGCTATAAACTTGCCCTTGATTACTGTCTTTGCTGTGTCCCAAAGGAGCTGGTAATTTGTGTGTTCATTTTTGTTGAATATGATGAACATTTGAATTTACTTTCTAATCTCTTCCATAATACACTTGTGATTCAGCAGTATGTTGTTCAGACTCCATTGTTACAGGACTTTCTTTGGTGGCTTTTGGTGTTGAGTTCTAATTTTATTCCCTTGTGTTCTGAGAGAATGCAAGGTATAACTTCAATGTTTCTGAATTTGGACAAGCTTGCTTTGTGACCTAAAATGTGGTCTATTTTGGAAAATGTTCCATGTGCTGCTGAGAAAAACATGTATTCTGATGCTGCTGAGTGAAATACTCGGTAGATGTCTGTAAAATCTAGTTGATCTAAGCAATGTTTAGATGTGTGGTTTCTCTGTTGAGTTTTTGCCGAGTTGATCTATCTAGTGGGGAAAGTGGTGTATTAAAATTCCCAACAATTAATGTCTTTGGATCTATGTGGGATTTGAGGGAAAGTAGTGTTTCTTGGATGAATTTGGGTGCTGCATTGTTTGGTGAATAGATATTTAGGATTGTAATATCCTCTTGAAGGAAAGATCCCTTAATTAGTATGTAGCGACCTTCTTTTCTTTTCTCACTAATTTTAATTTGAAGTCTACTTTATCTGATAGTAGGATTGCAACTCCTGCCATGCAATTGGGGTCCAGTTGCTTGGTAGATTTTGTTCCAGCCTTTCACATTCAAAATATGTTTTTTTTTTTATGGGCAAGATGTGACTCCTGAAGGCAGCAGATAGAAGGATCTTGCTTTTTAATCCAACTAAACAGTCTATGTCGCTTAATTGGAGAGTTAATTCCATTAATGTTGAGAGATAGGACTGAGAGGTATTTGGGAGTTCCTGCCATTTTATCCATCTTCTTGGGGGCTGTGGCAACTGGGTTCTTCCTAAGGTTCTTGGATTCGCAGTTTGGGTGAGGTTTCTTGGCCTTTATTGTGGTCTTGTTGGTTTTCTATTTGTAGGACATTTTTAAGAATCTTTTGTCGGGCTGGTTTGGTGGAGATATATTGTTTCAATTTTTCTTTGCTATGGAAACTTTTTATTTGACCTTCGGTTATGAAGGAGAGTTTAGCTGGGTACAGTATTCTTGGTTGATCGTTGTTTGTCTTTAAGGCATCATTCCAGGCTCTTCTTGTTTGATTGTCTCTGCTGAGAAATCTGAGGTGATTCTAGTTGGTTTCCCTTTATTAGTGATTGACCTTTTCTCCTTGACAGCTTCAAGGATCTTTTCCTTGGTCTGAATTGGTCCTGTTTGGATTATAATGTGACAGTGGGATGTCCTATTGTGGTCTGGTCTATTTGGTGTTCTAAAAGCTTCTTGTATCTGAATAGGCCTATCTTTTTGCGTGTTTGGGAAGTTCTCTGCTAGGATCCTGTTAAACAAATTTCCTAGACCATTAACTTTTCTTTCTAGGTGCTCTTCTACACCCATTATCCTTAGATTAGGCCTTCTGATGGTGTCTTCCAAGTGTTGAAGAGATTTATCATATTTCTTGGATTTGTCTTGGATGGTTGTATGTTCTTTCTCTATAATATCTATGCTGTCTTCAATCCCCAAGATTCGATCTACTGAATGGTCTAATTTATTATGAAAATTTTCTACTTTGTTTTTTTTTTGTATCTTTTCTTCTAGTTGGTCAGCTTTGATGGCTTCAAATTCTTTGTTGGAGCTTTTTTTAAGAGCTTATATGAACTTCTTTACTTCCTTAATTTGGTGTTCAGTTTTTATTCTCAAATCACTTAGTTGATTGGTTATGGTTTCCTTGGACCCCCATTCCTTCTGTTGGGTTCCATTCAGCATTCCCTTTGTGGTCTCCCTGACTTCTTTCAGCTCTCTGTTTATGGATTCCATGAATGCCTTTAGTGATTTTTCTTTATTCTCATCCTGCTCTCTCAATTCCTGTATTAATCTTTGATTAGCTTCTTCACCTTCATGGAGTTCCTGTAGTTCCCTTTGAGTGTTCTCAGCCTTCTCACGCCATTCCTGACATTCTCTTTAACTGATCTCAGCCTGCTCATGCCATTCCTTTATTTCTCTTTGAGTGTTCTCAAGCTTCTCATGCAATTCCTGTATCAATCTTTGAGTAACTTCCCCACGCTCATGATATTCCTGTATTAAACTTTGTTTTGCCTCCTCTCTCTCTCTATCATGCTCATACAGAGTCCTTTGCAGGTTTTCAATCTTTTCATTTACCATGTTTACCAGTAGTGTTTGTAGAGCCTTTTGGAACTCTCCTCTGGATTATTCATCATCTTTTCTGTCCCCTGAGTATCATGAGTGGGAGAAGACATACCTGGACTTGCCATTTTTCTTGTGTTTTTCTGGGTTGCTCTGCCTATTTGGGATGAAAGTAACACCAGTTTTATGCTAGCACACTATTTTAAGGCAAGCATCAACCAATGTATGTAGTTGCACAGTCAAAAGTCTGCAGATAGAATCTAGTTTAACAGATATATCTATTCAACATCAAACAACTATTTATTAATGGGCTACAAACTGCAAAGAATAATTTGGCAAACCAGAAATTATTAGGTTCAGGGAGAGATGTTGGTAAAAATAGGCATAGAGGGATGTGGAAAGACAGTGGGAGAGTTAACTTAACTAAATCCTAATCTCAAAGCTGGAAATAGGTTGGATAGAATGATAGTAGAGCCATACAACAGACAAGTGTGTCATATCTATAATATACTTGGAACTCAAAAAATTAAATCCCCCAACAACAAATACTCAAAGAAACAACTGCTCAATAAATAAGTGGGCTAAAGACTTAAAGAGAAACTTCTCTGAAGAAGAAAGAAGGATGGCCAATAGACACATGAAAAAATGCTCAACCTCTCTTGCCATAAAAGAAATGCAAATCAAAACAACATTGAGATACCACCTCACCCCATTTAGAATGGCAAAAATCAAGAACTCTAATAACAACAGATGCTGGAGGGGATGTGGACAGGAGGGAACCTTACTTCATTGTTGGTGGGAGTGCAAACTTGTTCAACCACTTTGGAAAGTAGTACGGAAGTCCCTCAAAAGACTCCACATAGAGCTCCCCTATGACCCAGCAGTCCCACTTTTAGGCATTTACCAAAATGTTCACAAACAAGACCACACTAAAACTACCAGCACAACTATGTTTATTGCAGCATTATTTACCATAGCAGATGAATGGATCAAGAAAATGTGGTATATATACACAATGGAATTCTATGCCTCCATCAGAAAGAATGACATTGTCCCATTTGTTAGGAAATGGAAAGACTTGGAAAAAATTATATTAAGTGAAGTAAGCCAAGCCCGAAAGAAACATAGGTCCCATTATTTCCCTTATTTGCAATATCTAGTATATGTATGAGTCAAGCAGAAAAGGTCGGATAAGGTGATGTTAGGAAAATGAACCCTAAGATATGTATTTTAAATGTTTTTTTCTTTCATGTATTTTTTCTAATGCAATTATAAGATTATTTCTTTGTTGCTTTCACTGTATTTGATGTCGGTATAATTTGTGGAGGGGAAGGGGAAAAACAAGTCGTTTAAATAAGGATACAGGTGGATCTGTTGCAACAATGAGAAGTACAAGTTGTCATGTTGAAAACGAGCTTTACAATGTTGGTGCGGGGGAAGGATTGGATGGAAGGGGCTGGAGGATTGGAAGGGATGGGAAGGGTAAACAAAGGAGGAGGCTACAATGCTTGATAAGAAATGTACTCACTCTCTTGCCCATGTAATTGTAACCCCTCTGTACAGTATTTTCACAATAAAAAAAGAATGATAGTAAAGAGAGAAGAAAAAAAGAAGAAAGAGCAAGAAAAAAGACAATAAAAATAGAAAAACATAATTAAAAATTAAAAAGTGCAACACTTATAAATAATGCAAACATGAAAATGTAATTTTCAGAGAAGAACGTGGATAAAATAAGGAAGGGGAGGGATAGAAAGGAGATGTGAAAAACTTTAAAATAAAAATGCTTAAAATATTTTAAAGGTATAAAGAGGTAGTACTGCTATTTAGGAACTTAAGTCTAAGAGGTTTTATATTGAGTAATAAATTTCTGGATTAAGTAGGTACAAGATGGGGGTTAAGGTCTAATATTCGACTACGGGTATATCTGAGAATGAATTGAACAGCAATTAAATCATGCAAAGAAGAATGAAAGAGAAGAAAAAGTAAAAAGAATGAGAAGGAAAGAAAAAAAGAATCAAATGGTTCATAGAGCTAAACAAAATAAATTTTTTAAAGAAAAAAGTGTACCGCTAAAATAAAAAATATAAGAGGAAGAAAAAAAGTTAATAGAAAACAAATTTTTGAAGTTAAAAAATTAAAAATTTTTAGAAAAAAATTTTATAAAAGGTACAAAAAATGAATTCTTTGATATTTTTTGGTAGGGATGGGAAGATCCTGTATCTCCCTTCTGTCTGTATCCAGTCTCTTAGTGGAGTTTCTGGTCTGGTTGTGGTGTTTGATTTTCCTGTGGCTTGGATGGTTTCTGAAGTCAGTTTGTTTGAGAAGGCAGAAAAAAGCTCTGCTTTACCCAGGAGTTTGTGATCTTCCTCCCAACTACAGAGGGAGATTTGCTTTGAGTATCACAAAAGAGGGAGATGGCTGTTTCCTCTAGTTTGGAGATGCTGTGAGGATAGGTTCTGGGTAGAGTTGAGGCCTTTCAGCAAACAGTAGCTTTTCCCTGAGGAGCTAGCTTCTGAGATACTCACAGAGCCCAGCCTGGAGCCATTCTCAGGGGTTATGTTTACTGAATTTCAATTGATTGTCAAGGCTGCTGTAGGGAGGGGCAGCCTCTGGCTCTGTTTACCCAGTGAAGAAAGCCCCTCCTGGGGCTGGCAGCCCAAGCTGGGTGACTTTTCCCTGGGGGGAGCAGAGCTGAGCCTGGCAGGTCAGGTTAGGTTTCTGTGACCTGCTGAATGACTCTTGTTTTCTTCCTGCTCAGCCAGGCCTTTGTCATTATCAAAGATGGAGATCTCCGGTAGTGGGGGGAGGGGAGCGGTGGCCTTCCCTCCTCTTCTCCCTGAGAAGGAGTGAGGATGTCAGGGTTCTACTCACACCACTGGAGTCTTGGTTTCCGGGTTAACTCTGGTCTGTGATCTGCAGGGTGATGATATCTGATCCTTGTCAGTTCTTGCTGGTGTTGAGTAGAATTTGCTCGCCTACTCCATCTGGTGACTTTGTCCCAGACTCTCTGTGTTGCAAGTATGGTGGCTACAGCCACTGTTGCCGCTGCTGCCCCTGCCGCTGCAGCTATGGCTGTTGGCAAGTTCTCATATCTGTCTCCTTGCCTGGATTTTCCCTCTCTGGCCTAACTTTCTGTACTGTGATGGCACACTTGGTGTGATTCTCTGGCTTAGGACTGTTCACTGGAACACTACAACTGCTTTCTATGCAAGAGCTTGTTTAGCCTCCAGCTTCTCCTCCGATATCTTCCCGGAACTCCTAATGATTTTTTACTGTTAGTTCATTAAGCAAATAAAGAATAAGGAAAGGCACAACTGCTGTCTAATTCACAGTAACAGAGATACTGGAAGATGAATCATTTCTCCCTACTTTACAAGACTTAAACTCAAAATTTCTTTATTAACTAATGTATTTTGCGAAGTAAATGCGTGGAAATATTAAACTTGGAAATAAAGTTCAATATTTAGCACAAAAAGGTTTTATTACTTATTGGTGTTTCAGATGGGTACCTGAAATCATACCAACTTCAAACATATTTGGATGCAGTATCTTGAGGCAAAAAAAGAGTAGTCTAGAAAGATCTGTGATGTGGAACATGGGGATTTCAGAGATCTGAAGATGGCCACCATTTTTGATCTGGATCATAGACATGGTGGCAGGTTAAGCAGTAAACCTGTCTACCTGCTGGTTCCTAAACATAATGAGGGCTCAGTCCAGAATTCCATCTTTGTCCTAAAAGTATGACCGACACTGTGTGAGGCCAAACCTCATGCACAATATCAGCAGGTCTACCTAAAGATGATTTAGTTGATGTCCACCTAAAATACAGTATGCATTTGAGAAAAAAAGTTTCACTAGTTTTAATTTTATTAAATTACTTTAAATTGTGTCTACACTATACATCATTTCATTGTGGTGAATCAAATGTTGGTAAACAACTCTGCATGAGTGTGAGTGTGTTTGTGTGATTTTCTGTGTTGGGTGGCTTTATACTAGAGATGTAATCTCTCTCCTTCTTGTAGATATTCATATTTACTGTTACTTTGTCGTTTGTTTTTTAAAACCATCATTGTGCTTGAATGCAGAGCCTGGGCTCTGTCCCTGAGCCTCTCTGTGCTTAAGGCTAGTATTCTACAATTTGAGCCATAGTGCCATTTTAAGCCTTTTCTGTTTATTTGGTACTCAGGATTGAATCCAGGGCCCCATGCATTCTAGGCAAACACTCTACTACTAAGCAACATTCCCAGTCCCTACTGATATTTCTCTATTCAATTTGGGTTTTGTTTTCTTTTTGCTGGTCTGGGGGCCTGGAAGATGACCTTGAGTTTCTTAGGAGCAAGCATAGTTCATTACCACTTAAGCCACAGCACCACTTCCAGCCTTTTCTCAAGAGCTTACTGGACATCACATTCTCACACTTTCCTGTCATTGGTGGCTTTAAACTGAGATTCTTAAATCTTAGTCTCCTGAGTAGCTGGGATGAGAGACATGAGCCACTAGCACCCACCTAGTATGATGTTTTGGGGATGGAGTCTCATGAGGTTCTGTGCCTGTTCTGGTTTTATATGGTCCTCCTAATCTCATCTTCCAGAAGATCTAGAAGTACAGGTTTAGCCACCCTTGCCTGGGTCTATTTTGCACTTCTACAGGTTAGGAATAACAATTAGCACCCATTTCTGATTCTGTAATTTCAGTCCTCCATTTCATTCGTTTGCCAATCTAAGTAAAGTTTGGTCCCATTTTTGTATCTTTTCAGTCATTGATGATTTTGTTTTCTATTACTTCATCTTGCATTTATATTTATGTGCTTCTTCTTGTCTTCATATTATGTTTACCATGCCAGTCTTTTCCTTGCTCTGTGAGGAGTGATGAGATGTGAGGAAGTTTTGGTCTTACCTTTTGTAACACATGTGTATAAGTTATGTCCCTTAGAATTATGGGAAGTGACTGTGCTGTGTTCAGAGGGAGACATCATCAAGATTTCTATAATCTCTGTACTTTTGAAAGTCAAAATGGTTACAATAAGTGTACATGTGCAAATGTTATGAAGATACTGGGGTAACATTAAAAATCCTGTTGTGAAACATGTTTCTGAGCCTTGATTATTTAAACATTTTTAACCAGCACATTTTGTAGTCTTTTAATTGTCCAGTCCTACTGCTCAAACTGAGACCCTGGGCACTGTCCCTGACCCCTTTCCACTAGGCTAGTGCTGTATCCCTGGAGCCACAGGACTGCTTATGGCCTTCTCTGAGTAGTTTTGTAATGACCCACAAGTGGGAAAATAATCCACAGAGGCACCATCAAAGTGACACAGGAGTTTATTGGTTGGTCTACAACCCTATCTTGGCTTGCCTCAGAAACAGGAGGAGCTTCAGCCTCCAAGGGAGAAAGTTGGTTTTCCTTTTTCCTCCTTCCCACAGGCTTCTCTGCTCTCCACGGGCCTCCTGATTCTTCATAGGCCTATCCCCAGGCCTCTCAGTCCTACGTGGGCCTCTCTTCCTGGGCCTTTCTGCTGGCCTGTGCTCCCCTCAGGCCGGCCCTGGTCTCCTCCTCAGGCTGGCCCATGTCTCTTCAGCAGGACAGTCCTGGTCTCCTCTGGCTTGAAGCTCCAGGAAGTGAATGTCTCCTGCACGTCTCTTTGCTGTCCCCCTTCTTTCTCTATCCCCGTCTCTGAACTCCACAACCTCCTGAGTTCCACGACCTCCTATATCTGGTGCTCCCCCAAGCCACCCTCTGATGTCCCACTCCAGCAGTCTAGCAGCTTGGCAGTGATGTCAGCATGGGCAGGACTTCAGCTCTGTGGCTTCTTGCAGTCATTGGGGAAGCCAGCCTCACAGACATTTCTGCCTGAGCTGGATTAAAACAGCCTCAGTTCTCAGCCTCCTGAGCTGCTGGGATCACACAGGATTGAGACAAAGAAACCCATTTTTATTTTTAATGTAGTGTTTCACTAAAGACAAATTGCATGGTGAATATGAATGTAAAAAGTCCCTAAAAATTCACCAAATAAAAGTTCTGGGTGTCACACACTCTTAAACCATAGATTTCCTGTTCCTGTACTCATTTCTAATGAGATCATCTTCAAGTTTCTCCATATTCCCTGGACTTCCCTCACCGTGGGTCACATATGTTGGAAGTTCAGTGGAGGTCATCAGTATCCACAATTCTCCAGTGTTTGTCATGGGGAAGCTCTGTTCCCCATGCACACAGTGTCATCACAATTCCAGGTGACATGATGAGCATGTACACAGAGGAAATGAGATCACACAGTTCTGAGCCATTATCTTGGGGCTCTGTGGCTGAGCACACTTGCTGTGACCACAGCTTCTGTAGGCCTAGGGCTTGAACTCAGGGCTTAGGCACTGTTTCTGAGCTTCTTTTTTGACTGGTTAGTGCTCTATCACTTCAGCCACAGTGCCACTTCTGCCCCTTTCTCTGTAATGTATTAGAGAAAAGTCTTAGGGACATTTTCTGGCCAGGCTGCCTTCTAACTGTGATTCTCTGCTCTGAGCCTCAAAGTGGCAAAGATTACAGGCATCTGCCACCAGCACCAGGCTTCTTTGGATGTCTTAATTATTTTGAATTGCTAGACTTGAAATGTGATACTGTAATAAGATGTTTCTTTTATAAATGGAACTTTGTGCACTACATGTGTTCCCATCTCAGTCTGCTATATGTATCTGCTGCTATTTAATTCTGGTGTGAATGCATTAAGACATTGTGCTTTTCATAACCAAGTGTTGTTTTACAAAATTTTAACTGTAATCATCTAAGATAATCTGGTTTATTGTAAGAAATAATGTTGCTTGTCATGCTCAGTACTGTAACCACAGCTATTCAAGAGGCTGAATTTGAAGTTCCAGGGTCAAAGCCAGCCTAGCAGAAAAGTGCATGAGCCTATTATCTCCAATCCGCTACCAAAACCAGAAGTGGAGCTGTGGCTTGAAGTGAAAAAGCACTAGACGAGCAAAATGAGCTCAGGAACAGCAGCAATGCCGCAATATTGACAAAAATAGAAAAAGAAAAAAGAAATAATGGTTCTATAAGCAAAATGTTAGTTGACAGCTACCTCACATGCATGAGACCCTGGGTTTGAATCCTCAGTACCACAAAAGCAGAAAAAGCTGGAAGTGACAATGTGGTTCAAGTGGATGAACGCTCCCCTTGAGCTGAAGTACTATGGGGCAGCGCCCAGGCAAGGAATTCAAGCCCTATGACAGAAACAAAAAAAAATGTTGGTAATGTCTCTGTATTCTGTCAAATATTTGTGTGTATCACTAATCATGCTATTAATTAATAATATTTCATGGAATTCTTTTCTTTTTTTCTATTGGTTCTTGGGCTTAGCCTAAGGGTATTGGAGCTGTGCATGAGCCTCTTTTTGCTCAAGACTAGTGTTCTACCTCGTGAGCCACAGTGTCACTTCTGGTGTATGAGTGGTTAATTGGAGATGAGAGTCTCATGGGGACTTTTCTGCCTGAACTGGCTTCAAACTGCAGTGCTCATGCAGCTGGCTTGGCTAACATGTTCATCCTTGTTTTGTTTTCATGCTATTTTTTGTGTCACAATAAAATCCATGATTTCCTAGATATGGAAGAGATGGCCGAAGCTGACATTGAAATGGGGGTTGCTTTCCTCACTCAGACTGCAGCTGGGATCCCGGGGAACTCCTGTCTCCTTTGTTTTTACAGCTACCCCCTCCTTAATGGACAGAAGGAGAAGCCCACAGACAGCATTCTCAGCCAACTGGTCTTTGCCAACAACTTGATTGTTTATCCAGAGGGATCCCTCAGATGATGGCAGGATTTGGATGGAAGTACTTTCTGGATGATGCCGGATGTAAAGTTGTTTTGTATTTGTTCAGAGTAGCCAGAGGGGTTTCTCTTATGCCACCTGCCTTCTGAATAGCTTCCAGGTCTCAAAGCTTTGCACTAGAAATGCTTGGTGGAAGATCACTACTAGATTCCCCAAGTGTTTTGCATTTTGTGGTTCCCTTCTCTGGATTCTGCACCTCCTGTAAATGTTTATGTGCCTCTGAGAGTGATTGGCCCAAGACACAAACAAAATGTCACTCTGCAGATGCATTATAGATACCGCTCCACAGTAATAACCCCACCCAAACCATTTGGATGTTTATCACAGATAGTCTTATTCTGTTTCATTGATATTATGTGCATGGTTTTCATGATGTGGGCCAGTGGCACCATGGTCTTTGTGCTGCACAGACAGAAGCTGAGTGTTTGGCACATTCACAGCCGCATTCCCTACCAAAGAACTGACCTCGAGGTTTGGGCCATGCACAACATCAGGATCTCTAATAAGAAATGTTCTGCCTGTACCAAGGAGACTTAGGGTTTCTTCTATTCTGTCCTGTAATGTTTTCACAGTGTGTGCTTTGACTCTGAGTACTTTGATCCATTTGGAGTTGATTCTGGTGCAGGGTGATATATGAGGATCTAGCTTTAATTTTCTACAAGTGATTAACCAATTTTACCAGCACCATTTACTGAAGAGGCTGTCTTTCTTCCATTCTATTTTTTTAGCTCCCTTATCAATGATTAGATTGCTAGAGGTCTGTGGAGTCATTTCTGAGGTTTCAATTGTATTCCATTGGTCCTGAGGTCTGTTCTTGTGCCAGTACCAAGCTGTTTTGATTACTATGGATTTGTAGTAGAGTTTGAAATTTGGTATTGATATTCCTCCAGCACTGTTCTTTTTTTTATTGTGGGAATAACATACAGAGGAGTTACAATTACATGGGCAAGATAACGCGTATATTTCTTATCAACCATTGTTGCCTCCTCGTTGTTTCCCCTTCTCATCCCTTCCCATACTCCTCCCCTCCCCCCACCCGATTCTCCCCCTAACCCCCACCAAAGTTGTTAAGTTCGTTTTTCGACATAACAACTTGTACATCTCAATGTTGCAATGGGTCCAACTGTATCCCTAGTTAAATGATTTGTTTTTTTCCCTTCTCCTCCACAAATTATACCAATATGAAATACAGTGAAAGTATGGGTTATACTGTGGGGAAGGGACATACAAAGCAACATAGAAATCATCTTATAAATATGATAGAAACAATTGCATGAAAGAAAAAAACATTTGAATACTTATCTTGATGTTGATTCCCGTAACACCAACTTATCTGAACTTTTCTGCTTGACTCACCCATATACTAGTTTTTGCAAATAAGGGAAACCACGGGACCCATGTTTCTTTGGGCCTGGCTTACTTCACTTAATATAATTGTTTCCAAGTCGTTCCATTTCCTAACAAATGGGGCACTGTCATTCTTTCTGATAGAGGCATAGAATTCCATTATGTATATATACCATATTCCCTTGATCCATTCATCTACAGAGGGGCATCTGGGTTGGTTCCATATCTTAGCTATGGTAAATAATGATGCAATAAACGTAGTCGTGCTGGTACCTTTAGTGTGGTCTTGTTTGTGAACATTTGGGTAAATGGCCAAAAGTGGGATTGCCAGGTCATAGGGGAGCTCTATGTGGAGTCTTTTGAGGAACCTCCATACTGCTTTCCAATGTGGTTGAACAAGATAACATTCCCACCAACAACGCAGTAAGGTTCCCTTCTGTCCACATCCCCTCCAGCATCTGTTGTTATTAGAGTTCTTGATTATAGCCATTCTGACTGGGATGAGGTAGTATCTCAATGTTCTTTTGATATGCATTTGTTTTATGACTAGAGAGGTTGAGCATTTCTTTATGTATCTATTGGCCATCCTTCTTTCCTCTTCAGAGAAGTTTCTCTGTAAGTCTTTAGCCCACTTATTTATTGGGCAGTTGTTTCTTTGAAGATTTGTTTTGGGCGGATTTAATTTTTTAAGTTCCATATATATTTTAGATATGAGACCCTTGTCTGTTGTATGGCTAGTGAGTATCTTTTACAAATCCATGGGCTTTCTATTGATCTTGTGAGCTATGTTCTTTACCGTGCAGAAGCTCTGCAGCTTCATGCAATCCCATTTGTCCAACCTTTCTTTGATTTGTTGTTTCTGGGGCTCTATTAAGAAAATTTCTGCCTGTGCCAAGGAGACCATCCTGTAATGTTTTCAGAGTGTCTGCTTTGACTCTGAGGTCTTTGATCCATTTGGAGTTGAATCTGGTGCACGGTGATATGTAAGTATCTAGCTTTAGTTTTCTACATGTAGTTAACCAAATTTGCCAGCACCATTTACTGAAGAGGCTGTCTTTTTCCATTCTATTTTTTTAGCTCCCTTATCGAAGATTAGATGCGTATAGGACTTTAGGTTCATTTCTGGGTTTTCAAATCTATTCCATTGTTCCTGGGGTCTGTTCTTGTGCCAGTACCAAGCTGTTTTGATTACTATGGCTTTGTAGTAGAGTTTGAAATTTGGTATTGATATTCCTCCAACATGGTTCTTTCTGTTAAAGATAGTTCTTGCTATTCAGGTTCTTTTATTGTTCCATACGGATTTTTGGATTGCCTCTTGATTTCCTTGAGGAATGAGATTGGAATTTTGAAAGGTATTGCATTGAATTTGTAGATAGCCTTGGGAAGTATTGCCATTTTCAAAATGTCCATCTTTCCAATCCAGGATCATGGGAGTTTTTGCCGCTTCCTAAGTTCTGTTTTGATTTCCTTTTTCAGGTTTTTAAAGTTTTCATCATAGAGGCCCTTCACTTCTTTGGTTAAGTTAATTCTTAGGTATTTATTTTTCGTGGGTCCATTATGAACGGAGTTGCTTTCCTGATTTCAGTCACACTTTTCTCATTGTTGGCACATAGAAAAGCTATTGATTTTTGAGGGTTAATTTTATACCCTGATACTTTGTCAAAGTTTTGAATCAGCTTGAGTAATTTGGGAGCGGAGTCCATGGGATTCTTTAAATACAAGATCATGTCATCTGCAAAGAGGGAGAGTTTTACTTCATCTTTCCCTATTTGGATTCCCTTTATGTTTGCATCTTTTCTTATTGCTGTAGATAGGCTTTCTAATAGTAGATTGAAGAACATTGTAAGGAGTGGTTATCCTTGTCTCATTCCTGAGTTCATAGGAAGTGGCTTTAGTTTTTCACCATTGAGTTTAATACTGGATGTAGGTTTGTCATATACAGCCTTTATTGTATTCAGGAAGGTCCATGGATTCCTAGTTTTTCCAGAACCGTCATCATAAAGGGTGTTGAATCTTTTATTTTTATTTTTATATTTTTTGAACATACTGTACAGAAGGCTTACAATTACATGGGCAAGATAATGAGTACATTTCTTATCAAGCATTGCAGCCTCCTCCTTTGTTTGCCCTTCACAACCCTTCCCAGCCTCTCATCGCCCCCGACCCAGTTCTCCCCACACACACAAAGTTGTAAAGTTCGTTTTCCACATGACAACTTGTACTTCTCATTGTTGCAATGGGTCCACCTGTATCCTTTTTTAAACGACTTGTTTTTCCCCATCTCCTCCACAAATTATACCGACATCAAAAATAGAGAAAGCAGGGGTTATACTGTGGGAGAGGGACATACAAAGCAACAAAGAAATAAGCTTATAAATGTGTTAGAAACAAATGCATGAAAGAAAAAACATTTAAGTACATATCTAAGGGCTCATTTTCCTAACATCACATTATCTGACCTTTTCTGCTTGACTCATACATATACTAGATATTGCAAAAAAGGGAAATCATGGGACCTATGCTTCTTTGGGCTTGGCTTACTTCACTTAATAAAATTTTTTCCAAGCCTTTCCATTTCCTAACAAATGGAGCAATGTCATTCTTTCTCATTGAGGAATAGAATTGCATTGTGTATATATACCACATTTTCTTGATCCATTCATCTACTGAAGGGCATCTGGGTTGGTTCCATACCTTAGCTATAGTAAATAATGCTGCAATAAACATAGTTGTGCTGGTAGCTTTAGTGTGGTCTTGTTTGTAAACATTTGGGTAAATGCTCAGTGTGACTCTTATCTCCAATAAACCACTAGAAAACAGGAAGTGATGCTGTGGATCAAATGGTAGAGCACTAGTCTTGAGCTAAAGT
>NW_012267321.1:4325854-4363436 GCF_000151885.1 Dipodomys ordii | reverse complement strand
TTACACTCCACCAACAATGAAGTAAGGTTCCTTTCTGTCCACATCCCCTCCAGCATCTGTTGTTATTAGAGTTCATGATTTTTGCCATTCTAACTGGAGTGAGGTGGTATCTCAATGTTGTTTTGATTTGCATTTCTTTTATGGCTAGGGAGGTTGAACATTTCTTCATGTGAGTATTGGCCATCCTTCTTTCTTCTTCAGAGAAGTTTCTCTTTAAGTCGTTAGCCCACTTATTTATTGCAAGTTGTTTCTTTGAGAATTTGTTGTTGGGGGATTTAATTTTTTGAGTTCCAAGTATATTTTAGATATGAGACCCTTGTCCATTGTCTGGCTAGCGAGGATCTTCTCCCAATTCTTGGGCTTTCTATTGATCTTGCTAGCTATTTCCTTTGCCATGAAGGAGCTCTGCAAGTTCATGCAATCCCATTTGTCCAAACTTTCTTTGATTTGTTGTGTTTCCGGGTCTCTATTCAGAAAATTTCAGCCTGAGCCAAGGAGACCTAGGGTTTCTACTATTCCATCCTGTAATGTTTTCAGAGTGTCTGCTTTGACTCCGAGGTCTTTGATTCATTTGGATTTGATTCTGTTGCAAGGTGATATATAAGTATCTAGCTTTAGTTTTCTACACGTAGTTAACCAAATTTGCCAGCACCAGTTACTGAAGAGGCTGTTTTTCTTCCATTCTATTATTTTAGCTCCCTTATCAAAGATTAGTTTGCTATAGGTCTCTAGATTCATTTCTGGGTTTTCATTCTATTCCATTGGTCCTGAGGTCTGTTCTTGTGCCAATACCAAGCTGTTTTGATTACTATGGCTTTATAGTAGAGTTTGATATTAGGTATTGATATTCCTCCAGCAGTGTCCATTCTGTTAAGGAGCGTTTTTGCTATTCCGGGTCTTTTATTGTTCCATATGAATTTTTGGATTGCCTCTTCTATTTCCTTGAAGAATGAGGTCGGAATTTTGATAGGTATCGCATTGAATTTGTAGATAGCCTTGGGAAGTATTGCCATTTTCACGATGTTAATCTTTCCAATCCAGGAGCATGGGTGGTTTTGCTATTTTCTAAGTTCTGTTTGATTTCCTTTTTCAAGGTTTTAAAGTATTCTTCATAGAGGTCCTTCTCTTCTTTTGTTAAGTTAATTCCTAGGTATTTTATTTTTTGTGGGGCTATTACAAATGGAGTTGCTTTCCTGATTTCAGCCACACTTTTCTCATTGTTGGCATACAGAAAAGCCATTGATTTTGGGTTGTTAATTTTATACCCTGCTACTTTGCCAAAGGTTTTAATCAGCTTGAGTAATTTGGGAGTCGAGTCTATGGGATTCTTTAAATACAAGATCATGTCATCTGCAAAGAGGGAGAAATTTATTTCTTCTTTCCCTAATTATATCCACTTTATGTTTGCATCCTGTCTTAGTCCTGTAGGTAGGCATTCTAATACTAAATTGAAGAGAAGTGGAGAGCGTGGACATCCTTGTCTTATTCCTGAGTTAAAAGGAAATGGCTTTAGTTTTTCACCATTTAGTATAATGCTGGCTGTAGGGATGTCATATACTGCCTTTATTGTATTGAGGAATGTTCCATGGATTCTTAAATTTTCCAAAATCTTCATCATAAAGGGGTGTTGCATCTTGTTGAATGCTTTTTCTGCATCTATAGAGATAACCATGTGGTTCTTATCCTTGCTCCTGTTGATGTGATGAAAAATATTAATTGATTTGCGTATATTGAACCTGCTTTGCACCCCTGAAATGAATCCTTTTTGATCGTGGTCTATGATTTTTTAGATGAATTGTTGAAGTCGATTGGCCAAAATTTTGTTGAGAAGTTTTGCATCAATGTTCATCAAAGAAATGGGTCTATAGGTCCCTTTCTTTGATGAGTACATGTCTGGTTTGGGGATGAGGTTATTTTAGCTTCATAGAATGAATTTGGTAGTGAACTTTGTCTTTCAATTTTCTTGAATAGTTGAAGGAGTATCGGTGTGAGTTCTGCTTTGAAGGCCTTGTAGAATTGCTCTGTAAAACGATCTGGTCCTGGGTTTTTCTTAGATGGGAGGTCTCTTATTGATGTTTCTATTTCAATGCATGATATTGGCCAGTTAAGATGGTTTAACTCATCTTGGTTTAGTTTTGGCATGTCAATATTTGCTAGGAAAAGATCCATTTCTGCTAATTTCTCAAAATTATTAGCATAAGGGTTTGAGAAGTATTCCCTTATAATATTCTAAATCTTGGTTGTTTCTGTGGTGATGTTTCCATTCTCATCTCTGAGTTTATTTATTTGGGTGTGTTCTCTTCTTTTTCTGATAGGATTTGCTGAAGGTCTGAATTTTGTTAATTTTTTTTGATGAACCAACTCTTTGTTTTGTTGATTCTATGGGTATTTTTTAATTAGTTTAATTTTGATTTAATTTTAATTGTTTCTTTCTTTATATTGGATTGGAATTCATCTTCCTGCTCTTTTTCATGAAGGTTCAGATGTCTGATTAAATTGTTGGTTTCAGTTCTCTCCAATTTGTTTATGTAGGAACTCAGAGTTATAAACTTGTCTCTGAGTAATGCCTTTGCTGTTTCCCAGAGGAGCTGGTAATTTGTGTGTTCATTTTTGTTGAATATCATGAACTTTTGAATTTCCTTTCTAATCCCTTCCATGACCCATTTGTTATTGAACAGTGTGTTGTTCATCCTCCATGTGTTACAGAACTTTCTTTTTTGGCTTTTGGTGTTGAGTTCTAATTTTATTCCCTTTTGGTCTGAGAGAATTTAAGGTATAATTTCAATGTTTCTGAATTTGGACAAGTTTGCTTTGTGACCTAAAATGTGGTCTATTTTGGAAAATGTTCCATGTGCTGCTGAGAAAAACCTGTATTCTGATGCTGCTGGGTGAAATATTCTGTAGATGTCTGTTATATCTAGTTTATCTATGTAGTTGTTAAGATCTGAGGTTTCTCTTGAGTGTTTGCCGACTTGATCTATGTAGTGGGGATAGTGGTCCGTTAAAGTTCCTTATAATTAATATCTTAAGACCTATTTGAGATTTGAGGGAAAGTATTATTTCTTGGATAAATTTGGGTGTTCCGGTGTTTGGCGAATAGATATTTAAATTGTAATATCCTCCTGAAGGATAGATCCCTTAATTAGTATGTAGCGACCTTCTTTATCTCTTCTCATTAATTTTAATTTGAAGTCTATTTTATCTGATATTAGGATTGCAACTCCTGCCTGTTTATGGAGGCCATATGCTTGGTGGATTTTGTTCCAGACTTTCACCTTCAAAATGTGTTTATTTTTATGAGTATGGTGTGACTCCTGAAGGTAGTGAGAAGGATCTTGCTTTTTTATGTAACTAGACACTCTACGTCACTTATTTGGAGGGTTAAGTCTGTTAATGTTAACAGTTAGGACTGCGGGGTTTTGGGGAGTTCCTGGATGTTATCTACCTTCTTGGGGGCTATGGCAACTGGGTTCTTCCTATGGTTCTTGAATTCTCAGTTTGGGTGCAGTTTCTGGCCTCTATTGTGGTCTTGTTGGTTTTCTATGTGTAGGATATCTTTAAGTATCTTTTGTATGGCTGGTTTGATGAAGATATGTTTGTTTTTCTTTGCTATGGAAGGTATTTATTTGACCTTCAGATATGATGGAGAGTTTAGCTGGGTATAGTATTCTTGGTTGATATTTGTTTGTTTTTAGGGCATGGCATACATCATTCCAGGCTATTCTTGCTTTAATTGTCTGTGCTGAGAAATCTGAAGTGATTCTAATTTATTTCCTTTTATAGGTTATTGTTCTCTTCTCATTGACAGCTTTTACATCTTTTCCTTGGTCTGAATTGATCTTGTCTGGATTATAATGTGAGGGTGGGTTGTCCTGTTCTGATCAGTTCTATTTGGAGTTCTAAAACCTTCTTGTATCTGAGTAGGGCTATGTTTTTGCATGTTTGGGAAGTTCTCTGTTAAGATCCTGTTAAACAAATTTCCTAGACCATTAACTTCTGTTTCTAGAAGCTCGTCTACACTCATTATCCTTAGATTAGGCCTTCTGATGGTGTCTTTCAGATGTTGCATAGGTCTATCATATTTTTGGATTTGTCTTGGATGGTTGTATGTTCTTTCTCTATAATATCTAGGCTGTCTTCAATCCCCAAGATTTGATCTTCTGCATTATCTAACCTACTGCCAAGACTTTCTGCTTTGTTTTTTATTTCTTTTCCTTCTAATTGGTCGGCTTTGATGACTTCAAATTCCTTGTTAGAGCTTTGTTTTAGATCTTGTATAAACTTCTCTATATCCTTAATTTGGTGTTTGGTGTTTATTCTCAAATCACTTAGTTGATTGGTTATGGATTCCCTGGTCTCCCATTCCTTTTGTTTTGCTCCTTCTGCATTCCCTTGGTGGTTTCCCTGAATTCTTTCAGCTCTCTGTTTATGGATTCCATGAATGCCTTTAGTGATGTTTGTCTATTCTCATCCTGCTCTCTCATTTCCTGTATTACTCTTTGATTAGCTTCCTCATGTTCACGCTACTCCTGTAGTTCTGTTTGACTGTTCTCAGCCTGCTCATGCCATTCCTTACATTCTCTTTATCTGTACTCAGTCTGCTCATGCAATTCCTGTCTATCTCTTGGACTGTTCTCAGCCTGCTCATGCAATCCTTTTATTTGTCTTTGAGTGTTCTCAACCTGCTTATGCAATTCCTGTATCAATCTTTGTGTAGCTTACTCATGATCATGAGATTCCTGTATTGATCTTTGGCTTGCCTCCTCTCTCCCTATCATGCTCATACTGAGTCCTCTATAGGTTTTCAATCTTTTTATTCACTATATTTGCCAGTAGTATTTGTATAGCTTTTTGGAACTCTCCTTTGGATTATTCATTATCTTTTCTGTCCCCTGATTATCATGAGTGGGAGTTGAGATTCCCGGACTTGCCATTTTTCTTGTGCTTTTTCGGCCTGTTCTGCCCATTGGTATGAAAGTAACACCAGTTTTGTGGTAGAACACTATTTTCAGGCAAGTATCAACCAAAGTCCTGTAGTTGCTCATTCAAAAGTCTGCAGATACAATCTAGTTCAGCAGATACAATCTATTCAACATTTAAACAACTATGTTTTAATGGGCTAAGAACAGCAAAGAAGAATTTGGCAAAGCAGAAATTATTAGGTTTAGGGAGAATTATGGGAAAAATAAGATTAGAGGGATGTGGAAAGGTAAAAGGAGAGTGAAATTAACCAAATCATAATCTCATAGAGGGAAATGGATTGGACAGAATGATAGGAGAGAGAGAAGGGAAGAATAAAAGAGAGAGACAAGAAAATATGGAAGAACAAAAATTTAAATGTAAAAAGTGAAACACTTAAAATTTTGCAATTTTAAAGAAGCAATATTGAGAGACGATCGGGATAGGATGAGAGGTGGAAAGATATAGAAAGGAGACATGAAAAAATAAAAAAACAAAAATACTTAAAATGTTACATATTTATAAAGAGATAATACTGCTGTTAAGGTATTTAAGCCTAAGAGTTTTCGAATTGAGTAACAAATTTCTGGATTAAGTGTACACAATGGGGGATAATCGATGGCAGGTATATCTGAGATGAGCAGAACAGCAATTAATGCACACAAAAACGAATGAAAGAGAAAAAAAGTGAAAAGAATGAGAAAGAAAGAAAGGACCAAAAGTTCAGTAGAGATGTAAAAAAGCACACACACATATACACCTAAAATAAAAATTATAAGAAGAAAAAAAGATGAATAGAAAACAGATTTAATTAATTTTTTAAAAGGTACAAAAAAGGAGTTCTTTGTTTGTTTTGTTGGGGGGTGGAGATGGGAAGATCCTGTATGTCCTTGTGTCTGGAACCAGTCCCTTGGTGGAATCTCTGGTCTGCTTGTGGTGTTTGGTTTTCCTGTGGCTTGATTGGTTTCTTAAGTCAGTTTGTTTGAGCAGGCAGAAAAATGCTCTGATTTACCCAGGATTTTGTGATCCTCCTCCCTGGCTACTTCAATGGGAGGGAAATCTGCTTTGAGTATCACAAAAGAGGGAGATGGCTGTTTTCTCTAGTTTGGAGATGCTGTGATGAGCCTAGGTTCTGGGTAGAGTTGAGGCCTTTCAGCAAACAGCAGCTTTTCCCTGAGGAGCTAGCTTCTGAGAAACTCACAGAGCCCAGCCTGGAGCCATTCTCAGGGTTTATGCTTACTGGATTTCAATTGATTGCCTGGGCTGCTGTAGGGAGTGGCGACCTCTGGCTCTGTTTACCCAGTGAAGAAAGCCACACCTCCGGGGTTGAACTTTCACTGCTTAGGCTGGGTGAATTTTTCCTTGGTGGAGTTGAGCCTGGCAGGTCTGGGCAGGTTCATGTGACCTGCTAAATAACTCTTTTGTTTTCTCCCAAGGCCTGATTTGGAGCTAGCTGCTCAGCCTGGCCTTTGTCTGTATCAGAGATGGAGATCTCTAATAGTAGTGGGAAGGAGAGGTGGCCTTCCCTCCTCTGCTCCCTGAGAAGGAGTGAGGATGTCAGGGTTCTACTCACACCACCGGAGTCTTGGTTCCTGGGTCGTCTCTGGTCTGTGAACTGCAGAATGAAGCTATCTTCTCCTTGTCAGTTCTTGCTGGTGTTGAGTAGAATCTGCTCACCCACTGTGTCTGGTGCCTTTGTCCTGGACTCTCTGTGTTGTAGGTATGGTGGCTATGGCGGCTATGGCTGCTGGTGCCAATGCCGCTACCATGCCACGACTGTTGACAAGTGCTCAGATTTGTCTCCTTGCCTGGATTTTCCCTCTCTGGCCAAACTCTCCGTACTGTGATAACATACATGGTGTAATTCTCTGGCCTAGGACTGTTCACTGAAACACTAAAACTGCTCTCTATGCGAGAACTTGTTTAGCCTCCTGCTTCTCCTCTGCCATCTTCCCAGAACTCCTCTAGATGGTTCTTTAATCAAGTGAAGTTTGTGTATTACTTATGTTTCCATCTTAGTGTACCATAGTCTTCGCTGCTATTTAATTGTGGTGTGAATGTATTAAGACATTATGCTTTTTTTTGGGGGGGGGGTCCGGTCGTGGGGCCTGAACTCTAGGCCTGGGCACTGTCCCTCAGCTCTTCAGCTCAAGGCTAACGCTCTACCACTTGAGCCACAGCGCCACTTCCGGCTTTTTTCTGTTTGCTTATGTGGTGCTGAGGAATCGAACCCAGGGTCTTGAGCATGCAAGGCAAGCGCTCTACCACTGAGCCACCTTCCCAGCCCGACATTATGCTTTTTATAAACAAGTGTTGGTTTATAAAATTTTAACTGTTTTCATCTAAGATAATCTCCTTTATTATAAGCAATGTTGCTTCTCGGGCTCAAGACTGTATCCCCAGCTATTCAGGAGGCCAAATTGTGAGGATCCAGGTTCAAAGCCAGCCTAGCAGAAAAGTCCATGAGCCTCTTATCCCCAATCCATTACCAAAAATCAGAAGTGGAGCTGTGGCTCAAAGTGGAATAGCACTAGCCTTGAGCAAAATGAGTTCAGAAACAGCACCAAGGCCCCACTAGTTACAAGAAAGAGAGAAAGAAAAAAGAAACAATGGTTCTTATAAGCAAAATGTTGGTTGAGTACTGGGAAGGTGGCTCAGTGGTAGAGTGCTTACCTCACATGCATGAGGACCTGCAATCGATTCCTCAACACTGTGTAAGTAGAAAAAGCCGGAAGTGGTGCTGTGGCTCAAGTTGTAGAGCACTTTCCTTGAGTTCAAGAGCTGAGGGGCAGTGCTCAGGAAGGGAGCTCAAGCCCCATGACTGGCAAAAAAAATGTTGGTAAAGTCTCAATGTTCTCTCAAATAATTGTGAGCATCATTAATCATGCTACTAATTAATAACATTTTATGGAATTCTTTTTTTTCTGTTGGTTCTTGGGCTTATCCTCAGGGCATTGGAGCTGTGCATGAGCCTCTTTTTGCTCAAGGCTAGTGCTCTACCTCCTGAGCCACAGCCTCACTTCTGGTGTATAAGTGATTAATTAGAGATGAAAGTCTCAAGGGGACTTTTCTGCCTGAACTGGCTTCAAATGGCAGTGCTCATGCAGCTTGTTCATCCTTGTTTTGTTTTCATGCTATTTTTTGTGTCACAATAAAATCATCATAGATTTCCTAGATATGGAAGAGATGACTGAAGCCAACATTGAAATGGGGGTTGTTTTCCTCACTCAGACTGCAGCTGGGGTCCTGGGGAACTCCTGTCTCCTTTGTTTTTACAGCTACACTCTCCTCACTGGACAGAGGTGAGGCCCACAGACCACATCCTCAGCCATCTGGTCGTTGCCAACAACTTGGTTGGTTTATCCACTGGGATCCCGCATACAATGGCAGGATTTGGATGGAAGTACTTCCTGGATGATGCCGGATGTAAACTTGTTTTGTATTTCCACAGAGTAGCCAGAGGGGTTTCTTTTAATGCCACCTGTCTTCTGAGTGGCTTCCAGGTCTCAAAGCTTTGCCTTGGATCTGAATCTTCCTGATTGAACCTTCCTGATTGAACCTTGCATGTGTGAGCCACTGCATCCACCTTGGATCAATCCTTTATTATTTTTAATAATAATAATAATAATGGGCCTTGAGCTCAGATCCTGGGCACTTCTCTGGAGCTCTTTTGCTCAAGGTTAACACTGTACTATTTTGGTCCACAGCACCACTTCACACTTTTTCTGAGTAGTTTATTGAAGAGAGGAGTGTCATGGACTTTCGTACCAGGCTAGGTTTGAATTGAGATCCTCATATCTCAGCCTCCTGGGTAGCTGCGATTACAGGCATGTGCCACCAGAGCCTGGCATAAATTCTTATCTTTAAAATTATTAAATGAGTGTATACTAGATGGTGTTATGTAACAATCTGTGTGAAACTGACTGAAAGCAGATTATGGCAGTATCTCAGAAGGGAAGTTCCTGACTATGCAAGGCCTCAGATTTGCTGCCTGAACCTAAAATAAAATAAAGTTATAGAAAATTTCAATGTAGGTAATGTGGCCTAATGATCTTTTACTGTTAGTTCAGTAAAAAAAATGTTGCATAAGGTGCAATTACTAATTTGCAGTAACTGAGATACAAGATGAAGAATGTTTTCACCCTATTATGCAGGAATTACACATCATTTTTCTTCATTACCTCATGAATTGTGCTGAGTAAGTGTAATGAGAGGAAGTATTAAACTTGGAAATAAATACTTGGAAATACTTAGGACAAAATCAAAGTGTTATTACCTATTGTTTTGTCACATACATACCTGAAAACATATTACCTTGAAGCATATTTAGATCCAGCAACTTCAGGTAAGAAGAGTATTCTAGAAAGTTCTCTTCTTTGTATCACAGGTATTTCAGAGATCTGAAGACATCCGCCATGTTTGACCTGGACCAGGAGATATGGAGTCAGGTCAAGCAGTAAACTTGTGTCACTGCTGGTTCCTAAATATAGCCCCCATCAGTCCATAATTCCATCCTGCCCTAAAATTAGGACAGACTCTGTTTGAGGCCTAACCTCATGCCCAATATCAGAAGATCTACTTAGAGATGATTCAGTTGATATTCAACCAAGACCTGGTATGCATTTGACAAAAATATTTTCATAAGTTTTTATTTTATTAAATTGCTAGAAATGGTTCCTACAATTCACATCATTTTACTGTGTTGATTGTAATAGGTAAACAACTCTTCAGTGTTTGTCTGCAAGAGAGAGAGACAGAGAGAGGGACACAGACAGACAGACAGACAGGCAGACAGACAGACAGACAGACAGACAGATTGACTGAGAGAGGACAGAGAGAGGATAAGAATCTTTGGGACTTTTCTGCCCAAGCTGGCTTCAAACTATAATCTTCAGATCTCAGAATCCTGACTAGTTTGGACTACAGTCTTGAGCTACAGGCATTCATTTTTTTATTTTTTCTTTTTCATTTCTTTTCTTTCTCCTTTTTTTTCCGGTCATGGGGCTTTACCTCTGGGCCTGAGCACTGTCCTGCAGCTCTTCATCTCGAAGCAAGCACCCTAAGACTTGAGCCACAGCACCAATGCTGTTTTTCGGGTGGTTTATTGCAGACAAGAGTTTCTGGCCTTGATCCATTCGTCTACTGAGGGGCATCTGGGTTGGTTCCATATCTTACCTATAGTAAATAATGTTGCAATGAACATAGTCGTGCTGGTAGCTTTAGTGTTGTCCTGTTTGTAAACATTTAAGTAAATGCCCAAAAGTGGGATATACACAATGGAATTCTATGCCTCCATCAGAAAGAATGACATTGCCCCATTTGTTAAGAAATGGAAAGGCTTGGAAAAAATTATATTAAGTGTAGTAAGCCAGACCCAAAGAAACATAGGTCCCATGGTTTCCCTTATTTGCAATATCTAGTATATGTCTCAGTCAAGCAGAAAAGGTCAGATAAGGTGATGTTAGGGAAACGACCCTAAGATATGTATTCAAATGTTATGTTTCTTTCATGCGATTGTTTCTAACACATTTATAAGATTATTTCTTTGTTGCTTTGTATGTCCCTCCCCCACAGTACAACGCCTGCTTTTACTGTATTTGATGTTGTTATAATTTGTGGAGGGTAAGGGAAAAAACAAGTCGTTTAAATAAGGATACAGGTGGACCCATTGCAACAATTAGATGTATAAGTCGTTATATCGAAAACGAACTTTACAACTTTCATGGGGGGGTGGGGAGAATTCGGTGGGGGGGGGAGGATGGGAAGGGGAAACAAAGGAGGAGGCTACAATGCTTGATAAAAATGGACTCATTATCTTGCCCATGTAATTGTAACTCCTCTGTACAGTATTTTCACAATTAAAAAAAGTAAAGAGTTTCTGGCCTTTCATGCACCGGCTGGCTTTGAACCATTATCCTCATATGTCAGCCTCCTGAGTAGCTAGGATTGCAGGCATAATCCACCAGCACCCAGCTTTTTTCTTTTAACCTTAATGATTTGCTAAGGAAAGAAATTACTTAGTGTAGAAAAAAGAAATGCACTTCAAATTCACCAAAACCATTTGCTCAGTTTATACTCTTATATAATGGATTTCCTTTTTCTCTACTCACTTCTAATGAGATAAGCGTCAAAAGTTCCGCATATTCCCAGGACTTTCCTTACCATAGGTCACATCTGTTGGAAATGGTCGTGGAAGTTCAGTGGTACTCAGTATCCACAATTCTCCACTGTTTGTCATAGGGAAAGTCTGTTCTCCATGCACACAGTGTCACCACACTTCCAGGTGACATGATGAGCACGCCCACAGAGGAAATGAGATCACACTGTCCTGAGTCTTTTTCTTGAGGCTCTGTGGCTGAGCACACATGCTGTGACCACCACTCTGCCTCTCTTTCCTGACAGCCAATTCCTATTGGGTAAGCAGCTATTCTTCTCAGGCAAGTGAAAGTAGTAAATGGAACTCATCAAGAAAATTCAGAAGTAACTTCTTTGTAAAATGTGTGCTGTGTGGGGTTAGAATGAGGAACATGTCTTGAATTTTAGGAAAAATATTTGGTAAGAGTCACAAGCCTGTCTCCTGCCTTGGTGCAGCTCCACATCCCTTCATATCCTGGACACCACACCACTTTGTGTGCTCAGGGTTACATCCACAAACTTCGTTGTCATGAGTAATGTCTCAATGTGATATCTCCCTACATTTAAAGCAATACCATATTATTTGATGATAGACATTGGAAGAGATTTTGCAAAAGAAGAAATTGTCACCTGACAAATTATTCTATGCATGTATGAAGCTAATTGACTTTAATTAAAAATACTTTGGTTTGTCATTTATATTCCAGCCACTTTCCTCAAAGTGTTCTCTTTTCCTTTTTGTTCTCTCTTATTGCCCTTCAACTTATTTAAGGGTATTTTTTTGTCAGCTATGGGACTTGAACTCAGTGCCTGGGTGCTGTCCTTAAACTTTTCTCTCAGGGATAGTGTTCCACCTTCGCTACACAGGATTGCTTCTAGTTTTTCCTGTTGGTTATTTGGACATCAGAGTCTTGACTTTCCTTCCTGGGTTGGTTCCACACCTCAGTCCTGACATCTTAGACTCCACAGTTGTTAAGATAACAGTCATGGGTCTCCAATGTATAGATTAGGTAGTTCTGTTTCAGATGAAAACTTTTGACCTGATATTCTATTTCATGGGTAAATTTATCTATGTACATGAGCAGAAAGCTCTTCATCCCATCCTTTCTGCATCTTTGAGAACTGTTTATGATCACAGAGATAGAGAGTGCTCTTCTCCTGAGTCACTGAAGAGCCTGGAACATTCAGAAACCAGGCCATGTGAAACATGCAGGATAAGGGCTTGAACTCAGGGCCTCAGAGTCTTGCTTAGTTCTTCTCTCAAGACTGCTGTTCTATCACTTGACACACATTTCTACTTCTGCCTTTTGTGGGTTAGTTGTGAATAAAATGTCTTGTGGATTTGTGTGCTCAGGCTGGCTTCAAACTGTAGTCCTCAGCTCTCAACCTCCTGGCTTCTTTGGATTTCTTTTTTGAAATTGCTAAAGTAAATTCAGACTATACTTCTTGGCTAATAAACTACCAAATTGAAATTTGTGCAATTTCTGTGTATCCTTCATATACAATAGGTCTCTGTAGTTTGTGATGTGGATACATTAAGACATCACCCTTTTCTTTCCATCTTTCTTATAATTAAGTGTTGTTTTACCAAGTTTTAATTGGTTTTCTCTTGTTGTGGGGAGGACCACCAGGAGAGACCATGCAGACATAGAGTACAGTCAATAGAAAGTCTTTGTTAGCCAGCTTGTGACCACACTAGGACTTTGTGGTCCCCCAGTGCAGTTCCAAGCCTGATCTCAGGGTCCTTTTTAAAGCATAAAATCCAGCCATGCACCAGTGGCTCACACTTGTAATCCCAGCTACTCAGGAGGCTGAGATCTGAGGATCGTGGTTCAAAGCCAGCACAGGCAGGAAAATCATTCAGACTCTTATTTCCAATTAACCATTAGAAACGTGGAAGTGGCACTGTGGCTCAAGTGGTAGGCAATGGCTTTGAGCTGAGGAGCTGAGGTAAAATGCCCAGAGTTCAAGGCACATTACAGACCAAAAAAAAAAAAGAAGCAGAAAACCCACCTCTTTGCTTAGTCTGGGGTGAAGAGTCCCTCATGGTTCTTTCCTACAGGTGCAAGCCTGTAACGCAGTGCTGTAAGCAAGCATTGAGCAAGGGCAACATGACCTGTTTCTATGACAATCTTGGTGATCATTACCTAGACACCATAAAGGAAGCAGTGAACAAGGGGTAACAATATCTTTAATATCAAACCATAAGGAACAAGGTACGAATGCTGTCCTTTCTTTAAGATAGATTTACAAAGCATAATGGAGTGTCAGAAGCTCAGAGTAAAGTCTAAGATTGCAGGTGTTGAGAAGGTCTATTACAATCTAAGACAAACTGCTTTGTTTGCTAGTCCTCAGGCTTGACCTTAAGGCCTGGGCACTGTCCCTGAGCCTCTCTGTGCTCAAGGCTATGCTTTAACACTTTTGGCTTTTTCTCTTCATGGGGTCCTGGGGAATAGAGTACAGGTATTCATGCATGGTAGGCAAGAACTCTACCTGAAAGACACATTCACATCCCAAGATAATCTCCTTTGTTATAAGAAAAAATGTTCCTGGATGGACTCACGTCTCTAATCCTGGCTACTCAGGCAGCTGAGATCTGAGGATCCTGCTTGGAAGCCAGCCTAGGAAGGAAAGTCCCTGAGACTCTTCTTTCCAATTCACCACCAGAAAACCAGGAGCTGTGGCTCAAAATAGAAAAGCACTAGCCTTGAGCAAACAAGATCTCAGCAATAGCACCCAGGCCCCACAACTGACAAAAAAGTAAAAGAAAATAAAAAAGTAATAAAGTTTCTTAAATGCAAGATATTGGTTGATGTCTCCCCATTGTATCAAGTATTTGTGTGTATCACTAAGCATGCTCTTAAATAACATTTCATGGAATTCTTTTGTTGTTATTGTTGTTGGTTCTGGGGTTTGACCTCAGGATCTAGCCACTGTGCATTAGCTTTTTTGCCCAAAGCTAGCACTCTACCACTGCAATATGGCACAACTTCTGGCTTTTTTGGTAGCTTAATGTGTGGTAAGGGAACTCAGTCATGAGAAACAGAGAAGCCACATTTTGAGAGGTCGAGTTGGGAGTCTTATTGGAGAGTCGACAAATGCAGGTGGACTTGTGTCACAAAGACCTGCAACCCTTCAAATACACTTAACAACTTCAGAAAAGAGGCATGGAATAGGAGACAGAGCTGAAAAACATCAACAAACCAGAACAGCTCCAATGGAGAGTTGAATTGGGATGCCATGGTGACCAGATGAAAGTAGGAGCCGGAGACATGGCATAATGGAGCCAGAGCTGGTCCAGGCCTAGAGAAGGTCAGGGTCATGGGGAGATCAAGGGTCAAGTTCTAGGTACAGGATCTAGGATCTATTGTCCAAGTCCATGCCACTGCCTCTCGGAAGTCAGGCCCCCGTTATCTTTGTGTGTGGGAATTCACTTTCCCCCACAACCAAGACAACATGGTGTCAGTGACCACTTTAGCAACAGTTTGACCCAGTGTCTTAATTTCAGGGGATGAGACTCTCACAGATCACATGTCTAGGTTGGCTTGATTGTGATCCTCAGAACTCAGCTTCCTGCATTGCGAGGATTAGTGCTGCATGGCATGGATAGCATTTTTTTTTATTGCCAAGGATCTTGAACTAAGGCATGGTGCAATGTGAAGCCTACTGCTCTACCACTTCCAGCCAAAGCACTGGTTCTGATTTTGAGTGGTTAGTTGAAGGTAAGAGTGTGAAGGGAATTTTCTGGCTGGGCTGGCTTCGTCTAACCACAATTCTCAGATCTAGAATCACAATGCTCAGATCTCAGCCTCTTGAGTAGCTAAGATTAAAGGTGTGAGTCACCAGTGCCCAGCTAGCTAGCATGGTCATAGTTATTTGTTTGTTTTCATTGTATTTTTTGTCTCACAATAAAATGAATTCTTTCCTAGACTCAAGCCAACATGGAGATGAGGGTTGTCTTCATCTCTCAGACTGCAGCTGGGATCCTGGGGAGCTCCTCTCTTTTTTGCTTTTTTAGCTACACTATACTTTTATAGCTACTACTACTCACTGGACGGACAGAAGATGAGGCCCAGAGACCCTATCTGCCACCATCTGGTCTTTGCCAACAACTTGGTTGTTTTATCCAGGAGAATCCCTCAGACAATGGCAGGATTTGGATGGAAGTACTTCCTGGATGAGTCTGGATGTAAAGTTGTTTTGTATTTCCACAGAGTAGCCAGAGGGGTTTCTCTTAATGCCACCTGCCTTCTGAGTGGCTTCCAGGTCTCAAAGCTTTGCAGTAGAAATGCTTGTCTTGTTGGAAGATCACTACTAGATTCCCCAAGTGCTTTGTATTCTGTGGTTCCCTTTTCTGGATCCTGCAGCTCCTTGTAAATGTTTCTGTGCCTCTGAGAGTGGTTGGCCCAAGACCTAAACGAAATGTCACTGTGAGTATGCATTATACATACTGCACCTCAGGCCAACCACAGCCCTTTACAACTTCATTACAAGTAGTCTTATCCATCTTTGTCCTAAAAGTAGGACAAACAGTGTAAGGCTGGTCATCCCAAAGCTGATTTAGTTGATGTTCAATGAAAATGTAGTATGCATTTGACAAAAAAATTCACAATTTGTAACTTTATTAAATTAGTAAAAACTTTTCCTAAAATACACATCCTTTCACTGTGGTGATGCAAATGAAGGTAAGTAAACTCTGTATGTGTCTATGTGTTTGTATGTCTGTGCTTTTCTGTGTTGGGTGGCTTTATATGGAGTTGCAATCTCTCCTTTTCTTGGGATAGTCACAGTTACTACCATTCTTGAATCTTTTTTTCGTTTTCTGGGGCTTGAAGTCAGGACCTGGATGCTGTCCCTGAGCTTCTATGGCTCAAGGCTCTCCCTCTACCACTTGAGCCACAGTGCCACCTCCAGCCTGTTCTGAGTTGTTTCTTGGGGAGAAGAGTATCACAGACTTTCCTGCCAGGGCTGGCTTCAAACTGTGATTCTCATATCTCAGCCTTCTGAGTAGCTAGGAGTACAGGTGTGAGCCATCAAGCATGCGACCTTCTTCAGTCAATTATGACAAGAGTAGGGTTTCTGGACACTTGAATACTTTTCATCTAGTTTATGTCATTTGTAATTGTTAGAATCCATTTTCTCTCTCTGTCTTCTCTCCTTGACTCAGGACTTCAATTCAGGGCCCCATGTTTGCTAATCTTGTTCACTCAACTGATAATCTATCACTTAAGCCATGCCTCAAGCCCAGATTTTTCTTCTTCTTTTAGTATTTTGTCAATCCTGGGTTTGAACTTGGGTCCTGGGTCAAGACTAGCTCGCTACTGTCTGAGTATTAGCTTTACTTCCAGCTTTGTTGGTAGTTAAATAAAGACGAGAGTCTCACAGGCTTTTCTGCCTGGCCTAGCTTCAAACACTGATCCTCAGAATTCAGCCTCCTGACCTGCTAAGATTACAGACATGAGCCACTGCTGCCTGGCTTGTAGGCTATTTTGAAGATGGAGTCTTGTGGACTTTGTGCTTGTTCTCGTTTTAAATTGTGATCCTCCTAATTTCAGCCTCCTGAGAAGCGAGGATCATAAGCTTGAGCCACCTTTCTTGGTTCTGTTTTGCATTTCCACAGGTCCGGAATCATGTCTACACTTCCATTTCTAGCTCAGTTATTTGAGTCTTCTGGTTTTCTTTTACCAATCAAAGTAAAATTTCTGCCTATTTCCTTGGCTTTTTTTTCTTCAAACACCCAACATTTGGTTTCACTGATTTTTATTTCTATTGTTCTGTCTTCATCTTGCATTCATAGTTATACTCTTCTTCTTTGTTTCCATATTGTGTTTTCCTTGCTATTATTTTCTTGCTCTGTAAGGAGTGATGACAGGTGGAGACTTCTCAGTCTTTCCTTTTGTAATGACAGGATGTAAATTATACATTTCCCCCTCAGAACCATCCTGGTTTCTAGTTAAATCTACAGATGCCCCTTATTTTTAGGTAATATCGTCACGCTGTTTTTAGAGGAGGACATGTCTGTATTCTCTGTACCTTAGAAGGTCAAAATGTCTGGAATAAGTAAGCATATAAGAAGTCTAAGAAGGTACCTACGAAGATACTGGGGAAACATGAAAAATACTATTGTAAAACTTGTTTTGGGCCTTGATTATTTGAATATTGGTCAGGATATAGCACTTCAACTTGGGATATAGCATTTTTATATGTTTTTTATTGTAAAAATACTGTACAGAGGGGTCACAGTTATATGAGGAAGGTAATGAGTACATTTTTAACATGTACTAAGACTTGAACTCAGGGCCTGGGCAATGCCCCAAGGGTGTTTTTTTCACAAGGTAGTGCTCTATCACTTGAGCCACAACTCCACTTCCAGCTTTTTCTGAGTGGCTTATTTGAGGTAAGAGTTTCATCTATTTTTCTGCTTATGTGGCCTTTGAACTACAATTCTCAGAGCTTAGACTCCTGAGTAACTAGAATTACAGGCATGAGCCACAGAAACCTGGCTTTTTTAAAATCATGGTGGTTTACTATGGAAAGAAATTGTATCTTAGAGACAAAGGGGAAAAAACTACAAATTCAACAAAGCCATTCATACAGTGTCATACATTTACACAATAATTTCATTTTCCTCTACTCAGTTCTAACGAGATGTCTTCAAAAGTTTCCCCATATTCCACTAACTTCCCTCACCGTGGGTCACATCTGTTGGAAATGGTCGTGAAAGTTCAGTGGTGCTCATCAGTATCCACAATTCTCCAGTGTTAGTCACATGGAAATTCTGTTCCCCATGCACACAATGTCAGCACACTTCCAGGTGATATAATGAGCATGCCAACAGAGGAGATGAGATCACACAGTCCTGGGTCTTTTTCTTGGGACTCCTTGGCTGAGCACACATACTGTGACCACTCTGCTCCTCTGTCCTGACATCCAGTTCCTACTGGGTAAGCAGCTATTCTTTTCAGGCAAGTGATAGTAGTCAATGGAACTCATCAAGAAAATGCAGAAGTAACTTCTATGTAAAAGGTGTGTGCTGTGTGCTGTGTGCGGTTAGAATGAGGAACATATCTTGAATTTTAGGAAAAAGTTTGGGGAGTGTCACAGGTCTCTCTCTTGGCTCGGTTAACAATCTTGTGCAGCTCCACATCCCTTCGTATCCTGGAGAACACACAGCTTTGTGTGCTCAGGGCTACAGCATTCTCTGTTGAAATGATTTAACACAACTACTTACATATTTTTTATTTATTAATTTTTGCGAGTCCTGGGGCTTGAACTCAGAGCCTAGGCACTATTCCTGAGCTTTGTTTTGACCAAGGTTCATGCTCTATTACTTCAGCGACAGTGCCACTTCTGACCTCCTCAGTAGTGTATTGGAGATACGAGTCTCTGGGACATTTTTTGACCAAGCTGGCTTCCAACTGCAATTCTCAGATCTCAGTTTCCAAGTGTCTAGAATTACAGGCATCTGCCACCAGCACCTGGCTTCTTTGGATTTCTTAATTATTTGAAACTGCTAGAGTGAATTCAGATTATATTTGTTTGCTGATACTCTAACAAGTTGTTTCTTGTATAAACTGAATTTTGTGCACTACTTTTGTTTCCTTCTCAGTCTATCATATGTCTCTGCTGCTATTTAATGCTGGTGTGAATGCATTAAGACATTCTGCTTTTCACAACCAAGTGATGCTTTACAAAATTTTAGCTGTTTTCATCTGCTTTATTATAAGAAATAATGTTGCTTGTTGGGCTCAGGAGAGTAACTCCAGCTATTCAGAAGGATAAATCCTGAGGATCCAGGTTCAAAGCCAACCCAGCAGAATAGCCCATGAGGCTGTTATGGCCAATTCATCATGAAAAAGCCAGAATTGGCTGTGGCTCAACGTGGAAGAGCACTAACCTTGAGCAAAATGAGCTCAGGAACAGCACTGAGGCCCCACTACTGACAAAAATAGGAAAAGAAAAGGGAAATAATGATCCTCATAAACAAAATGTTGGTTGTTGCCTCATCATTCAGTCAAGTATTTTTGTATATCACCAATCATGCTATTAATTAAAATAATATTTCCTGGAATTCTTTTTTTCCGTTGGTAACGGGGCTTAAAATCAGAGATTAGGCCTGAGACACAGAGTCCGATGGGAACATTTCTGCCTGTACCGTCTTCAAACTGCAATCCTCATGCATCTGGCTTGGCTAACACATTCATATTTGTTCAGATTTCATGCTATTTTTGTGTCACAATAAAATCCATGATTTCCTAGGTATGGAAGAGATCACCAAGGCCTTCATTGAAATGGAGGTTGCCTTCCTCACTCAGATCTACATCAGGGATCCTGAGGAACTCCGGGTTCCTTTGTTTTTACAACTAAACCCTCCACAATAAACAGAAGGTGAGGCCCATAGACTCAGTCCTCAGCTATCTGGTCTTTCCAACAAATTGGTTATTTTATCCAGAGGGATCCCTCAGACAACAGCAGGTTTGGAATGGAAGTACTTCCTGGATGATGCAGGATGTAAAGTTGTTTTGTATTTCCACAGAGTACCCAGAGGGGGTTGTCTTAATGCCACCTGCCTTCTGAGTGGCTCCCAGGTCTCAAAGCTTTGCACGAGAAATGCTTGGTGGAAGATCACTACTAGATTCCCCAAGGGCTTTGCATTTTGTGGTTCTCTTTTCTGGATCCTGCATCTCCTGGTCAATGTTTCTGGGTCTCTGAGAGTGATTGGCCCAAGACACAAACAAAATATTACTGTGTACATGCATTATAGTTACTGCTCCACAGGAGCAGCCCCATAAAAACCATTTGTATGTTTATCACAGATGGTTTTATTCTCTTCCATTGATGCTATGTGCTTGGTTTTCATGATGAGGGCCATGGCTCCATGGTTCTTGTCCTGCACATACACAAGCACATGTGAGCAGGTTTGTCTGTTTCTACTGCTCCTCTGCTATTTTCACTCCTTGTGTTGGTCTAAATATGAAACCAGACCTGTGGCTGCTGGACATGTCTGTGTTCCTGGATGCATGTTTTTCATTACTGAACCCCTTTGTGCTCATCAGCAGTGACACTCATATCACTCAGGTGTTTCATTCCTGCACTGAATAAAAGATTTTCATGATTCACGTAAACCAAGCCATTATATTCAATTTCCAGTTGGTTCATAGTTTTGTTTTTGCAGCAGTGGCATTTACACACTACACTCTGCACTGTAAGGGCATGGGCTCTACTACTGAAGACCTGCTCTAGAACTTTTTCAATCTGGTTATTTATTAATTTGTGGTCCTTGGGCCGGAAGTCTGGGCCTGGGTTGTGTTCCTCAGCTCTTTAGCTCAAGACTAATGCTGTACCACTTGAGCCACAGCACCACTTCCAGCTTTCTCTATTAATGTGGTGCTTAATAATCCAAACCAGGACCTCATGCATACCAGGCAAGCACTCCACCACTGACCCACCATCCCAGCTCACTCTGGTTACTTTTTTGAGCTACAACCTTCTTTGTAGCTAGGTCAGCTTGCACCTTTATACTGGTTTTCTGTGTTTCCTGAAGTACCTGGAATGAGAGATGTGAATGTAGATGCTGAGGTTTTGTTGTTTAGATAGAGTCTTAGGGAATTGTTTTTACCCAGGCTGACCTATCACTACAAACATCCCAATCTCAGCTAACACATAGCTGGTATGCCTGGTGTACACCATCACACCACGCTACTTTGGGAGGGGGAATCTTGTGAATTGTTTTCCTGGATCTGAATCCTCCTGATTCAACCTTTCATGTGTAAGCCACTGTATCCACCTTGGATCAATCTTTGAGTTAAATAATAATAATAACAATAATTATTATTTTTACTCCTATAATTAGTTGTGGGACTTGAACTCAGGGCTTGGACACTGTCCCAGAGCTCTTTTGCTCAAGGCTAACACTCTACCATTTTGACCCACAATGCCACTTCAGGCCTTTCCTGAGTAGTTTATTGGAGATAGGAATGTCATGGACTTTCCTGCCAGGCTTGCTTCCAATTGCAATCCTCAGATCTCAGCCCCCTGAGTAGCTGGGATTACAGGCAAGAGCCATCAGCACCTGATATATATTTTATCTTTAAAATTCTTAAATGAGTATATAATAGAAAGTATTCTGTAAGAATCTGTGTGAAACAGACTGGGAGTATCTCAGTGGTGAAGTTCCTGCCTATGCAAGAGCCCAAATTTTTTGCCTGAACCTCAAATAAAACAAAATTATAGAAAATTTCAATGTAGTTACTGAGGCCTACTGATCTTTTATTGCCAGTTCACTAAACAAATATTGCATAAGGTACAATTGCTAACTTGCAGTAACTGAGATACCAGAAGATGAATGTTTTCACCCTATTATGCAGGAATTACACTTCATTTTTCTTCATGACCTCATGAATTGTTCTGAGTAAGTGTAATGAGTAGAAGTATTAAACTTGGAAATAATGTTCAATATTTAGCACAAAACAAACTGTTATTACTAGTTGGCTTTTCACATTGGTACCTGAAAATCTATTACCTTTAACTCATTAGGATCCAGCATTTTCAGGGAAAGAAGGGTCATCTAGAAATGTCTTTCCTGTGGATCACAACTATGTCAGAGATCTGAAGACATCCACCATGTTTGACCTGGACCAGGAGACATGGTATAAAGTCAAGCAGTAAAACTGCTGGTTCCTAAATAAACCTGAGACCAGCCCAGAATTCCATCCTTGTCCTAAAAGTATGACAGACACGGTGTGAGGCCTAACCTCATGCACAATATCAGCAGTCATCCTAAAGATGATCTAGTCAATGTTCAAGTAAAATGTACATTGCTTATCACAAAGTTTCACAAGTTTTAGTTTTATTAAATTCCTATAATTTGTTACTAGAATATATATATATATATTTAATTTCATTGTGGTGATTCAAATATAGGTAAACAACTGTGTGTGATAGGGTGTGTGTTTCTGAGTGTCTGTGAGTTTGTCTGAGTTGGGAGGCCTTATAATACAGATGCAATCTCTTCTTCAGTTACTCAGATTCCCTTCTATTTTTTATTAAGTTTTTCTTTTCTTGTTCCTTTTTTTTTCCTTTATGGTCTTGAGGCTTGAACTGAGGTAATGTATGTTCTCCCTAACCTTTGATAAATCAAGCCTAGTACTCCACCACTTGAACCATAGCACCACTTCTGGTCTTTTCTAAGTACTTTGTTGAAGAGTCTCATGAATTTCTTGTCATGGCTCACTTCCAACAGTGATCTTCAGACCTCAGCCTCCTGAAAACTAGGATTATAGGCAAGAGCCAACAGTGTGTGCTTCCTTGAGTCAATTTTGACAGAGGTAGTGCTCCTAGAAACTTTAACATTCCTAATTATATGTAATTATCAGAATCCATTCTGTGTGTGTGTGTCTTTGCATGCCCACACACGCATGCATGCACATCTGTCTGTCTGTCTTTCTCTCTTTTTCTCTTTTTCTTTCTTTTTCTCAGGTACCAGAACATGGATTCAGGGCCTGTGGTAGTTTATATTACTTCCTCTACTGGTCTTCTAACACTTTAGCCATGACTCTCACACTGGATTTTTTTTTGTTTTTGTTCTGTCATTGTGTTCTGTCATTCCAGGGGTTTAAACTCACAGCCTAGTGCAGTCTGAGAGCTTTTGTGTTCAAGGCTATCTCTTTACCATTTCAGCCTCAACTTCACCACCAGCTTTTTTGTGGTTATTTTGAAATAAGACTCTCACAGGTTTTTCTGCCTGGTCTAGCTTCAAACACTGATCCTAAGACCTCAGTCTCTTGAGCAGCTAGATGACAGACATGAGCAACCATTGCCGGCTTCTATGCTATTTTGGAGATGGAGTCTTGTGGACTTTTGTGCTTGTTCTGATTGTAACCTGTGATCCTCCTAACCTCAGCCTCTGGAGGAGCTAAAATCATAGGCCTGAGCCACGTTTCCTAGTTCTGTTTTGCATTTGCACAGGTCAGAAATCATGTGTGCACTTCCATTTTTGGTTCAGTAATTGGAATCTTCTGGTTTTTCCTTTGTCAATCTAAGTAAAAGTTTTGTGCAATTCATTGATTTTTTTCAAACACCCAACATTTGGTTTAACTGACTTTATTTTCTTTTATGTCGTTGGTGGGGCTTGAACTCTGGTCCTGGGCATTCTCCCTGAACTGTTTAGCTCAAGGAAAGCCCTCTACCACCTGAGCCAACATGCTACTTCCAGTTTTTGGTGGTTCATTTGGTGGTTCTGCCTGGGCTGGATTTGAACTGCAATTCTCAGAGAACCTTTTGAGTAGCTAGGATTACAGGTATGAGTGACCGCTGCCCACCACAGACTTTTCTATTGCTCTTTTATAGCTTGCTTATATAGCTATGCTCTTCTTCTTTCCTTTCATATTGTGTTTACCTTGCTATTATATTCTTGCTCTGTAAGGAATGATGACAGGTGAAGACTTTTGGGTCTTTCCCTTTTGTAGAGTCGGGATCAAAGTTTCCCTCTCAGCACAGATCTGGTTTCTATTTTCATATACAGATGCATCTTAGATTTAGGCAATGTGGTCATGCTGTGTTTAGAGGAAGAGTGGCATTCAGGTTTTCTATATTCTCTATCTCAGAAGGTCAAAATGGCTGGAAAAAGTGATCATGTGGAACATTTTGATAATTTTAAGCATCGTTAACCATCACATAGTACACGGTACTTCCACTTGGGATATTGTCTTTTTTTTCCACCAGCCTTTCCTGAAACTTGAACTCAGCCCATTGGGCACTGGTCCTGCGTCTCTTTGTGGGCATGGTTAGTGCTCAACCACTTGAGCCACAGTGCACTTACAGGTTTGTCTGAGTAGTTTTTGTTTTGTTTTTGTCAGTCCTGGGACTTGAACTCCAGGACTGAGCCCTTTACCTGAAGGCTAGCACTTTCCCACTTAATCAAAGTATAAATTCTGGTTTTCTAGTGGTTTAGCGGAGATAATAGTCTCATGGACTTTCTTGCCTGGGCTGCTTTTGTACTGTGATCCTCATATCTCAGCCTGTTGAGTAGGTAGGATTAAAAGGCATGAGCAAACAGTACTGAGCTAGACTGAGTATTTTTTTAGAGATAAGAGACTTGGACTATTTTTCCTGGGATGGCTTCAAACTGCAGTCCTCTGATCTCAGCTTCCTGAATAGGTAGGATTATAGGCATAAGCCAACAGTATCAGTGCCCAGTTTTTTATTCTTTAAGATAATGTTTTTTTTTAAAGGAAGAAACCACATTTTGGAGAAAAAAGAAAAAAAATCATCCTAAAATTCACCAAAGCCATTTGCTCAATTTCACTGTTTTATACAGTAGATTTCCTGATCCTCTACTCAATTCTAATGAGATTCTATTCAAAAGTTTGCCCATATTCCCTGCACTTGCCTAACCATGGGTCACATCTGTTGGAAATGCTAGTGGAAGTTCAGTGGTACTCATCAGAATCCACAATTCTCAGGTGTTTGTCACACGAAAGCTCTGTTCCCCATGCATACAGTGTCACCACACTTCCAGGAGACATGATGAAAACACCTACAGTGGAGATGAGATCAAATAGTCTTGAGACTTTATCTTGGGGCTCCGTGGCTGAGCACACATGCTGTGAGCACTGCCTCTGCATCTCTATCCTAACAGCCAATTCCTACTGGGTAAGCAGCTGTTCTTCTCAGGCAAGTGACAGTAGTAAATGGAATTCATCAAGAAAATGCAGAAGTAACTTCTCTGTAAAATGTGGGTGTTGTGCTGGGGAGAATGAGGAACATGTCTTTATACTTTAGGAAAAATATTTGGTGAGAGTCACAGGCCTGTCTCCTGCTTTGGTTAATAGTCTTGGTGCAGCTCCACATCCCTCCATATCCTGGAGTCCACACAGCTTTGAATGCTCAGGTGTACAGGGTTCTCTGCTGAAACGATCTAATACAGCCCCGTACTTTGTTGTCACGACTAATGTCTCAATGTGATTTCTCCATACATTTAAAGCAATAGTATATTATTTGATGATAGATATTAGAAGAGATTTTGCAAAAGAAGAAATTGTGACCTGACAAATTATGATGTGAATGTATGATGCTAGTTGACTTTAATTAAAAATAATTTGGCTTGTCATTTACATTCCTGCCAATTTCCTCAATGTGTTCTCTTTTCTTCTGTCTTCTCTCTTATTGCCCTACAATTTATTTAAGAATATTTTTGTTTGCTGTGGGATTTGTCCTCAGTGACTCGCTGCTGTCCCTAAGCTTTTCACGCAGGGATAGTGTTCCAACATTTGCTACACAGCATTGCTTCTAGTTTTTCTTGTTGGTTATTTGGAGATAAGAATCTTAACTTTCCTCCCAGGGTTGGCTCTACACCTCAGTCCTGACATCTTAGCCTCCATAATTGTTAAGATAATAGCCATGGGACTCCAAAGTATAGATTCGGTTGTTCTTTTTCAGATGAAAAGTTTTGACCTGATACTCTATTTCTTTTTTGTGTGTGTGGGGGGTCCTCTCGTGGGGCCTGAACTCTGGGTCTGGGCGCTGTCCCTCAACTCGTCAGCTCAAGGCTAGCGCTGTATCACTTGAGCTACAGCGCCACTTCCGGCTTTCTTTTTGCTTATGTGGTGCTGAGGAATTTAACCCAGGGCCTCAGACATGCAAGGAAAGTGCTCTAACACTGAGCTACCTTACCAGTCTTTTTCATGGGCACTCTATTTCATGGGTAAATTTATCTATGTACATGGACAGAAAGCACTTTATCCCATCCTTTCTGCATCTCTGAGAACTTTTATGATCAGAGAGATGGAGAGTGCTCTTCTCCCTGAGTCACTGAAGAGCCTGGAGCATTCAGAGTCCACAGCCATTTTGGATGTTCAGGGTAAGGGCTTGAGCTCAGGGCCTCAGTGTCTTGCTTAGTTTTTCTCTAAAGGCTGCTGTTCTATCACTTGAGACTCACTTCTACTTTTGCCTTTTGTGGGTTAATTGTGAATAAAATGTCTTGTGGATTTGTGTGCTCAGACTGGCTACAAACTGTAATCCTCAGCTCTCAGTCTCCTGGCTTCTTTGGATTTCTTTTTTGAAATTTCTAAAGAAAATTCAGACTATACTTCTTTGCTATGAAACTACCAAATTGAAGTTTGTGCAATTTCTGTGTGTCCTTCATATAAAGTATGTCTCTATTGTTATTTCTGATGTGGATACATTAAGAAATCATCATTTTTTCCATGTTTCTTATAATTAATTGTTTTTGTTTTACCAAGTTTTAACTGCTTTTCTCTTGTTGTGAGGAGGACCACCAGAAGAGACCATGCAGACATACAGTACAGTCAATAGAAAGTCTTTCTAAGCTAGCTTAGGTTAAGACTTTGTGGTTCCCCCATCGCAGTCCTAAGCCTGTTCTCTGGGCCTCTTTTAAAGCAAAAAACCCAGTCTGGCACTGGTGGCTCACACATGTAATCCCACCTACTCAGGGGACTGAGATCTGAGGATCATGATGAATAGCCAGTTCAGGCAGGAATGTCCATGAGCCTCTTATTTCCAATTAGCCATTAGAAAAGTAGAGGTGGAAACAGGAGTTATACCATGGGAGAGGAACATACAAAGCAACAAAGAACTCATAAATATGTTAGAAACAAGTATTTAAAAAAATTAAAAATAAGAAAAGGAGAGGTGGCACTATGGCTGAAGCGGTAGGCACTGTCCTTGAACTGAAGAGCTGAGGTACAGAGCCCAGGCCCAGATTTCAAACCCCATAACAGACAACAACAACAACAAAAGGCAGAAAATCCAACTCCTTCCTCAGTCTGGGTGGATAATCCCTTATGGTTCTTTCCTGCAGGTGCAAGCCAACAGGATGTTACAGGCAATAATCAGTGCTGTAAGCAAGCATCGAGCAAGGGGAACATGACCTCTTTTCATGACTATCTCTGATCGTTAACTAGAGACCATAAAGGAAACAGTGAACAAGGGATAACTATATCTTTAATGTCAAACCATAAGGAACTAGGTAGGGGTGTTGTCCTTTCTTTAAGATGGAGTCACAAAGAAAAATGGAGTTACAGAAGCTCAGAGTAAAGTCTAAGATGGTGGGATTTGACAACCTCTAGTACAATCTAAGATAAACTGATTTTTTTTCTTTTTTTTGCTAGTCCTGAAGCTTGAACTTAGGGCCTGGACACTGTCCCTGAGCCTTTCTGTGCTCAAGGCTAGCACTCTACCACTTTTGGCTTTTTCTGTTTATGTGGTAGTTGGGAATTGAACACAGGCCTTCATGCATGCTAGGCAAACACTCTATCCCCAAGCCACATTCACAACCCAAGATAATCTCCTTAGTTGTAAGAAAAAATGTTCCTTGTCAGACTCATGTCTCTAATCCTGGTTACTCAGGATCTGAGGATCCTGCTTGGAAGCCAGCCTGATCAGGAAAGTCCCTGACACTCTTCTCTCCAATTCACCAGAAGAAAACCAGGAACCATGGCTCAAATGGAAGAGCACTAGCCTTGAGCAAACAAGGGCTCAGCAACCGCACCCAGGCCCCACAACTGACAAAAAAGAAAAAGAAAAAAAAGAAGTAATGTTCCTTAAAGATAAAATGTTGGTTGATATCTCCCCATTCTATCAAGTATTTGTGTGTATCACTAAGCATGCTCTTAAATAACATTTCATGGAATTCTTTTCTTGTTATTTTTGTTGGTCCTGGGGCTTGAACTCAGAGCCTGGCCATTATACATGAGATTTTTGCTCAAAGCTAGCACTGTACCATTACAATATGGCACAACGTCTGTTGTTTTTTTTTTTTTTTTGTAGATTAATGTGTGGTATGGAAACTCAGTCATGAGAAACAGAGAAGCCACATTTTGAGAGGTTGAGTTGGGAGTCTTTTAGGACAGCCAAAGAATGCAGGTGGACTTGGGCCACAAAAACCTGCAGCCCTTTAAATACACTTAACATCTTCAGAAAAGGGGCTAGCAAGAGGAGACAGAGCTGAAAAACAGCATCAACAAACCAGAGCAGCTCCAATGAAGAGGTGAATTGGGATTGCCAATCGTGATTGGAGGAGAATATCAGGAGGGAGGCAAGTTGTAATGGAGTCTGAGGTGGACCAGGCCTAGAGAGGGTCAGGGTCATGGGGCAGTGTCATGGGGAGATCAAGGGTTAAGTTCAAGGTACAGGTCTCACAGTTCCAGTATGTATTTTCCAAGTCTGTGCCACTGCCTTTAGGAATTCAGGCCCCTATAAGCTGTGTGTGGGATTTCACCTTCCTCCATCACAAAGACAAGGTGGTGCCAGCGGCCTCTTTAGCAACAAGTTGACCCAGTATCTTAATTTTATGGGGATGAGACTCTCAGAGACCTCCTGCCTAGGCAGGCTTGAACTGTGATCCTCAGATGTCAGCCTCCTGCTTTGCATGGAGTACTGGTACCAGGCTTGGATAGTTTCTTTTTCTTTAAATTGCCAAGTGTCTTGAACTAAGGCGTGGGTCGAATGTGAAGCCTACTGCTCCACCATTTCCAGTCAAAACAGTAGTTCTGATTTTGAGTGGTTAGTTGAAGGCAAGAGTACCAAGGGAATTTTCTGGCTGGGTTAGCTTCGTCTAACCACAATTCTGAGATCTAGAATCTCAATGCTCAGATCTCTGCCTCCTGAGCAGCTAGGATTAAAGGTGTGAGTCACCAGTGACCAGCTAGCTAGCATGGTAATAGTTATTTGTTTGTTTTTCATTGTATTTTTTGTCTCAAAATAAAATGATTTTTTCCTAGACTCAAGCCAACATGGAGATGGGGGTTGCCTTCCTCACTCAGACTGCAGCTGGGATCCTGGGGAACTCCTATCTTTTTTGCTTTTAGAACTACACCCTCCTCACTGGAAGGGCAGAAGATGAAACCCAGAGCCCAGATCTGCCACCATCTGGTCTTTGCCAACAACTTTGTTGTTTTATCCAGGGAATAAAACAAAATCCAGGAGAATCCCTCAGACAGGATGAGGCCATTGTCCTGGCATGATGCCACATGCAAAGTTGTTTTGTATTTCCAACATAGCCAGAGAGATTTCTCTTAAAGCCACCTGCCTTCTGAGTGGCTTCCAGGTCTCAAAGATTTGCACTAGAAAGCTTGGTGAAAGATCACTTCTAGATTCTCCAAGTGCTTTTGTGTCTGTTGTTCCCTTTTCTGGATCTTGCAGCTCCTGGTAAATGTTTATATGCTTCTGAGAGTGATTGGTCAAGACACAAAGAAAATGTCACTCTGCGCATGGGTTATAGATACTGCACCACAGGCCCACCACAACCATTTACAACCTTATTACAGGTGGTCTTATTCATTTCCATTGGTGTCATGTGCTTGGGTTTCATGATGTGGGCCAGTGGCTCCATGGTACTTTTCCTGCACGGACACAAGCAGAGGGTCCGGCACATTCACAGCAGCATTCCCTCCCAAAGACCTGACCACGAGGCCATGGCCACGTGCACCATCCTGACCCTGGTGAGCATGTTTGTCTCTGTCTACTGCCTTTCTGCCATTTTCACTGTTTGGTTTAGTTCACAAAAGAAGCCATCCCCATAGCTCCTGGACTCAGCTGTGTTCCTGGATGCGTATTTCTCAGTTCTGAGCCCCTTTGTGCTCATCAGCAGAGACACCTGTGTCATTCAGGTGTTTTATATTTGAACTAAAAATGAATTTCCTAATTTGGTTACATCAGATTTTACAGTTGGATAATAATTTGTTTTGGCAGCACTGGGGTTTATACTCTGTGCCCTGAACTGCAATGGTAGGGGATTGATTACTGGAGACATGCATAGTTCTTTCTCAGTCAAGTTATTTTTGAGATATGGTCTTTCTTTGTACACTATTATATGTTTCCTGAAGTACCTGGGATGACAGATAATAACTAAGATATTGAGGTGGTTTTTGGTTGAAATAGAATTTTTCACCCAGTCTTACCTATAACTGCAACCATCACAATCTCAGCCTCCCACATGGATGGGATGACAGGTGAATACCACCACACCCAACTAGCACTTGAGATGGAATCTTATGAACTGTTTGCCTGGGCTTTCCTTAAACCTAAATCTCCTGATTCAGTCTTACAGATATGATCCACTCCATACATCTTGGATCCGTTTTTCATTAAATTATTACTATGATGTTTCTTATGTCATTTATGGGGCTTGAACTCAGGACCTGGGTGCTATCCCTGAGCTCTTTTGCTCAAGACTAATATTCTACCATTTTGAGCCACAGCTCTACTTCTGGTTTCCCAATGGTTCTTTGGAGATAAGAGTCTCCCAAGCTTTCTTGCCTGGGTTTTCTTTGAAGCCCAATCCTCAGATTTCAACCTCCTGAAGAGCTAGGATAACAGGTATGCACCACAAGAACCTGGCAGAAATTTTTGTATTTATCATTATTGAATGATTATATAATAGAAGGAACTCTGTAAGAATCTGTGTGAAATGGACAAAAGAGGGCCAAGAGAGTATCTCAGCAGTGAAGCACTTGCCTACACAAGACCCTGAGGTTTTTTTTGACAGAACCACAACACAATAAACATACAAGAAAATTTCGATGCAGTTATTGAGTTCTCATAATATTTTACTATTAGTTCACTAAGCAAATGATGAATAAGGAAAGGCACAATTGCTGTCTTCTTAGGAGTAATAAAGGTATCAGAAGATGAATTGTTCCCCCTATTATACAGGAATTATGCTCAATTTTTCTTCATTACCTAATAAATTATGTTGCATAATTGTAATATTGGAAATATTAAGTGTGGAAATAAAGTTCAATATTTAGCACAAAACAAAATGTTATTAGATGTTGTTTTTTCATCTGGATACCTGAAAACCTTAACTTCAAACATACTTAGATCCAGCATCTTCATCTAAATATAGTTGTCTAGAAAGATCTTTCCTCTGGATCACGGCAATTTCGGAAATCTGAAGACATCCTCCATGTTTGACTTGGACTAGGAGACATGGTGACAGGTCAAGCAGCAAACTTGTGTCACTTCTGGTTCCTAATTGTAATGCAGGACGAGCCTAGAATTCCATCTTTGTCCTAAAATTAGGACAAATTCATTGTGAGGCCTAACCTCATGCACAATATCATCTGGTCATTCCAAAGCTAATTTAGTTGATGTTCAATGAAAATGTAGTATGCATTTGACAAAAAATTCACAATTATTAACTTTATTAAATTAGTCAAAACTTGTCCTAAAATACACATCCTTTCACTGTGGTGATGTAAATCTAGATCAATAAACTCTTTGTGTATGTGTATGTGTGTGTGTGTGTGTGTGTGTGTGTGTGTGTGTGTGTGTGTGTGTGTGTGTGTATCTATGGGCTTTTCTGTGTTGGGTGGCTTTATACTGGAGATGCAATCTCTCCTTTTCTCGTGATATTCACAGTTACTACAATTCTTGAGTCATTTTTTCTTTTCCTGGGGCTTGAACTCAGGGCTTGGATGCTGTCCCTGAGCTTCTATAGCTCAAGGCTCGTTATCTACCACTTGAGCTCCAATGCCACCTCTGGCCTTTTCTGAGTTGTTTCTTGGAGAGAAGGGTGTCACAGACTTTTCTGCCAGGGCTGGCTTCGACCTATGATTCTCATATCTCAGCCTTCTGAGTAGCTGGGAGTACAGCCATCAGCACGCGTCCTTCAGTCAATTATGACAAGAGTAGTGTTTCTGGACATCTGAATACTTTTCATCTATTTTATGTCATTTGTAATTGTTAGAATCTATTTTCTCTCTTTGTCTTCTCTCATCGGTCACATCTGTTGGAAATGGTTGTGGAGTTTCAGTGGTGCTCATCAGTATCTCCATTCTTCTGTGTTTGTCACAGGGAACTCTGTTCCCCATGAACACAGTGTCACACACTTCCTGGTGATATGATGAGCATGCCCACAGAGCAGATGAGATCATTCAGTCCTGAGCCTTTTTCTTGGGGTGGCCGAGCACATATGCTACATGACCACTGCCTCTGCTCCTCTGTCCTGACAGCCAATTCCTACTGGGTAAGGATCTATTCTTCTCAGGTAAGTGACAGTAGTTAATGTAACTCATCAAGAAAATGCAGAAGTAACTTCTCTGTAAAATGTGTGTGGTGTGTGGGGTTTGAATGAGGCACATGTCTTGCATTTTAGGAAAAAATGTTTGGTTAGATTCACAGGCCTTTCTTCTGCCTCGGTTCACAGTCTTAGTGCAGCTCCACATCTCTACGTATCCTGGAGACCACACAGCTTTGTGTGCTCAGGGGTAGAGCATTCTCTGCTGAAATGATAAAATACACCTCTGTAAACTTTTTGTCATGAGTAATGTCTCAATGTGATTTATCTTTTCATTTAAAGTAATCACATATTATTTGAAGATATACATTGGAACAGATTTGCCAAGGAATAATCTGCGACATGACAATTTATGATATGAATGTAAGAAGCCTGTTGACATTAATTTTAATGCCTTGGCTTGTCATTCCCATCCCAACCATTTTCCTCCATTTGTAACCTCTCCCTCTGCCTTCTCTCTCATTATTCTTGCCCTCATCTTACTTATTAATTTGTCAGTCATGGGGCTTGTAATCAGGGCCTGGGCTCTGTCCCTGAGCCATTTTGCTCAAGCCAAGGGCTCTACCAATTGAGACATGCTGCTACTTCAATGATCCTGGTGGTTATTGGGGAAATAGTATCTCCTGGACTTTCCTGCCTGTATACTTATTGTACCAATAAGGCTTCGAACTTCTATCCACAAGCCTAATCTTCTGAGTTACAAGGATTATAGGGATGAGTTCCTAGCTTAGGAGATTCTTTTCCAAATGAATAATTTTAACCAAAAATCTCTATTTCATGGGTAGATTCATCTATATTCATGAGTAGGAGGCACTTAATATATGCTTCTCTGCATCCTTGAGAATTGCTTAGGAGCACGGAGATTAAGAGTCCTAGTTGTCTATGAGTCACTGAGGAGCCTATACCGTTCAAACACCACAGTGCTGTGGGATGTCCAATTGAAAGCCTTGAACTGAGGGCCTCTGTCTCTTGCTTAGTTTTTCAATCAAAGCTGCTGTTCTATCACTTGAGACACACTTGCACTTCTGGCTTTGGGTGGTTAATTGTAGTTAAAAATTCATGTAGAGCTGGGAACTGTTGGCTCAAGCCTGTAATCCTAGCTACTCAGGAAGCTGAGATCTAAGGATTGTGGTTCAAAGCAAGCTCGAGCAGGAAAGATCATGAAACTCTTCTCCAATATATCAACAGCAAAGTTGGGATGGGACTTCATGAAGACAAGAAGGCACCAGTAAAAGTTAATTCCCTATCATACACCATGTGGACAAAATGGCACCAGTTATACACAGTATCCTTACATCAAGTGGGGATCAGAGTCTCACAGACCTTTTGCCTGGGCTGACTATGAACCGTGTTCATTTATCTCAGCGTCCTGAGTTGTTACACTTACTGGCTGCTGACTGGGCTAGCAATCTTTTATTTTTGTTTTTGTTATTGGTTTTGTTTCTTGATGCCACAAGGCTTGAACTAACGCCTGGGTGCTGTGTGAGCTCTTTTGCACAGGGCTGGTCCTTGACCATTTGGAGGCACAACACAATTTTGTTTTTGAGTTTTGAGTACTTAATTGAAGATAACTGTATCACAATCCTTTGCTTCCTTGGCTGACTGGGGTGACCGACCCTTAGATATGGAACCATGATCTTAGATCCCAGCTCCTAGCTACTATAATAAACGAGAGTCATCAGCACCGGGCTATCTAGCATGTTTTAGCAATTTGATTGTTTTCATGTCCTTTATTACAATAGAGTCAATTATATCTTAGATATGGAGGAGATGACCCAAGACAACATGGAAATAGGGATTGCCTTCTGCACTCAGACTGCAGCAGGGGTTCTGGGGAAATGTTGTCTCTCTGTTTTTACAGCTACACTCTTCTCACTGAACAGAAGGTGAGGTACACAGACCCCATCCTCAGCCATCTGGTCACAGCAAACAACTTGGTTGTTTTATCCACTGGGATCCTGAACACCATGGCCTAATTTGGATGGAAATACTTCCTGAATGATGTCGCATGTAAAGTTGTTTTGTATTTCCACACAATAGCCAGAGGGGTTTCTCTTAATGCCACCTGCTTTCTTTTTTTTTTTTTTTTTAATTTGTGAAAATACTGAACAGAGGATTTACAATTACATGGGGAAAATAATGAGTACATTACTTATCAAACATTGTTCCCTCCTCCTTTGTTTCCCCTTCCTGTCCCTTCCCATCTCCTGCTCCCTTACCCCCATACATTCCCCCCCCAATCTGCCAAACCCGTAAAGTTCGTTTTTCGACATAACAACTTCTACATCTCATTGTTGCAATGGGTCCAACTGTATCCCTATTTCAATGAGTTGTTTTCTCCCTTCCCCTCCACAAATTATACCAACATCAAATACAGTGTAGGCAGGGTTTATACCATGGGGGAGGGACATACAAAGCAACATAGAAATCATTTTATAAGTATGCTAGAAACAATCGAATGAAAGAAAAAAACATTTGGATACTTATCTTGGGCTTCATTTCAACTAACATCAACTTATCTGACCTTTTCTGCTTGTCTCAGACATATACTAGTTATTGCAAAGAAAGGAAACCATGCAACCTATGTTTCTTTGCGCCTGGCTTATTTCACTTAGTATAATTTTGTCCAAGTCTTTCTATTTCCTAACAAATGGGGCAATGTCATTCTTTCTAATGGAGGCATAGAAATCCATTGTGTATATATAACACATTTTCTTGATCCGTTCATCTACTGAGGGGCATCTGGGTTAGTTCCATATCTTAGCTATGGTAAATAAGGCTGCAATAAATGTAGTTTTGCTGGTAGCTTTAGTGTGGTATTGTTTGTGATCATTTGGGTAAACGCCCAAAAGTGGGATTGCTGGGGAGCTCTATGTGGAGTCTTTTGAGGAACCTTCATACTACATTCCAAAGTGGTTGAACAAGTTTACACTCCCACCAACAATGCAGTAAGGTTCCCTTCTGTCCTCATCCCCTCCAGCATCTGTTGTTATAAGAGTTCTTGATTATAGCCATTCTAACTGGGGTGAGGTGGTATCTCAATGTTGTTTTGATTTACATTCCTTTTATGGTTAGGGAGGTTGAGCATTTCTTCATGTGTCTATTGGCCATCCTTCTTTCCTCTTCAGAGAAGTTTCCCTGTAAGTCTTTAGCCCACTTATTTATTAGGCACTTGTTTCTTTTTTTTTTTTTTTGGGTCCGGTTGTGGGGCCTGAACTCTGGGCCTGGGTGCTGTCCCTCAGCTCTTCAGCTCAAGGATAGCGCTCTACCACTTGAGCCACAGAGCCACTTCCGGCTTTTTTCTTTTTTGCTTATGTGGTGCTGAGGAATCAAACCCAGGGCCTCGAGCATGCAAGGCAAGCGCTCCACCACTGAGCCACCTTCCCAGCCCTATTAGGCACTTGTTTCTATGAGGACTTGTTGGAGGATTTAATTTTTTGAGTTCCAGTTATATTTTAGATATGAGACCCTTGTCTGTTGTATGGGTAATAAAGATCTTCTCCCAATTTGTGGGCTTTCTATTGATCTTGCTAGCTATGTCCTTTGCCATGCAGAAGCTCTGCAACTTTATGCAATCCCATTTGTCCAACCTTTCTTTGATTTGTTGTGTTTCTTGGTCGCTGTTACTAAAATTGCAGCCTGTGCCAAGGAGACATAGGGTTTCTCCTATTACATCCTGTAATATTTACAGAGTGTCTGCTTTGGCTTCAAGGTCTTTGATCCATTTGGAGTTGATTCTGGTGCAGGGTGATATATAAGCATCGAGCTTTAGTTTTCTGCAAGTGATTAGCCAATTTTCCAATTTTTCCAGCACCATTTACTGAAGAGGCTGTCATTTTTCCATTCTATTCTTTTTAGCTCCCTTATCGAAAATTACATGGCTATAAGTCTGTAGATTCATTTCTAAGTTTAAATTCTGTTCCATTGGTCCTGAGGTCTGTCTTGTGCCAGTACGAAGCTGTTTTGATTATTATGGATTTGTAGTCGAGTTTGAGTTTTGGTATTGATATTCCTCCAATACTGTTCTTTCTGTTAAGGATCGTTTTTGCTATTCTGTGTCTTTTATTGTTCCATATGAATTCTGCTTTAAGATAATGAGTACATTTCTTGTTGGACATTGTTACCCCCTCCTTTTTTTTTTGGTTGGTCATGAGGCCTGAACTCTGGGCCTGGGCACTGTCCCTAGCTCTTCAGCTCAAGGCTTGCACTTGTACCACTTGAGTCACAGCACCACTTCTGGCTTTCTCTGCTTATGTGGTGCTGAGGAATCAAACTCAGGGCCTCATGCATGCAAGGCACGCACTCTACGACTAAGCTATTTTCCCAGCCATATTCCATATGAACTTTTGGGTTGCCTCTTCTATTTCCTTGAAGAATGAGGTTGGAATATTGATAGGCATTGCATTGAATTTGTAGATACCCTTCAGAAGTATTGCCATTTTCATGATGTTGATCCTTCCAATCCAGGAGCATGGGAGATTTTTCAACTTTGTAAGTTCTGTTTTCATTTCCACTTTCAGGTCTTTAAAGTTTTCATCATAAGGTCCTTCATTTCTTTGGTTAAGTTAATTATTTTTTTATTGTGGAAATACTGTACAGAGGGGTTAAAATTACATGGATAAGATAATGAGGATATTTCTTACCAAGCATTGTAGCCTCCTCCTTTGTTTCCCCTTCCTATCCCATCCTCCCGCTAACCCCCATCGAAACCTCCTACCCCACCTAACAAAGTTGTAAATTTCATTTTTGACATAACGACTTGTACATCTCATTGTTGCAATGGTTCCACCTTATCTTATTTAAACGCTTTCTTTTTTCCCTTCCCCTCCACAATTTATAACAACATGAAATACATTGAAAGCAGGTGTTATACCACGGGTGGGGAGCGCGTTCAAAGCAACAAAGAAATAATCTTAAAAATGTGTAGAAACAATCGCATGAAAGGAAAAACCATTTGAATAATTATCTTAGGGTTAATTTCCCTAACATCAACTTATCTGACCATTTCTGCTTGACTCAGACATACACTAGTTATTGCAGATAAGGGAAACCATGGGACCTATGTTTCTTTGGGCCTGGCTTACTTCACTTAATATAATTTTGTCCAAGTCTTTCCATTTCCTAACAGATGGGGCAATATCATTCTTTCTGATGGAGGCATAGAAGTCCATTGTCCACATTTTCTTGATCCATTCATCTACTGAGGGGCATCTGGGTTGGTTCTATATCTTGGCTATGGTAAATAATGCTGCAATAAACATAATCGTGCTGAAAGCTTTAGTGTGGTCTTGTTTGTGAACATTTGGGTAAATGCTCAAAAGTGGGATTGCTGGGTCATAGGGGAGCTCTATGAGGAGTCTTTTGAGGAACCTCCATACTACTTTCCAAAGTGGTTGAACAAGTTTACACTCCCACCAACAATGCAGTAAGGTTCCCTTCTGTCCACAT
>NW_012267321.1:4306731-4323739 GCF_000151885.1 Dipodomys ordii | reverse complement strand
TGAGGGTTATGATGGCTTCATAGAATGAGTTCGGTAGTGAACTTTCTTTTTCAATTTCATTGAAGAATTGGAGGAGTATTGGTGTGAGCTCTGCTTTGAAGGCTTTGTAGAATTCTGTTGTAAATCCATCTGGTCCTGGACTTTTCTTAGATGGGAGATCTCTTATTGCTGTTTCTATTTCAATGCTTGATATGGGCTTGTTAAGATGGTTTAATTCACCTTGGTTTAGGTTCAGCATGTCAATATTTGCTAGGAAAAGGTCTGTCTCTGCCATGTTCTCAAACTTATTAGCATAAAGTTTTGAGAAGTATTCCATTATAATATTCTGAATCTTGGTTGGTTCTGTGGTGATGTTTCCATTCTCGTCTCTGAGTTTATTTATTTGGGTGTGTTCTCTTCTTTTTCTGATCAAATTTGCTAAGAGTCTGTAAATTTGTTAATTTTTTCAAAGAACCAACTCTGTTTTGTTTTGTTTTTCTGTTTTGTTTTGTTTTTGGTTTTGGTCGTGGGGCCTGAACTTTGGGCTTGGGCGCTGTCCCTCAGCTCTTCAGCTCAAGGCTAGTGTTCTACCACTTGAGCCACAGCACCACTTCTGGCTTTTTCTTTTTGCTTATGTGGTGCTGAGGAATCGAACCCAGGGCCTCAGGCATGCAAAGCAAGCATTCTACCACTGAGCCACCTTCCCAGCCTCGGAACCAACTCTGTGTTGGTGATTCCTTCTATGGATATTTTGGATTCTAATTCGTTTAATTCTGGTTTAATTTTATTTATTTCTTTCCATCTGCTAGATTGATATTTATCATGCTGCTCTTTTTCAAGGAATTTCAGATGTCTCATTGAATTGTTGGTTTCAGATCTCTCCAATTTATTGATATAGGAGATCAGAGCTATAAACTTGCCTCTGAGTACTGCCTTTGCTATGACCCAGAGGAGCTGGTAATTTGTGTGTTCATTTTTGTTGAATATCATGAACATTTGATTTCCTTTGTAATCTCTTCTATTACCCATTGGTGATTCAACAGTGTGTTGTTCAGCCTCCATGTGTTACAGGACTTTCTTTAGTGGCTTTTGGTGTTGAGTTCCAATTTTATTCCCTTATAGTCTGAGAGAATGCAAGGTATAAATTCAATATTTCTGAATTTGGACAAGTTTGCTTTTTGACCTAAAATGTGGTCTATTTTGGAAAATGTTCCATGTGCTGCTGAGAAGAATGTGTATTCTGATGCTGCTGAGTGAAATATTCAGTAGATGTCTGTAAAATTATGTTGATATATGCAGTTGTTTAGGTCTGCGGTTTCTCTCTTGAGTTTTTGCTGAGTGAATCTATGTAGTGGGGATAGTGGTGTGTTAAAGTTCCCTACAATTGGCTATCTGTCTGTGACATCTGTCACCTCATTGATCGCCAGGATTGATTCAGCTGATCTGGCTGGCTAGGCGGGTGTCCCCTTCCTCCTTCACCGCTCCATGTGCATCCCTCCCAAAGCTGCACGCTCGGCCGAAAAGGATGATCATCCCCGATAGAGGAGGACCGGTCTTCCGTCAAGGATATACGAGTAGCTGCATTCCCCTGCTAGAACCTCAAGCTCTCAAAGTTCCGTACAATTAATGTCTTTGGATCTATGTGAGATTTGAGGGAAAGTATTGTTTCTTGGATAAATTTGTGTGCTCTGGTGTTTGGCGAATAGATATTTAGAATTGTATTATCCTCCTGGAGGAGAGATCACCTATTCAGTATGTTATGACCTTCTTTATCTCTTTTCACTAATTTTAATTTGAAGTTTATTTTATCTGATATTAGGATTGCAACTCCCACCTCTTTGTGGAGGCCATTTGCTTGGTAGATTTTGCTCCAGTCTTTCACTGTTAAAATTGGTTCATTTTTGTGAGCTAGGTATGACTCCTGAAGGCAGGAGAGAGAAGGATCTTGCTTTTTAATCTAACTAGATAGTATATGTCCCTTAATTGGAGAGTTTAGTCCATTAATGTTAAGATATAGGACTAAGAGGATTTTATGAATTCTTGCCATGTTATCCATCTTTTTGGGGACTGCGGCAACTGGTTTCTTTCTATGGTTCTGGGATTCTCAGTTTGGGTGTGGTTTCTTGGCCTTTATTGTGGTCTTGTTGGTTTTCTATGTGTAGGACATCTTTAAGTATCTTTTGTAGGGCTGGTTTGGTGGAGATGTATTGTTTCAGTTTTTCTTTGCTATGGAAGGTTATTATTTGACCTTCAGTTATGAAGGAGAGTTTAGCTGGGTACAGTATTCTTGATTGATAGTTGTTTGTCTTTAGGGCACGACATTCATCATTCCAGGCTCTTCTTGCTTTGATTGTCTCTGCTGAGAAATCTGAGGTGATTCTAATTGATTTCCATTTATAAGTGATTGATCTTTTCTCCTTGACAGCTTTAAGGATCTTTTCCTTGGTCTGAGTTGGTCCTGTCTGGATTATAATGTGTAGGTGGGGTGTCCTGTTCTGGTCTGGTCTATTTGGAGTTCTAAAACCTTCTTGTATCTGAGTAGCCTATCTTTTTGCATGTTTGGTAAGTTCTTGTTAGCATCCTGTTAAACAAATTTCCTAGACCTTTAACTTCTGTCTCTAGCTGCTCCTCTAAACCCATTATCCTCAGATTAAGCCTTCTGATGGTGTCTTCCAAATGTTGACTGTCATATTTCTTGGATTTGTCTTGGATAGTTCTATGTTCTTTCTCTATAATATCTAATCTGTCTTCAATCTCTGAGATTCTATCTTCTTCATGATCTGACCTACTGTCAAGACTTTCTACTTTGTTTTTATTTATTTTCCTTCTAATTGGTCGGCTTTGATGGCTTCAAATTCTTTGTTGGAGCTTTGTTTTAGATCTTGTATGAACTTCTTTATATCCTTAATTTGGTGTTCAGTGTCTATTCTCAAATCACTTAGTTGATTGGTTATGGTTTCCTTGGACTCCCATTTCTTCTGTAAGGTTCCATTCAGCATTCCCTTTGTGGTCTCCTTGAGTTCTTTCAGGTGTCTATGGATTCCATAAATGCCTCTATTGATCTTTGTCTATTCTCATTCTGCTCTTGCAATTCCTGTATTACTCTTTTATGAGCTTCCTCACGTTCATGCTATTCCTGTAGTTCTCTGACTATTCTCAGCCTGCTCATGCCATTACTGTTTCTCTCTTTGTCTGTTCTCAGCCTGCTCACTCAATTTCTCTCTTTCTCTTGACTGTTCTCAGCCTGCTCACGCAATTCCTTTATTTCTCTTTGAGTGTTCTAAACCTGCTCATGCACTTTCTGTATCAATATTTGAGTAGCTTCCTCACGCTCATGAGATTCCTGTATTGATCTTTGGTTTGCCTCCTCTCTCTTGCTATCATGCTCACACTGAGTCCTTTGAAGCTTTTCAAACTTTTCTTTCATTCATCATGTTTATCAGAATTGTTTGTAGAGCTCTTTGGTAACTCTCCTCTGGATTAATTCTTAACTGTTCTGTCACCTGATTATCATGAGTGGGAGTTGAGATACCCGGATTTGCCATTTTTCTTGTGTTTTTTTCTGGCTTGTTCTGTCCATTTGGTATGAAACACCAATTTTGTTCTAGAATACTATTTTAAGGCAAGCATCAACCAAAGTCCTGTAGTTGCACAGTCAAAATACTGCACATACAATCTAGTTCAACAGATGCAATCTATTCAAAATCACAGCAATGGATTAATGGGCTAAGAACAGCAAGGAAGAATTTGACAAACAAGATATTATTAGGTTTATGGAGAAATGTAGGGAAAAATAGGATTAGAGGGATATGAACAGGTAAAAGGAGAGTGAATTTAACCAAGTCCTAATCTCAGAGAGGGAAATGAATTGGACAGAACGATAGGAGATAGATTAAAAAAGAGAAGAAAAAACAAAAAATCTAAAAAGTGGAAACACAAAAATTCTTTAAAAATTATATAGGGATAAAGAGATAATACTGCTATGACAGGATTTAAGCCTATTAATGTGGTGCTTAAGAATCCTCATGCATGCCAGGCAACCACTCTACCACTGACCAATCCTCCCAGCTCAAACTGTTTACTTTTTTGAGCTATAGTCTTGCTTTGTAGCCAGGTCAGCCTGCACCTTTATACTCATTTTATGTGTCTCCTGAAGTACCTGGAATGAGAGATGTGAATGTAGATGCTGAGGTTTTGTTGTTTAGATAGAGTCTTAGAGAATTGTTTTTACCCAAGCTGACCTATCACTGCAACCACCCCAATCTCAGCCTCACACATGGCTGGGATGCCTGGTGTACACTACCACACTCAGCTAGTATTGGAGGGGGGATCTTGTGAACTGTTTCCCTGGGCTGGCCTAGGATCTCCTGATTCAACCTTGCATGTGTGAGCCACTGCATCCACTTTGGATCAATCTTGGAGTTAAATAATAATAATAATAAAAACAATCATAATTATTATTATTACTATTATATGTGGGGCTTGAACTCTGGGCTTGGACACTATCCCAGAGCTCTTTTGCTCAAGGCTAACACTCTACCATTTTGACCCACAATGTCACTTCAGGCCTTTACTGAGTAGTTTATTGGTGATAGGAATGTCATGGACTTTCCTGCCAGGCTTGCTTCCAATTGCAATCCTCAGATCTCAACCTCCTCATAGCTGGGATTACAGGCATGAGCCACCAGCACCTGGCAAATATTTTATCTTTAAAATTCTTAAATGAGTATATAATAGAAGGTATTCTGTAAGAATCTGTGTTAAACCAACTGTAAGCAGACTTTGGGAGTATCTCAGCAGTGAAGTTCCTGCCAACGCAAGACCCCAAATTTGTTGCCTGAACTTCACAAAACAAAATTTTAGAAAATTTCAATGTAGTTAATGAGGCCTACTGATCTTTTATTGTCAGCTCATTAAGAAGTATTGCATAAGGTACAATTGCTAACTTGCAGTAACCGAGATACCAGAAGATAAATGTTATCACCCTATTATGCAGGAATTACACTTCATTTTTATGACCTCATGAATTGTGCTGAGTAAGTGTAATGAGTAAAGTGTTAAACTTGGAAATAATGTTCAATATTTAGCACAAAACAAACTGTTATTACTAGTTGGCTTTTCACATTGGTACCTGAAAACATACTACCTTCAAACACATTTAGATCCAGCATTTTTAGGGAAAGAGGAGTCATCTAGAAATGTTTTTCCTGTGGATCACGACTATGTCAGTGATCTGAAGACATCCACCATGTTTGACCTGCACCAGGAGAGATGATGTCAGGTCAAGCAGTAAACCTCTGTCACTGCTGGCTCCTAAATATAGTCCGGGACAAGCCCAGAATTCCATCCTTGTCCTAAAAGTATGACAGACACAGTGTGAGGCCTAACCTCATGCACAATATCAGCAGTCATCCCAAAGATATCTTGTCAGTGTTCAACTAAAATGTACATTGCATTGACAAAGTTTCACAAGTTTTAGTTTTATTAAATTCCTATAATCTGTTACTAGAATATATATATGTAGAAATATATATATGTAGAAATATATATATTACATATTAATATATATAATTATATATATATATATATAATTTCATTGTGGTGATTCAAATGTAGGTAAACAACTGTGTCTGATAGTGTGTGTGTTTGCGAGTGTCTGTGAGATTGTCTCTGTTGGGAGGCCTTATCTTACAGATGCAATCTCTTCTTCAGTTATTCAGATTTCCTACTATTTTTTAGTTCTATTTATCTTTTCTTGTTCCTTTTTTTTCCTTTCTGGTCTTGGGGTTTGAACTGAGGTTCTGGGTGTTCTCCCTGAGCTTTATTAGATCAAGGCTAGTACCGTACCACTTGAACCATAGCACCACTTCTGGTCTTTTCTGAGTACTTTGTTGAAGAGTCTCATTAATTTCTTCTCATGGCTCTTTCCAACAGTGATCTTCAGCCTCCTGAAAACTAGGAATATAGGCATGAGCCTGCAGTGTCTGCTTCTTTGAGCCAATTTTGACAGGGCTATTACTCCTAAAAACTTTAACATTCCTAATTATATGTAATTATTAGAATCCATTCTGTGTGTGTGTGTCTTGGCAGGCCCACACACGGATGAGTGCACGTCTGTCTGTCTGTTTTTTTCTCTTTCTCTTTCTACTTCTCAGGTACCTGGACATGAATTCAGGGCCTGTGGTAGTTTATATTGCTTCCTCTAATGGTTTTCTACAACTTTAGCCATGACTCCAGTCCAGGATTTTTTTTTCGGGGCGGGTGGTCCGCTCATGGGGCCTGAACTCTGGGCCTGGGTGCTGTCCCTCAGCTCTTCAGCTCAAGGCTAGCGCTCTACCACTTGAGCCACAGCGCCACTTCCAGCTTTTTTCTTTTTGCTTATGTGGTGCTGAGGAATCGAACCCAGGGTCTCATGCATGCAAGGCAAGTGCTCTACCACTGAGCTACTTTCCCAGCTCAGCCCAGGATTTTTATGTTGTTTTTATTTTGCCTTTGTATTCTGCCATTCCAGGCGTTTGAACTCATAGCCTAGTTCTGTCCTAGAGCTTTTGTGCTCAAGGCTAGCTCGTTACCATTTGAGACTCAGCTTCACCACCAGCTTTGTTGTGGTTATTTTGAAATGAGACTCTCACACATTTTTTTGCCTGGTCTGGCTTCAAACACTGATCCTAAGACCTTGGTCTCCTGAACAGCTGACAGACATGAGCCACCTGTGCCCGGCTTGTAGGCTATTTTGCAGATGAAGTATTGTGGACTTTTTTGCTTGTTCTGATTGTAACCTGTGATCCTCCTAATCTCAGCCTCCGTAGGAGCTAAAAATCATAGGCGTTTGCCACCTTTCTTGGCTCTATTTTGCATTTATACAGGTCAGGAATCATGTATGCACTTCCATTTCTGGTTCAGAAATTAGAATCTTCTGGTTTTTCTTTGCCAATCTAAGTAAAAGTTTTGTGCTATTCTTTGATTTGTTTTCGAACACCCAACATTTGGTTTAACTGACTTTTCTTTATTTTTTTATGTCATTGGTGGGGCTTGAACTCTGGTCCTGGGCCTTGTCCCTGAACTCTTTAGCTTAAGGCAAGCCCTCTACCACCTGAACCAACATGTTACTTCCAGTTATCTGGTGGCTCATTGGAGATAAGAGTCTCACGGAGTATTCTGCCTGGCCTGGCTTTGAACTGCAATTCTCAGACAGCCTTTTGAGTAGCTAAGATTACAGGCATGAGTGACTGCTGCCCAGCACAGACTTTGCTATTGGTCATTTTATAGCTTGCATTTATAGTTATGCTCTTCTTTTTCCCTTTAATATTGTGTTTACCTTGCTCTTATTTTCTTGCTCTGTAAGGAATGTCGACATGTGAAGACTTTTGGGTCTTTCCCTATTGTAGAGTCAGGATCAAAGTTTCCCTCTACAGATGCCCTTAGATTTAGGCAATGTGGTCATGCTGTGTTCAGAGGAAGAGTGGCAGTCAGGTTTTCTATATTCTCTATCTCAGAAGGTCAGAATGACTGGAATAAGTGAGCATATAGTACGTTTATGATGATCATGTGGAAAAATCAAAAAGACTGTTGTAGAACATATCTCTGAGCCTTGATAATTTAAGCATCATTAACCATCACGTAGTACATGGTATTTCCACTTGAGATATTGCCTTTTTTCCCACCAGCCTTTCCTGAAACTTGAACTCAGCCCATTGGGCACTGGTCCTGCATCTCTTTGTGGTCATGGTTAGTGTTCAACCACTTGAGCCACAGTGCACTTACAGGTTTGTCTGAGTAGTTTTTGTTTTGTTTTTGTCAGTCCTGGGACTTGAACTCCAGGACTGAGCCCTTCACCTCAAGGCTGGCACTTTCCTACTTAAGCAAAGCATAAATTCTGGTTTTCTGGTGGTTTATTGGAGATAATAGTCTCATGGACTTTCTTGCTCAGGCTGGTTTTGAACTGTGATCCTCATATCTCAGACTGGTGAGGAGGTAGGACTAAAAGGCATGAGCAATCAGTACTGAGCTAGACAGAGTATTTTTTAGAGATAAGAATCTCAGACTATTTTTCCTGGGATGGCTTCACACTGCAGTCTTCAGACCTCAGCTTCCTGACCTAGAAACAGAATCCTACTGATTCACCCTTACATGTGTGAGCCACTGCATCCATCTTACATCAATCTTTCATTTAAATCTTTGTTATTATTAATTATTGTTGTTGCTATTGTTGTGGAACTTGAACTCAGGGCCTGGAAGATATCTATGTACTCCTTTGCTAGCACTGTACTCATTTCAGCCACAGCTTCACTTCCAGTTTTCTGGTGGTTAATTGGAGAGAATAGTCTCTCAGAATTTCCAGCCTGTGCTGGCTTCAAACCTCAATTCAAATATCTAAGCCTCCTGAGTAGCCAGGATTTCTGGAGTGAGCCACCAGTAACCCACATAAATGTTTATTTTTAAAGTTACTTAATGAGGGACTAGGATTGTGGCATAGTGGTAGAGTACTTATCTAGCCTGCATGAAGCCCCGCACAAGCCCAGTACATCATAAACAGAGAAAGATGGAAGTGGCTCTGTGACTCAAGTGGTAGGGTGATAGCCTTGAGTGCTACATGCAGAGTTCAAGCCCTAGAAACCACAAATTATTAAATGAGTATGGAACAACAGATATTTTTAATGAATCTATGTGATATTGATAAAAAGAGCATCATGTATTATTTCAGCATTGAAGCTCCTGCCTACTTGAGATCCTGGATTCGTTGCCTGAACCTCAATTAAAATAAAGTTAATGAAAATTTCAATGTAGCTATTGTGACTTAATGTCTTTTACTGTTAGTTCACTAAGCAAATAATAAATAAGGAAAGGTACAATTGCTATCTAATTCAGAGTAACAGAGACACCAGAAGATGAATCATTTCTCCCTACTTTACAGGACTTACACTTCATTACCCAATGTATTTTGCTAAGTAAATGAATGGAAAAATTAAACTTGGAAATAAAGTTCAATATTTAGCACAAAAAGATGTTATTACTTATTGGTGTTACAGGTGGGTCCTTGAAAACATATTACTTCAAACATATTTGGATCCAGCATCTTGAGGTAAAAAACAGTAGTCTAGAAAGATCTGTCATGTGGAACATGGGGATTTCAGAGATCTGAAGATACCCACCAGGTTTGACCTGGACCAGGAGACATGTTGGCAGGTGAAGCAGTAAACCTATATAACTGCTGGTTCCTAAATATAATGCAGACCCAGCCCAGAATTCCATCTTTGTCCTAAAAAAAAATATAGCCAACTCCTTGTGAGGCCAAACCTCATGCACAATATCAGCAGGTCTGACTAAAGATGATTTAGTTGATGTCCACCTAGAATAGAGAATGCGTTTGAGAAAAATGTTTCAGAAGTTTTAATTTCATTCATACAATAGACATCATTTCATTGTGGTGACTCAAGTGTTGGCAAACAACTCTGTGTGTGTGTGTGTGTGTGTGTGTGTGTGTGTGTGCTATTGTGTTAGGTGGCTTTATAATAGTGATGTAATGTCTCTTCTTCTTGTAAATATTCATATGTACTGTTCTTTATCCCTGATGCTTCATTGGGCTTGAACTCAGGGCCTAGTCTCTGTCCCTGAGTCTCTCTGTGCTCAAGGCTAGTGCTCTACAATTTGAGCCACAATTCCAATTCCAGCTTTTTCTGTGTATGTGGTACTGAGAAATCAAATCCAGGCCTTCATGCATTCTAGACCAACACTCTACACTAATCAACATTCCCATCGCATACTGCTATTTTTGCATTCAGCTTGTATTTTCTTTTTTCCTGGTCCTATTTGAAATCAGGGCCTGGATGATGTCCCTGAGTTTCTTAGGTACAAGCCTAGTACTCTACCACTTGAGCCACAGCACTACTTCAAGCCTTTTCTCAAGACTTTATTGAAGATTAAAATCTCACAGATTTATCTTTGAACTGAGATTCTTAAATCTCCGTCTCCTGAGTAGCTGGGATTACAGATATGAGACACCAGCACCAGCACCTACCTTGTAGGCTGTTATGGAGATGGAGTCTCATGGGGTTCTGTGCCCATTCTGGTTCCATACTTTGATTCTCCTAATCTCAGCTTCCACAAGATCTAGGCTTATAGGTGTGAGCCATCTATGCCTAACTCTATTTTGCATTTCTAAAGTCAGGAATAACAATTAACTCCTGTTTCTGATTTTGTAATTTCAGTCCTCTGTTTTATTCGTTTGCCAATCTAAGTAAACTTTGGTCAATTTTTTTATCTTTTCAGTCATCCAACACTTGTTTTGATGAATTTTTAATACTCTTTCTTCATCTTGCATTTATATTTATGCTCTTCTTCTTGTCTTCATACTACATTTACCTTGCTAGTATTTTTCTTGCTCTGTAAGGTGGGGAGGTTTTGGTCTTTCCTTTTGTAAGATATGTATGCAAGCTATGTCCCTTAGAATTATAGGAAATGGCTGTGCTGTGTTCAGAGGGAGTGGTCCTCAGGATTTCTATATTCTTTGTACCTTAGAAACTCAAAATGGGCCGGGCACCAGTGCCTCACCTGTAATCCTAGCTACTCAGGAGGCTGAAGTCTGAGGATCATGGTTCAAAGCCAGCCTGGGCAAGGAAAGTCCGTGAGACTCTTATCTCCAATAAAAACTACGGACCTTGATTTATCACAGGGCTTTCCTCAGGCCTCTTGGACCTCCACGGGCCTCTCTTCCTGTGCCTCTCTACTGACCTGCACTCCTCTCAGGCCAGCCTTGGTCTCCTCAAGCCCCCGGGTCTCCTCTGGCTCCTGGGTCTCCTCAGGTTTGAAGCTACAGGGGGCACCTGTCTCTCATGCCCCTTGGGCATCTACATTCTCTCTCTCAATGTGGGCAGGACTTCCTCTCCCTGGGTTCTCACAGCTCAGTGGAAAAGCCAGCCTCACAGACTTTTCTGCCTGAGCTGCCTTCATACTACAGCCTCAGATCTCAGCCTCCTGAGCTGCTGGGATCACATGCCTGAAACAAAGACACCCACTTTTATTTTTAATGTAGTGTTTTAATAAGAGAGAAAATGTATGTTGGATATGAAAGAAAAAAGTCCCTAATACCAATATCGAATACAGTGAAAACAGGGGTTATACTGTGGATGAGGGACAATCAAATCAACTAAGAAATATCTTATAAATATGTTAGAAACAATAGCAAGAAAGAAAAAAACATTTGAGTCCTTATCTTGGGGTTCATTTTGCCTTACATCAAATTATCTGACCATTTCTGCTTGACTCAGACATATATTATTTGATATTGGTATAATTTGTGGAGGGGAAAGGAAAAACCAAATTGTTTAAATATCGATACAGGTGCTCCCATTGCAACAATGAGAAGTACAAGATGTTATGTCGAAAAACAAACTTCACAACTTTTGGGGGTGGGGGGAGCAATGGGATGGGATGTTAAGGTGAAACAAAGGAGGAGGCAACTAAGCTTGATAAGAAATGTACTCATTACCTTGTTCATGTCATTGTATCCCCTCTGTATGGTATTTTCACAATATATTAAAAAAGAAAAGAAAAGAAAAAAGTCCAGAGAATATTAATACAGAGGTTCAGGGAAGATGGCAGAGGAGAAGCTGGAGGATAAACAAGCTCTTGCAAAGGAAGCAGTTTTAGTGTTCCAGTGAACAGTCCTAATCCAGAGAATCACACCAAATGTGCCATCATAGTACAGAGTGTTAGGCCAGAAAGGGAAAATCCAGGCAAGGAGACAGATCTGAGCACTTGCCAGATGCTGCGGCTGCAGCATCAGTGGCTGCAGTGGCAGCAGCGGCAGCCATAGCTGCCATTCCTGCAACAGCGAGAGTCCTGGACAAAGGCGCCAGACACTGCGGGCGAGTGGATTCTACTCAACACCAGCAAGAACTGACAAAGAGCAGATATTTTCATCCTGCAGTTCCCAGACAAGAGATGACCCAGGAAACAAGACTCTGGTGTGAGTAGAAGCCTGACATCCTCACTCCTTCTCAGGGAACAGAGAAGGGAAGGCCACCCCTCGCCCATTACCGGATATCTCCATCTTTGATACTGACCAAGGATGAGCAGCTAGCTCCAACTCAGCCCTTGGAAGAAAACAAAGAGTCATTTAGCAGGTCACAGGAACCTACCCAAACCTGCCAGGCTGAGCTCCACCCAGGGAAAAGTCACCCAGCCCGGGCCAAGCAAGCTCCACCAGGCCCAGGAGTGGCTTTCTTCACTGGGTAAACAGAGCCAGAGGTTGCCCCTCCTTATAGCAGCCTTGACAATCAATTAAAATTCAGTAAACATAAACCCTGAGAATGGCTCCAGGCTGGGGTCTGTGAGTGTCTCAGAAGCTAGCCCCTCAGAAAAAAAGCTGCTGTTTGCTGAAAGGCCTCAACTCTACCCAGAACCTAGCCTCATCACAGCATCTCAAACTAGAGGAAACAGCTATCTCCCTCTTTTGTGATACTCAAAGCAGATCTCCTACCCATTGAACTAACCTGGGAGGAGGATCACAAAATACTGGGTAAATCAGAGCATTTTTCTGCCTGTTAAACAAACTGACATAAGAAACCAAGCAATCTCCAGGAAAATAAACCCACAAGCAGACCAGAGACTCCACCAAGAGACTGGTTAGAGACACAAGGGAGAAACAGGATCTTCCCATCCCCCCAAAAAAAATCAAAGCACTCTTTTTTTTGTACTTTTTATAAAAAAATTTTTTCTAAAACATTTTTTCATTTTTAATTTTTAACTTTAAAAAATTTGTTTTCTATTAACTTGTTTTATTCGTCTTATAATTTTAATTTTAGGGGTATATGTGTGTGTACTTTTTTCTTTTTTTGTGTGGAGGGGAAGGGGATAAGCAAGTCCTTTAAATAAGGATACAGGTGGACCCTTGCAACAATGAGAAGAACAAGTCCTTATGTCAAAAACAAACTTTACAACTTTGGAGGGGGGTGGGGAGGATTGGATGGAGGGAGCAGGGGGAGGATGGGAAGGGATGGGAAGGGGAAACAAAGGAGGAGGCTACTATGCTTGATAAGAAATGTACTCATTATCTTGCCCATGTAATTGTAACCCCTCTGGACAGTATTTTCAAAATAAAAAATAAATAAAAATTTTTAAAAAACCCAAAATTTTGTTTATCTCTACTGACCTTTTGATCCTTTTTTTCTTTCCTTCTCATTCTTTTCACTTTTTCTTTTCTCTCATTCTTCTTTGCATGACTTAATTGCTGTTCTGCTCATCCTCAGATATACCTGTAGTCGATTATTAGACCTTAGCCCCATTGTGTACACACTTAATCCAGAAATTTTTTACTCAATTTAAAACCTCTTAGACTTAAATTCCTTAATAGCATTACTACCTTTTATGCCTATATAATATTTTAAGCATTTTTATTTTTAAGTTTTTCATGTCTCCTTTCTATCCCTCCCCTTCTCTTATTCTAGCCACGTTATTCTCTGAACAGTAGGTTTTAATTTGCATAATTTTCAAGTGTTGAACTTTTTAATTTTTAATTTTTGTTTTTCTATCTTTTCTAGGCTTTTTTCTTTCTCTTTCTTTTTTTATGTCTATCTCTTATATCATTCTATCCAACCTATTTCATGCTTTGAGATTAGGAGTTAGTTTAGTTAAATCTCCCTCTGCCTTCCCACATCCCTCTATTCCTATTTTTTCCCACATCTCTCCCTAAACCTAATAATTTCTGGTTTGCCAAATTCTTCTTTGCGGTTCATAGCCCACTAATACATAGTTGATTGATGTTGAATAGATATATCTGTTGAACTAGATTGTATCTGCAGACTTTTGACTGTGCAACTACAACGTTGGTTGATGCTTGCCTTAAAATAGTCTTATAGCACAAAAACGGTGTTACTTTCATCACAAATGGGCAGAGCAATTCAGAAAAACACAAGAAAAATGGCAAGTCTGGGTATCTCAACTCCCACTCATGATAATCAGGGGACAGAAAAGATAATGAAGAATGCAGAGGAGAGTTCCCAAAAAGCTCTACAAACACTACTGGTAAACATGATAAAGGAAAAGATTGAAAACCTGCAAAGCACTCTGTATGAGCGTGATAAGGAGAGAGAGGAGGCAAATCAAAGTTCAATACTGGAATCTCATGAGTGTGAGGAAGCTATTCAAAGTTTGATACAGAAATTGAATGAGCAGCTTAAGACCACTCAAAGCAAAATAAAAGATGTCATGAGTATGCTGAGATAAGTCAAAGAGAAAGTCAGGAATGGTGTGAGCAGGCTGAGAACACTCAAAGAGAACTACAGGACTTGTGTGAATGTGAGGAAGCTAATCAAAGAGTAATCCAGCAATTGAGAGAGCAGGATGATAATAAAGAAAGAACACTAAAGGCACTCATGAAATCCATAAACAGAGAGCTGAAAGAAGTCAGGGAGACCACAAAGGGAATGCTGAATGGAACACAACAGAAGGAATGGGAGTCCAAGGAAACCATAACCAATCAAATAAGTGATTTGAGAATAAACACTGACCACGAAATTAAGGAAGTAAAGAAGTTCATACAAGATCTAAAACAAAGTGCCAACTAAGAACTTGAATCAATCAAAGCCTACCAACTAGAAGGAAAAGAAATAAAAAACAAAGTAGAAAGTCTTCCTAGTAGGTTAGACCAGGCAGAAGATCAAATCTCGAGGATTGAATACAGCCTAGATATTATAGACAAAGAACATACAACCATCCAAGACAAATCCAAGAAATATGATAGATCTATTCAACACTTGGAAGACACCATCAGAAGGCCTAATCTAGGGATAATGGGTGTAGAGGAGCACCTAGAGACAGAAGTTAATGTTCTAGGAAATTTGTTTAACAGGATCCTAGCAGAGAACTTCCCAAACATGCAAAAAGATAGACCTATTCAGATATAAGAAGCTTTTAGAACTCCAAATAGACCAGACCAGAACAGGACATCCCACCATCACATTATAATCCACAAGATTAATTCAGACCATCGAAAATATCCTTAACGCTGTCAAGGAAAAAAGAACAATCACCTATAAAGGGAAACCAATTAGAATGACCTCAGATTTCTCAGCAGAGACAATCAAAGCAAGAAGAGCCTGGAATGGGAGATGGCATGCGGTAAAGACAAACAATTATCAATCAAGAATACCGAACCCAGCTAAACTCTCCTTCATAACCGAAGGTCAAATAAAAACCTTCCATAGCAAAGAAAAATTGAAACAATATATCTCCACCAAACCAGATTCTAAAGATGACCTACACATATAAAAACAAGACCCCAAAAAAGGCCAAGAAACTACACCCAAACTGAGAATCCAATAACCATAGGAAGAACCCAGTTGTCACAGCACCCAAGAAGGTGGATAAAATGGCATGAACGCCCAAATACCTCTCAGTCCTATCTCTCAACATTAATGGACTAAACTCTCCAAATAAGTGACATAGACTCTCAAGTTGTATTAAAAAGCAAGAAACTTCTATCTGCTGCCTTCAGGAGTCATATCTGGCCAATGAAAAAAAAACACATTTTCAATGTGAAAGACTGGAACAAAATCTAGCAAGCAAACGGACCCCATAAACAAGCGGGAGTTGCAATCCTAATATCAGATAAAATAGACTTCAAATTAAAATTAGTGAGAAGAGATAAAGAAGGGTGCTACATACTAATTAAGGGATCTCTCCAGGAGTATATTACAATTCTAAATAGCTATTCACCAAACACCAGACCACACAAATTTATCCAAGAAATAATACTTTCCCTCAAATTCCACATAGATCCAAAGACATTAATTATTGGGAATTTTCCACACCACTTTCCCCACTAGATAGATCAACTCGGCAAAAACTCAACAGAGAAACCACAGATCTAAACAACTGCATAGATCAACTAGATTTAACAGACATCCACCGTATATTTCACCCAGCAGCATCAGAATACACGTTTTTCTCAGCAGCACCTGGAACATTTTCCAAAATAGACCACATTTTAGGTCACAAAGCAAACTTGTCCAAATTCAGAAACATTGAAGTTATACTTTGCATTCTCTCTGACCAAAAGGGAATAAAATTAGAACTCAACACCAAAAGCCACCAAAGAAAGTCCTGTAACACCAGGAGGCTGAACAACACACTGCATGTGTCATGGAAGAGAGTAGAAAGGAAACTCAAATGTTCAAGATATTCAACAAAAATGAGCACACAGCAAAGGCAGTACTCAAGGGTAAGTTTATAGTTCTGAGTTCCTACATCAACAAATTGGAGAGATCTGAAGCCAACAATTTAATGAGACATCTGACCCTCCTTGAAAAAGAGCAGCAAGATAAACCCCAAACCAGTAGACGGAAAGAAATAACTAAAATTAAATCAGAAGTAAATGAATTAGAATAAAAACATAAAAAGAATCAACAAAACAAAGAGATGGTTCTTCGAAGAAATAAACAAAATTGACAGAACCTCAGCAAATCTTATGAGAAAAAGAAGAGAGCACAACCAAATAAATAAACTCAGAGATGAAAATGGAAAGCACCACAGAAACAACCAAAAATCAGAACATTATAATGGAATACTTCTCAAAACTTTATGCTAATAAGTTTGAGAACTTGGCAAAATGGACCTTTTCCTAGTAAATATTCACATGCCAAAACTAAACCAAGATGAGTTAAACCATCTTAACAGGCCCATATCAAACATTGAAATAGAAACAGTAATAAGAGACCTTCCATCTAAGAAAACCCCAGGACCAGATGGTTTTACAGCAGAATACTAGAAGGCCTTCAGAGCAGAGCTCACACAAATACTCCTCCAACTCTTCAATGAAATTGAAAGAGAAAGTTCACTACCGAACTCATACTATGAAACCATCACAACCCTCATCCCAAAACCAGGCAGGGACTCATCAAAGTAAGAGAAATACAGACCCATTTCTTTGATGAGCATTGATGCAAAACTTCTCAACAAAATTTTGGCCAATCGACTTCAACAATTCATCCAAAAAATCATACACCACGATCAAACAGGATTCATTTCA
>NW_012267321.1:4288841-4305031 GCF_000151885.1 Dipodomys ordii | reverse complement strand
ATGCCCCTCAGTAGATGAATGGATCAAGAAAATTTGTATATATACACAATGGAATTCTATGCCTCCATCAGAAAGAATGACATTGCCCCATTAGTTAGGAAATAGAAAGACTTGGAAAAAATTATATTAAGTGAGGTAAGATAGGCCCAAACAAACATAGGTCCCATGGTTTCACTTATTTGCAATAACTAATATATATCTGAGACAAGCAGAATGTTAGGGAAATGAACTCCAAGGTAATTATTCAATTTTTTTTCATGCGATTGTTTCTACCACATTTATAAGATTATTTCTTTGTTGCTTTGTATGTCCCTCCTCCACTTACAATACCTGCTTTCACTCTATTTGATGTCGTTATAATTTGTGGAGGGGAAGGGGAAAAACAAATCGTTTAAATAGGGACACAGGTGGACCCATTGCAACAATGAGACATATAAGTCGTTATGTCGAAAACGAACTTTACAACTTTGGTGGGGGGTGGAGGAGGTTTTGGTGGGGGATGGGGGAAGGATGGGAAGGAGAAACAAAGGAGGAGGCTACAATGCTTGATAAGAAATGTACTCATTATTTTGCCCATGTAATTTTAACCACTCTGTATATTATTTTCACAATAAAAAAATAAAAATAAAAAAGTCGCTAAAAATTCACCAAATACATATGGATGTCACACTCTTACACTATAGATTTCCTGTTCCTCTACTCACTTGTAATGAGATTATCTTCAAAAGTTTTCCCATATTCCCTAGACTTCCCTTACCATGAGTCACATCTGTTGGAAATGGTTGTGGAAGTTCAGTGGTGCTCATCAGTAGGCACAATTCTCCACTGTTTGTCACAGGGAAGCCCTATTCCCCAAGCACACAGTGTCACCGAACTTCCAGGGGACATGATGAGCCTGCACACAGAGGAGATGAGATCACACAGTCCTGAGGCTTTTTCTTCGGGCATTGTTGTTGAGCACACATGCTGTGACCACTGCCTCTGCTCCTCTGTCCTGACAGCCAATTCCTACTGGGTAAGCACCTATTCTTCTCAGACAAGTGACTGTAGTTTTTGTAACTCATCAAAAAAATGCAGAAGTAACTTCTCTGTAAAATGTGTGTGCTGTGTGGGGTTGGAATGAGGCACATGTCTTATATTTTAGGAGAAATGTTTGGTGAGAGTAACAGGCCTCTCTCCTGCCTCGGTTAGCAATGTTGGCACCGTTTCACACCCGAATGCATCCTGGAGACCACACAGCTTTGTGTGCTTAGGGGTGGAGCATTCTCTATATTTTTTGGACATGTGTAATATGTCAATATGACCTCATTATATTTAAAGCAATCACCTATTATTTGAAGATAAACATTGGAAGTGATTTTGTAAAGGAGTAAATTCTGACATGAACAATTATGATATGAATATAAGAAGCCTGTTGACTTGTCATTCCTGTTCCAGCCGATTTCCTCAGTGTGTTCTCTCTCCCTATGCTGTCTCTCTCATTGTCCTTGTAGTCATCTTACTTGAGGGGATCCTTTTATTTTCTCTTGGTTATAGGGCTTTTATTCGGGCCTCAGCTCTGCCCCTGAGGTTTTTCTCTCAAGACTAGCACTACCATTTTAGCCACAGAGCCACTTCCATTTTTGGTCATGGTTTTTGGGAGATATGAGTCTCCTGGTCTTTCCTACCCAGCCAGCAGTCAAATCTTAATCCTCACATCTCAGTCTTTAGTCAAATCTCAATCCTCACATCTCAGTCTTCTGAGTGTCTAAGATTACTGGTTTGAGTCACCACCACCTAGTTTAGCAGATTTTTTTTTCAAATGTCACCTTGTAACCAGAAACTGTACTTCGTGGGAAAATTGATCTATATAAATGACCAGGAGGTGCTTAACTTATGCTTTTCTGCATCTCAGAGAGATTGAGAGCCCTAGTTTTCCATGAGTCACTCAAGAGGCTGGAGCACTCAAACTACATCACTGAGGGACATCCACTATAAGAGCTTGAACTCAGGGCCTCAGTCTCTTGCTTAGTTGTTCACTCAAGACTGCTTTCTATCACTTGAGACACACTTCCACTTCTGGCTTTTGGGTGGTTCAATGTAGATCAATGTCTTATAGATTTGTCTGCTCAGGCTGCTATCAAACTGTAATCCTCAGCTCTTAGCCTCCTGAGTAGCAAGTATTACAGGAATAACCACCAGCACTTGCCTTCTTTGGATTTCTTTTTTGAAAATGCAAGAGCAAATTCAGATTACATTTCTTTGCTAATAAACTAGCAAGGTGTTTCTTTGACAAACTGTAGTTTGTGCAATACTTGTGTTTCCTTCTCTGTGTACAGTATTGAATCATAATGTAGATACATTCAGACATTGTCCTTTTCTTTCCATATTTTACATAATTGTTGTTTTACAAAATTTTAACTATTTTATCAAAGATAATATCCTTTATTACAAGAAATGATGTTTCTTTTTTGGATGCTGCCTCTAATCTTAGCTATAGAGGAGCCTGAGATGCGAGTATTGTGGTTCAAAGCCATCCCAGGCAGGAAAGTCCATGACATTCTCATTTCCAGTTCATCATCAGAAACCCAGAATTAGAGCTGTGGCTTAAAGTGGGAAAGGACTTACCTTGAGCAAAAAAAGCTCTGAGATAGCCCCAAACCCCACTAGTGACAAAAAATAAACAAAAAAGAAATAATGTTCCTTGTAATTAAGATGTTCATTGATGTCTCATCATTCTATCAAGTATTTGTGGCTATCAATAATAATACTATCAATTCAATTAAATCATGTAATTATTTTTTGTGGGTCCTGGGGTTTAACTCAGGTACTGGACCTATGCATGAGATTGTTTTTGCTCCAAGCTAGTGCTCTAACATTTGACACATGGGTCCACTTCTACTGCTTTCGTTAGTTTAATGTGTTCTTCAGAAACTCAGTGTGAGAAACAGAGAATCAAATTTTGAGGCCTGGGATTGGGAGTCTTCATCGGAGAGCTGTCAATTGCAGGTGGACTCCTGTCCCAAAGATGTGCAGTCCCTCCAATACACCTAACACTGTCAGAAAACTGAGCCATGAGAGCAGGCAAGGAAAGAAAGAGCCTATCAAAAATACCAACAAATAAGATCAACCCTACTAGAGAGCTGAAGTGGAACACCATGGAGACAGGAGGAGTGCCAGAAGTCAGAAGGCATGATTCAATGGAGCCTCAGCTGGACCAGATCTAGAGGTGCAGGGACAGGCTGACAGGGTGACAGGGAATCCCAGAGTCTCAGAGTTCAAGGCACAGGACTGACAGGTCCAGTAACCAATTGTTCAAGTTACTGACTCTGCTTCTAAGGAATTCAAATACACCCATCACCTATGTTTGGAACTTCACCTTCCTCCATCATGAAGATAAGATGATGAAAGTTAAACCTAACTCCCTATCATCCCACCATGTGGTGGGATTGGCACCGGTTAGACATAGTATATTTATATCAAATGGGGATCAGAGTCTCACAGACTTCTTGCCCTGTTGGATTTGAACCATGAAAATCAGATCTTAGCCTCCTGATTCACTATGATTACTTGGGCCTGGATTGGCTAGTATAATTTTTATTTTTGTTTTTTGATGGCCATGGGGCTTTAACTAAGCTCTGGGCTGCTGTGTGAGCTTCTTCCTCCACGTTAATGCTCAAGCACTTTGAACCACAGCACCACTTCCGGTTTTTGAGTGGTAAATGGGAGATAAGGGTTTCTTGAGGATTTTCTACCTCACCTGTCTTAGAACCACAATCTTCAGATCAGATGGTAGCCTCCTGAGTAGCTAAGATAACAGATGTGAGTCCCCTGTACCGGGCTAGCTAGTATGTTCAGAGTTATTTGTTAGTTTTCATGCTGTTTTTCATCTCAAAATAAAATCTGTTATTTCCTAGATTTGGAAGAGATGTCAGAAGCTCAGGTGGAGGTGGGGGTTGCCTTCCTCACTCAGACTGCAGCTGGGATTCTGGGGAACTCCTGTCTCCTCTGTTTTTACAGCTACACCCTCCTCACTGGACAGAAGGTAAGGCCCACAGACCCCATCCTCAGCCTTCTGGTCTTTGCCAACAACTTGGTTGTTTTCTCCTCTGGGATCCCTCAGACAATGGCAAGGTTTGGATGGAAGTACTTTCTGGATGATGCGGGATGTAAAGTTGTTTTGTATTTATTCAGAGTAGCTAGAGGGATTTCTCTTAATGCCACCTGCCTTCTGAGTGGCTTCCAGGTCTCAAAGCTTTGCAATAGAAACACTTGGTGGAAGATGACTACTAGATTCCCCAAGTGCTTTGGATTCTGTGGTTCCCTTTTCTGGATCCTGCAGCTCCTGGTAAATGTTTATGTGCCTCTGAGAGTGATTGGCCCAAGACACAAACAAAATGTCACTCTGCACATGCATTATATATACTGCTCCCCAGGCCCGTCAGAACCCTTTGCAACGTTATTACATGTCGTTTTATTCATTGCCATTGATGTTATGTGCTTGGTTTTCATGATGTGGGCCAGTAGCTCCATGGTCCTTTTCCTGCAGAGACACAAGCAGAGGGTCTGGTATATTCACAGCCACATTCCCTCCCGAAGACCTGACCATGAGGCCAGGGCCACACACACCATCCTGACCTTGGTGAGCATGTTCATCTCTTTCTACTGCCTCTCTGCCATTTTCACTCTTTGGCTTAGTCTAAGTAGGAAGCCAGGTCTCTGGCTGATGGACACATGTCAGTTCCTGGGTGCAGGTTTCTCAGTATTGAGCCCCTATGTGCTCATCAGCAGAGACACCCGCCTCATTCAGGTGTTTTATGTCTGCATTAAATAAACATCTTCATAATTTGGTTAACTCGATACATTACAACAGATTTTAGAGTTGGATCATAGTTTTGTTTTTGCAGCACTGGGATTTAGATGCTGTGGTTTGCAGTCACTACAGCAGGGGCTCTACTACTAGAGACATGCTCTAGTTCTTTTTCACTCTGGTTATTGTTGAGAGATAGCTTGCTTTCCTTCCAGTTCAGCCTGCACACTCATACTCCTGTTATGTGCTTCCTGAAGTATCTGGGATGACAGATGTGAACCAAGATTCTGAGATTATTTTGTTGAAAGAGATCCTCAGGTTTACCTAAAGCTACAAATATCCCAATCTCAGCCCCCCTCTCCCACTCCCACGCCCTGCACCCATGGGATATGGTCTTATGTTTATCTGGTATGATCTTGAACCCAAATCCTCCTGATTAAATTTGCAGATGCAAGCCACTGTGCATATTGAATCACTTTTAAGTTAAATTATTATTATTATTATTATTATCATTTGTCAGTCATAGTGATAAGGCTTGAACTGAATGCCTTGGCACTATTCCTGAGTTATTTCACTCAGGTTTAGACTTCTTCCATTATGAGTCACACCTCCACATCCAGTTTTCTTGTGGCTTGTTGGAGATCAGTCTCTCAGTCTTTTCTAACTGGATCAGCATTGGATTACAACCCTCAGATCTCATCCTCCTGAGTAGCTAGGATTACAGGCCTGAGCCACCAGAGCCCTGCATAAATTTTTATTTCTAAAGTTGTTCAATGATTATATAACAAACGGTATTTGTAAGCATCTGTGTATAACTGACCATGGGAGTATCTCTGTTGTGAAGTACTTTCCTACACAAGACCCTGAGTTTGTCGCCTGAACCTCAAGTAAAATAAAGTCATAGAAAATTGTTATCGAGGCCTAATGATCTTTCACTAAGCAAATAATGAATAAGGAAAAGTGCAATTGCTGTCTAATTCACAGTAACAGTGGTACCAGACAATCTTATCACCCTATTTTACAGGACTTGTACTTATTTTTTTCCATTATGTAATGAATTGTGCTGAGTAAGTGTAATGAGTGGAAATTTAAACTTGGAAATAAAGTTCAATATTTAGCACAAAATTTTATTTGTTGGCTTTTCACATTGGTACCTGAAAATGTAATGACTTCAAACATAATTAGATCCAGCATCTTGAGGTATAGAAGAGTAGTCTAGAAAGAGCTGTCATGTGGAACACAACAATTTGAGAGATCTGAAGAAATCCTCCATTTTGACTTAGACCTGGAGACATGGTGGCAGGTCAAGCAGTAAACCTGTGTTACTGATGGTTCAAAAATGTAACCCAGGACCAGCCCAGAATTCCCTCTCCGTCTAAAAGTAAAACAGATTTAGTGTGAGGCATAACCTCGTGCACAATATCAACAGTCATCCTAAAAATGATTTAGTTGATGCATCTCACACAAAAAAGTTCACGTTTTACTGGACACCAGTAGCTCATGTCTGTCATCCTAGCTACTCCGTAAGCTGAGATCTGAGGACCACAGTTCAAAGTCAGCCCACCCAGGAAAGTCTGTGAGACTCTTACCTCCAATAAACCACTAGAAAATCAGAAGTGGCACTATGGATCAAGCAGTAGAGCCCTTGCCTTGAGCTGAAGAGTGTAGGGACAGATCCCAAGCCCAGAGTTCAAGCCCCAGGACTGACCCCCCCCAAAAAAAGTTCACATTTTAATTTGATTAAATTACTAAAAACTGTTCCTAAAATACACAATTTGGTGACATAAATGTACACAAACAACTCTGTGTGTGTGTGTGTGTGTGTGTGTGTGTGTATCCTTGTATGTGAGGGGTGATTTTCTGTGTTGGGTGGCTTTACACTAGAGAGGCAATCTCTCTTTTTCTTGTAGATATTCAGATTTGCTGTTATTTCCTGGGCCAATTTTTTTTCTAGTCCTGGGCTCGAACTCAGCCTGGATGCTGTTCCTGAGCTTCTTTACCTCAAGACTACTGCTCTATTTCATGAGCTATAGCACCACTTCTGTCCTTTTCTAAGTAGTTCATTGGAGATAGGAGTCTTATACACTTTCCTGCCTGGGCTGGCTTAGAACTGTGATTCTCAGATCTCAGACTCCTAAGTAGCTAGGATTGCAGGTGTGAGCCACCAGTGTCCGACTTTCTGGAGTCAATTTTGATAGGAGTAGGGTTCCTAGAATGTTGAACATTTTTCATGTAGGATATTTAATTTGCTTTTAATTGTTAGAACCCTTTCTCTGACTCTCCATCTCTCTGTCCCTTTCTTTGTGTCTGTCTGTCTGTCTGTCTCTCCCTGTTAAGGAAATGGAAAGGAAAGGGAAAGAAATAGGCAGGACTCAGTTCTCAACAGGCTAGGAACAATCAGGGCTGCAGCCTTCCTGCAGATATGGAGGTTATATCAGGAGGTGGTTTCAGAGTTAGGCTTTTGTGCAGTCTGAGCAAGCAGAGAGAGGTTACTTGAGTTCAGTTCAGAGGAGGTGACTGCAGGATCAGGCAGACAATAGGGTGAGTATCGTGGTACTTGACTCCTTTATCCAAGGTCTCAAGCTTTTAAAATTTTTTAAAAAATAATTTTATTGAGATTAAGTGATTACATGAATTTCACAAATTTCACAATATTGTGAAAAGATGATAGTTAAAGTCACAAACACATTTTAACCTTCACAAGGCAACTTGTCATTATCATGGTCTATAATGTTTGTGAATTCTATAAGCTTTGAAAATACAACTATTCCCTCCACATAATATGTACATTTCTTTCCTTTTGCTTAGTGTAAGCTGTTCCCTCTTTCCCTCTCATTCCCTCCTTCCCATTGCTGTCCTTGAGTTGCTTAGTTCATTTTCATCAATGTTCACTGCTGCTGATGGGCCCCTCTGTTGTATTGTTTCCTGTTTCCCTCTGATTCTGTGCCTGCCTCCTAGCTTCCCTCAGATGTGTGCAGATGTGTGCGTGCACACGTGCATGCACACACACTCACACACACACACACACACACACACACACACCATATGTGAGGTCAAGAACACAGAGCCATAGAGTCATTTAGAAATGATTGATGACAATGGGATGTTACTTATACATCACTCACAGGCACGTTGCACTTTGATTTTGGAAGAGAGAGAGACAGAGAGAGAGAGGAGAGATATAGATACTTATTCATAGATAGATAGATAGATAGATAGATAGATAGATAGATAGATAGATAGATAGATAGATAGATAGATCCATCTATCTATAAATTGCCTTGCCAGTCCTGAGGCTTCAACTCACAAGCTGGGTGCTGTACATGAGTCCTTTAAGTTGGAGAATAGTGCTTTACCATTTGAGGACCACTCCACTTCTGGCTTTTTTTAATTCTGTCCGTCGTCTGCCTGAACTCTGGGCCTGGGGGGCTGTCCATCAGCTCTTCAGCTCAAGGCTAGTTCTCTACCACTTGAGACACAGCACCACTTCTGGCTTTTTCTGCTTATGTGGTGCTGAGGAATCAAACCCAGGGCCTCATGTGTGGAAGGCAAGCTCTCTACCACTGAGCCTCCCTCTCAGCCCCTTGGCTTTCTTTTAGCAATTTATTTTAGATAAGAGTCTTATGGACTTTCCTGCCTGGGCTGGCTTCAAACCACAATGCTCATATCTGAGCCTCCTGACTACCTAGGATTACAGGCATGAGTGACTGGCACCAATATTTCTTTAACTTTTGTCTTTTTTTAAAAAAAATATAGTGGTTGGCTAAGGAAAAAAAATTGCATCTTGGAGACAACAGAAAAAAGAAAACCTAAAAATTCATCAACACCATTTGCTCAGTTTCACACTCTTGTACAATAGACTTCCTGTTCCTCTATTGACTTCTAATGAGATCATCTTCAAAACTTTCCCCATGTTCTCTGGACTTCCCTCACCGTAGGACATATCTGTTCTAAAAGGTCGAGGAAGTTCAGTGGTGCTCATCAGTATCCACAATTCTCCAGAGTTTGTCATGGGGAAACAATGTTCCCCCCACACACAGTGTCACCGCACTTCCAGGTGACATGATTAGCACACCCACAAAAGAGATGAGATCACATAGTCCTGAGCCTTTATCTTGGGGCTCCATGGCTGAGCACAAATGCTGTGACCACTGCCTCTGCTCCTTTGTCCTGACAGCAAATTCCTACTGGGTAAGCAGCTAATCTTCTCAGGCAAGTGACAGTAGTCAATGGAACTCATCAAGAAAATGCAGAAGTAACTTCTCTGTAATATGTGTGTGCTTTTTGGGGTTAGAATGAGGTACCCCTCTTGTATTTTAGGAGATATGTTAAGTGAGGGTCACAGGCCTGTTTCCTGCCTCAGTTAGAAGTCTTGATGCAACTCCACATTTCTTCATATCCTGAAGACCACACAGCTTTGTGGGCTCAGGGGTAGAGCATTCTCGGCTGAAATGATTTAATATACCTGTGTACTTTGTTGTCATGAGTAATGTCTCAATATGATTTATGATTTCATTAAAACATGACATATTACTTGAAGAAAAGATTGTAAGAGATTGTGAAAAGGAATATTTTGTGAGATGACAAATCATGATATGAATGGAAGAAGCTAGTCAATGTTAATTTTAAATGCCTTGGCTTGTCAATCACATGCCAGCCATTTTCCTCAGTGTATTCTCTCTCCCTCTGCCTTCTCTTTTCCCTTCACTTATTTAAGGAGATTCTTTTTTCTTTCAGTCAGTCAGGGGACTTGAAGTCAGGGCCTGGACATTGTCCCTGAGCTTTTTTGCTTGCTCAAGCCTAATGCTCTAACATTTGAGCCACTCGACCATTTCCAGTGTTCCTGGTGGTTATTGGGAGGTAAAAGTTTTCTGAACTTTACTGACACTGTTGGCTTCAACCCTCAATCCTCACATCTTAGTCTTCTGAGTTGCTATGATTACAGCCATGAGGGTAGGGCACCTAGCTTAAGGCATTCTTCAAATGAAATTTTTTTAACAAAAATCTCTATTTTATGGGCAAATTTATCTATATACATGACCAGGAGGCACGTAATGTAATCCTTTCTGCATGGTGGATAACTTTTTAGGATCAGAGAGATGGAGAGCCCTAGTTGTCCATGAGTCACCAAAGAGTCTGGAACATTAAGTTTTGTGGATTTGTCTGCTCAGGCTGGCTTCAAACTGCAAACTTTAGCTATAAGGCTCCTGAGTGTCTAAGATTACAGGCATTAGTCATCAGCACCTGGCTTCTTTGGATTTCTTTTCTGATATTGCTAGAGTAATTCAGACTGTACTTCTTTGCTAATAAACTAACAAAATCCACCTTTTACAAATTGAAGTTCATGCAATTTTTTTGTGTTTCCTTCTCTGTGTACAGTGTGTCTCTGTTGTTTTTAATGATGTTATGGCTATATTAAGCTTTTATCTGTTTCTTTCTATGTTTCTTATAATTGTGTTGTTTAAAATTTTTTAACTGTTCTTAATCTAAGATATTCCCTTTTATTATAAGAAAGAATTCTTCTCTGGCTCACGCTTATAATCTAGCTACCTAGTTGGCTGAGATATGAGGATCCTGGTTGAAAGCCAGCCCAGACAAAATTCCATGAGATTGTTATTTCCAATTCACTATGCGAAAACCACAGTGAACTTTGGCTGCAAGTGGGAGAGCTAAAATGAGCTCAGAGATGACACTCAGACCCCACCAGTGGAGGAACAAAAAGAGAAAAAATGTTCCTAATACACAAGATGTTAGTTGATGCCTCACCATTCTATGAAATATTTGTGTATATTAGTAATCATGCTATTAATTCAAATAAAATTTCATGTAATTCTTTTTTGTCTTTATGGGGCTTGAATTTATGTCCTGGACACTGCCCAAAGAGTCTTTTTGTGTAAGGCTAGGACTCTACCACTTCAGTCATGTCTGCACTTCTGGCTTCTCATTAGTTTAATGCATTGTATGGGAACTAAGTTGTGATAAACAGAGGAACCAAATTTTGAAGAGCCAAATGCTGATGACCACAGATGGACCCCTATCCCAAAGACCTGCAGCCCCTTGAATACACTTCACACTGTTAGAAAACTGAGCCGTGAGAGCAGCACAGGAAAGACACAACTAAGAAAACAGTACCAACAAACCAGATCAACTCTAATACTGAGCTGACCTGGGACACCATGGTCCCTTGAGGAGAGCCAGGAGAATGAGGCTGGACTTCATCACACTTCAGCTGGTTCACCCTTCCATAGCATCAGGTTCATGGGGCAAGGTCACAGGGAGCAACAGAATCTCTGATGTGAAAAGCACAGGACTGACTGACTGGTCCAGTAATGTATTGTCCAGTCCTGGCACTGCCCCTAGGAATTCAGGCCTTTCATCACCTGTCCCCTGTGTGTGAGACTTCACCTTCTCCCATCATGAAGACAAGATGGTGCTATGAAACCTAAGTCCCTACTATTCCCCACATGGCCAAAATGGTGCTGTTTATACAGAATACCATTATTTCAAATGGTGATCAGGGTCTCACAGACCTCTTGCGTGGGCTGGCTTGAACTGTGATCATCTGATCTCAGCTTCCTGAGCCCATATGATTACCTGCCTTGTTAGCATTCTGTTTTTGTTTTTGTTTTTAAAGGCCATGGGGCTTGACCTAAGGTCTGGGTGTTCTGTGAGCTTTTTTACTCAAGGCTAGTGTTCGACTACTTGGAGTCACAGCACCATTTTCAGTTGTGGAGTGGTTAATTGGAGATAAGAGTATTATGGGTCGTTCTCCCAGGACTGGCGTTGAACTGCAATCCTGAGATCTTCAATTATGATCTTCATATCTCAGCCTTCTGAGTAGATAGGATAACACACAGCAGTCACAGAACTCAGCTAGCTGTAATATTGATAGTGGTTTTTTTTTTTTTTGGTCAGTCATGGGGATTGAATGCTGGTTCTGGGCTCTATCCCTTTGTTCCTCAGCTCAAGGCGAGTGCTCTAATGCTTGAGGCACATTACCACTTCTAGTTTGCTAGTGATTTACTAGAGATAAGAGTCTCACAGACTTTCTTGCCTGGGCTGGCTCTGAATCGAGATCGTCAGATCTCAGCCTTCTGAGTAGGTAGGATGACAGGCGTGAGCCACCCCTTCCATCTAGATGTTTGTTTTAATGTTAGTTTTTGTCTCAAAATAAAATCATTTATTTCTGAGATGTTTAAGTGACATGAAAATGGGGATTGCCTTCCTTACTCAGACTGCAGCAGGGATCCTGGGGAACTCCTGTCTCCTTTGTTTTTATACCTATACCCAATTCACTGGACAGAAGGTGAGGCCCATAGACCCCATCCTGATCCATCTGGTCTTTGCCACCAACTTTGTTGTTTTATCCAGAGGGATCGCTCAGACTATGGCAGGTTTTGGATGCAAGTACTTCCTGGATGATGCTGCATGTAAAGTCATTTTGTATTTCTACAGAGTAGCCAGAGGGGTTTCTCTTATTTTTATATTTTGAAAAAACTGTACAGAGGGGTTACAATTACATGGGCAAGGTAATGAGTACATTTCTTATCAATCATTATAGCCTCCTCCTTTATTTCTCCTTTCCATCCCTTACCATCCTCCCCTGCCCCCCATATCCAATCCTCCTTCCTCCCCCCCACCAAAGTTGTAAACTTCGTGTTTCCCACATAACGACTTGTACATCTCATTGTTTCAGTGGATCCACCTGTATCCCTATTTAAACGATTTGGTTTTTTCCCTTCCCCTTCACAAATTATACCAACCAGAGGGGTTTCTCTTAATGCCACCTGCCTTCTGAGTGGTTTCTTGGTCTAAAAGCTTTGCACTAGAAAATCTTGGTGGAAGGTCAATAGTAGATTCCCCAAGTGCTTCAGATTCTGTGGTTCCCTTTTCTGGATCCTGCAGATCCTGGTAAATGTTTATGTGCCTCTGACAGTGATTGTCCCAAAATACAAACAAATTGTCACTGTGTACATGCGTTATAGATACTGCTCCCTAGGCCCATCAGTACCCTTTGCAATGTTATTACGAGTCTTTTTATGTGTTGCATTGGTATTATGTGCTTGGTTATCAGATGTGGGCCAGTGGTTCCATGGTCCTTGTCCTGCCCAGACACAAGCAGAGGGTCTGGCAAATTCACAGCCGCATTCACCCTATGACCTGACCATAAGGCCAGGGTCATGCACACCATCCTGTTCTTGGTGAGACTGTTCATCTCTTTCTACTGCCTCTCTGCCATTTTCACTCTTTGTGTTGGTCTAAGTACAATGCCAGACTGTGTGGGTGCACACGTCTGTGTTCCTGGTTGTGTTTTTCTCAGTCCTAAGCCCTTTTGTGCTCATCAGCAGAAACACTCGTATCACTCAGGTGTTTTATTTCTACACTAAAGAATATTATCAAGCTGAACAGGGATTGTTCACTTATGTGTAATCCTAGCTACTTAGGAGGGTGAGATCTGAGTAACACGGTTGAAAGCCAGCCCAAGAGCCTGGGAGACTCTTATCTCCAATGAACCAACAGAAAACTAGAAGTGGCAATGTGGCTCAAGTGGTAGATTGCTAGCCTTGATCTGAAGAGCTCAGGTACATTGTCCAGATCCAGACTTCAAGACCCATGACTGATAAAAAGAAAAATCATAATTCGATACATCAACTTTTATACTTGGTTTCATAGTTGTTTCTTTGCAACACTGGCATTTAGACTCTATGCTGTGTTCTCCCTAGTCTGGGGCTGTACTGCTAGAGACATGCTCTAGTTCTTGTTTACTCTGTTTGTTGTTGAGATATATCCTTGTTTTTTACCCAGATTATCCCGCCCTGTAATACTCCTATAATGTGTTTCTTCAAGTATCGAGGACGAGAGATGGTAGTCTAGATGCTGAGAGTTTTTTGGTTGAGCTAATGTCTTAGGAAATCTTATTGTCCAGACTCACCTATAACTGCAACCGTCTCAATCTCAGCCTCACACCAGGATGCCATGACAGGTGTACACCACAACACCCAACTAGTACTTGAGATGGGGTCTTACTGTTTACCTTGGTTGACCTTGAACTTGAATCCTCTTGATTCAACCTTACAGGCTATACAACTGCATACATATTGGATCAATGTTTTGTTTAAGTTATTATTATTAGCTTTAGTAGTAGCAGTAGTATAATCATTATTTGTGATTCCTTAGGTTTGGACTCAGGGACTGAGTGCTATCCCTGAGCTCCTTTGCTTAAGGCTAGCACAATACTATTTTTGTTTTTATTGTGAAAATACTGTACAGAGAGGTTACAATTACATGGGCCAGATAATGAGTACATTTCTTATCAAGCATTGTAGCCTCCTATTTTGTTTCCCCCTTCCTATCCCTTCCCATCTTCCCCCCACCCTCCATCCAGTCCTCCTCCCCTGCCCACCAAAGTTGTAAAGTTCGTTTTCAACATAACGACTTGTACATCTCATTGTTTTAATGGGTCACCGGTATCCCTATTTAAACGATTTATTTTTCCCTTCCCCTCCACAAATTATACCAACATCAAATACAGTGAAAGCAGGGGTTATACCATGGGGGAGGGACATGCAAAGCAACAAAGAAATAATCTTATAAATGTGTTAGAAAAAAATCGCATGAAAGAAAAAAAACATTTGAATACATATCTTTGGGTTCATTTCCCTAACATCAACTTATCTGACCTTTTCTGCATGACTCAGACATATACTAGTTATTAGCAAAGTACTCTTTTGAACCACAGCTCCATTTTGGTTTTCCCAGGAGTAACTGAAAAAAGAGTATCTCAACTTTCCTATTGAGCTGGCTTTGAACTGTGGTTTCAGATGTCATACTCCTGAGTATCTAGGTTTATAGGCATAAGCCACCAAGGACCAGTATAATGTTTTTTAAAAAAAGTTTAAATGATAACATGTTATTCTATAAGAATCCATGTGAAAGTGACAAAATGAGTGCCATGGAAGTATATCAGCAGTGGCATACTTGCCTACATGGAACCCAGAGTTTGTTGCCTGAACTGAAATAAAATAGAGTTATAGAAAATTTCAATGTAGTTATTATGGCCTAATGACCTTTCACTGTTAGTTTTGTAAGCAAATAAATAAGGAAAGTTACAATAATTAACAGTAACAAAGAAAGCAGAGAATACATATTTACACACTAGTTATAGGCCTTACATTTAAGTTTTCTTCATTAACTGTTAAATTGTGATAAGCTAAAAAGTGTTATCCATTTGAAAAAAGTTTCACAAGTATTGATTTATTAAATTACTATAGAGTGTATATCTCATTGTGGTAATTCAAATGTAAGCAAACAACTCTATGTGTGTGTGTGTGTGTGTGTGTGTATATATATATATATGAAGGTGGGAGTATGTGTGGGCTTTTCTCTTTTTTATTGTGAAAATACCATAGAGAGGGGTTACAATTAAATGGGCAAGGTAATGAGTATATTTCTTATCAAGCATTGTTACCTGCTCCTTTGTTTCCCCTTCCCATCACTCCCCCCCACCCTGTCCATCCTGTTCATTTTTTGACATAACGTCTTGTAAATCTCATTGTTGCAATGGGTCCAACTGTATCCCTATTTAAACCATTTGTTTTTTCCCTTTTCCTCCACAAATTATACCAACATCAAATACAGTGAAAAACAGGGGTTATACCATGTGGAAGGGACATAGAAAGAAACAAACAAATATCTTATAAATATGTTAGAAACAATAACACGAAAGAAAAAACAAGATGTGTCCTTATCTTGGGGTTGATTTCACCTAAAATCAATTTATCTGATCGTTTCTGCTTGTCTCAGACATATACTAGTTATTGCAAATAAGGGAAATCATGGAACCTATGTTTCATTGGGGCTGGCTTACTTCACTTTATATATTTTTTTCCAAGTTTTTCCATATCCTAACACATGGGGCAATGTCATTCTTTCTGATGGAGGCATGGAATTCCATTGTGTATATATACCACATTTCCTTGATTCATTCATCTACTGAGAGGCATCTGGTCTGGTTCCATATCTTAGCTATGGTAAATAATGCTGCAATAAACATAGTTGTGCTGGTAGCGTCAGTGTGGTCTTGTTTGAGATCATTTGAGTAAATGGTCAAAAGTGGGATTGCTGGGTCCTAGGGGAGCTCTATGTAGAGACTTTTGAGGAAATTCCATACTAGATTCCAAAGTGATTGAACAAATTTACACTCCCACCAACAATGCAGTAAGGTTCCCTTCTGTCCACATCCGCTCCAACATCTGTTGTTATTAGAGATCTTGATTCTAGCCATTATAACTGGCATGGGATGTTTCCTCAATGTTGTTTTGATTTGCATTTCTTTTATGGCTAGGGAGGTTGAGCATTTCTTCATGTGTCTATTGGCCATCCTTCTTTCCTCTTCAGAGAA
>NW_012267321.1:4283947-4288791 GCF_000151885.1 Dipodomys ordii | reverse complement strand
AGGGTAAAAAAGGAGGGGGCTGCAATGCTTGGTAAAAAATGTACGCATTATCCTGCCCATGCAATTGTAACCCCTCTGTACAGTATGTTCATAAATAAAATAAAATAAAAATTTAAAAAAATGTGTGCTGTGTGGGTTTAGAATGAGGAACCTATCTTGAATTTTAGGAAAAAATATTTGGGGAGTGTCACAGGTCTCTCTCTTGCCTCAGTTAACAATCTTGTTGCAGCTCCACATCCCTTTGTATCCTGGAGAACACACAGCTTTGTATGCTCAGGGCTACAGCATTCTCGGCTGAAATGATCTAACACAACTACTTACATATTTTTTATTTATTAATTTTTGCGAGTCCTGGGGCTTGAACTCAGAGCCTAGACACTATTCCTGAGCTTTGTTTTGACCAAGGTTCATGCTCTATTACCTCAGTGGCAGTGCCACTTCTGATCTTTTCTCAGTAGTGTGTTGGAGATAAGAGTCTCTGGGACATTTTCTGGCCAAGCTGGCTTATAACTGTCATTCTCAGATCTCAGCCTCCAAGCCTCTAGAATTACAGGCATCTGCCACCAGCACCTGGCTTCTTTTAATGTCTTAATTTTTTGAAACTGCTAGAGTGAATTCAGATCATATTTGTTTGCTGATACACTAACAAGTTGTTTCTTGTATAAACTGAGTTTTGTTCACTACTTTTGTTTCCTTCTCAGTCTATCATATGTCTCTGCTGCTATTTGATGCTGGTGTGAATGCATTAAAACATTGTGCTTTTCACAACCAAGTGTTGCTTCACAAAATTTTAACTGTTTTCATCTGCTTTATTATAAGAAATAATGTTGCTTGTTGGGCTCAGGACTGTTACTCCAGCTATTCAGGAGGATGAATCCTGAGGATCCAGGTTCAAAGCCAGCCCAGCAGAAAAGTCCATGAGGCTGTTATGGCCAATTCATCATGAAAAAGCCAGAATTGGCTGTGGCTCAATGTGGAAGAGCACTAACCTTGAGCAATATTAGCTCAGGAACAGCACTGAGGCCCCACTACTGACAAAAATAGGAAAAGAAAAAAGACATAATGATCCTTATAAATAAAGGGTTGGTTTTTGCCTCATCATTCAGTCAAGTATTTGTGTATATCACTAATCATGCTATTAATTAAAATAATATTTCCTGGAATTCTTTTTTCCCTTTATTTATGGGGCTAAAAATTAGGGCTTAGGCCTGAACCACAGATTCTGATGTGGATATTTCTGCCTGGACTGTCTTGCATGAATCTGGCTTTGCTAACAGATTCATATTTGTTCAGATTTCATGCTATTTTTTGTGTCACAATAAAATCCATGATTTCCTAGATATGGAAGAGATGATGGAAGCTGACATTGAAATGGGGGATTGCCTTCCTCACTTGACTACATCAGGGATCCTAGGGAAATTGGGTCTCCTTTGTCTTTACAACTACACCCTCCTATTTGGACGGAAGGTGAGACCCATCGACTCAGTCCTCAGCCATCTGGTCTTTCCAACAACTTGGTTATTTTATCCAAAGGGATCCCTCTAAGGATAGCAGGTTTGGGATGGAAATACTTCCTGGATGATACTGGATGTAAAGATGTTTTGTATTTACACAGAGTAACCAGAGGGGTTTCTCTTAATGCCATCTGCCTTCTGAATTGCTTCCAGGTCTCAAAGCTTTGCACTAGAAATGCTTGTTGGAAGATCACTACTAAATTCTCCAAGTGTTTTGGATTCTGTGGTTCCCTTTTCTGGATCCTGCATCTCCTGGTCAATGATTCTGTGCGTCTGAGAGTGATTGACCCAAGACAAAAACAAATATAACTTTGCATATGCATTATAGATATGCCACCACAGGAGCAGCCCCACCAAAACTATTTGTAGGTTTATTGCAGATCGTCTTATTCTCTTCCATTGATACTGTGTGCTTGGTTTTCATGATGTGGGCCAATGGCTCCATGGCTTTGTCCTCAACAGACACAAGCAGAGTGTCCAGCACATTCATAGCCACATTACCTCTGGAAGACTTGATCACGAGGCCAGGGCCATGAATACGATCCTGGCCCTGGTGAGCAGGTTCATCTCCTTCTACTGCCTCTCTGCCATTTTCACTATTTGTGTTGGTCTAAATATGAAACCAGACCTGTGGCTGCTGGACATGTCTGTGTTCCTGGATGCATGTTTCTCATTACTGAGCCCCTTTGTGCTCATCAGCACTGACACTCGTCTCACTCAGGTGTTTTATTCCTGCACTGAATAAAAGATTTTCCTGATTCACTTAAACCAAGCCATTAAATTCAATTTCCCGTTGGTTCATAGCTTTGTTTTTGCAGCAGTGGCATTCACACACTACACTCAGCACTGTAAGGGCATGGGCTCTACTACTAGAGACCTGCTCTAGAACTTTTTCAATCTGGTTATTTATTAATTTGTGGTCCTTAGGCCTGATGTCTGGGCCTGGGTTGCATTCCTCAGCTCTTTAGCTCAAGACTAATGCTGTACCACTTGAGCCACAGCACCACTTCCAGCTTTCTCTATTAATGTGGTGCTTAAGAATCCTCATCCATGCCAGGCAACCACTCTACCACTGACCAATCCTCCCAACTCAAACTGTTTACTTTTTTGAGCTATAGCCTTGCTTTGTAGCCATGTCAGCTGGCACCTTTATACTGGTTTTATGTGTTTCCTGAAGTACCTGGAATGAGAGATATGAATGTAGATGCTGAGGTTTTGTTGTTTAGATAGAGTCTTAGGGAATTGTTTTTACCCAGGCTGACCTATCACTGCAACCACCCCAATCTCAGCCTCACACATGGCTGGGATGCCTGGTGTATACCACTACACCCAGCTACTTTTGGAGGGGGGATCTTGTGAACTGTTTTCCTGGGCTAGCCTAGGATCTGAATCCTCCTGATTCAACCTTGCATGTGTGAGCCACTGCATCCACTTTGAATCAATCTTGGAGTTAAATAATAATAATAATAATAATAACAATAAAAACAATCATAATTATTATTATTACTATTGGACACTATCCCAGAGCTCTTTTGCTCAAGGCTAACACTCTACCATTTTGACCCACAATGTCACTTCAGGCCTTTACTGAGTAGTTTATTGGTGATAGGAGTGTCATGGACTTTCCTGCCAGGCTTGCTTCCAATTGCAATCCTCAGATCTCAACCTCCTCATAGCTGGGATTACAGGCATGAGCCACCAGCACCTGGCAAATATTTTATCTTTAAAATTCTTAAATGAGTATATAATAGAAGGTATTCTGTAAGAATCTGTGTTAAACTGACTGTAAGCAGACTTTGGGAGTATCTCAGCAGTGATTTTCCTGCCAACGCAAGACCCCAAATTTGTTGCCTGAACTTCACATAAAACAAAGTTATAGAAAATTTCAATGTAGTTAATGAGTCCTACTGATCTTTTATTGTCTTTTCACTAAGTAAATATTGCATAAGGTACAATTGCCAACTTGCAGTAACTAAGATACCAGAAGATAAATGTTATCACTCTATTATGCAGGAATTACATTTCACTTGTCTTCTTAACCCCATATATTGTGCTGAGTAAGTGTAATGAGTAGAAGTATTAAACTTTGAAATAAAATTCAATATTTAGCACAAAAGAAGTGTTATTACTTGTTTGTTTTTCACATTGGTACCTGAAAACATACTACCTTCAAACATTTAGATCCAGCATTTTCAGGGAAAGAAGAGTCGTCTAGAAGGTCTTTCTTGTGGATCACGACTATGTCAGAGATCTGAAGACATCCACCATGTTTGACCTACACCAGGAGAGATGGTGTCAGGTCAAGCAGTCAACCTGTGTCACTGCTGGTTCCTAAATATAATCCAGGACCAGTCCAGAATTCCATCCTTTTCCTAAAAGCATGACAGACACAGTGTGAGGCCTAACCTCATGCACAATATCAGCAGTCATCCTAAAGATGATCTAGTCAATGTTCAAGTAAAGTATACATTGCATTGACAAAGTTTCACAAGTTTTAGTTTTATTAAATTCCTATAATCTGTTACTAGAATATATATATATATATATATATATATATATAAAATTTGATTGGGGTGATTCAAATATAGGTAAAACACTGTGTGTGATAGTGTGTGTGTTTGTGTCTGTGAGATTGTCTGTGTTGGGAGGCCTTATATTACACATGCAATCTCTTCTTCAGTTATTCAGATTTCCTATTATTTTTTAATTCTATTTTGTATTCTTTTCTTTTTTTTCCCCTTTATGATCTTGGGGCTTGAACTAAGGTTCTGGATGTTCTCCCTAACTTTTACTAGATCAAGGCTAGTACTGTACAACTTGAACCATAGCACCACTTCTGGTCTTTTCTGAGTACTTTGTTGAAGAGTGTCATTAATTTCTTCTCATGGTTCTTTCCATCAGTGATCTTTAGACCTCAGCCTCCTGAAAACTAGGATTATAGGCCTGAGCCTACAGTGTCTTCTTCTTTGAGTCAATTTTGACAGGGGTAGTGCTCCTAGAGACTTTAACATTCCTAATTATATGTAATTATTAGAATCCATTCTGTGTGTGTCTTTGCATGCCCACACACGCATGCGTGAACATCTCTCTGTCTGTCTTTCTCTCTTTCTCTATCTGTTTCTCAGGTACCAGGACATGAATTCAGGGCCTGTGGTAGTTTATATTGCTTCCTCTAATGGTCTTCAACTTTAGCCATGACTCCAGTCCAGGATTTTTTTTCGGGGTGGGGGTCCGCTCATGGGGCCTGAACTCTGGGCCTGGGTGCTGTCCCTCAGCTCTTCAGCTCAAGGCTAGTGCTCTACCACTTGAGCCACAGCGCCACTTCCAGCT
>NW_012267321.1:4276540-4283897 GCF_000151885.1 Dipodomys ordii | reverse complement strand
GTGGTGATGTTTCCATTCTCATCTCTGAGTTTATTAATTTGGGTGTGTTCTCTTCTTTTTTTGATAAGATTTGCTAAGGGTCTGCCAATTTTGTTAAGTTTTTCGAAGAACCAACTCTTTGTTTTGTTGATTCTTTCTATAGTTTTTTTGGATTCTAGTTCATTTAATTCTGATTTAATTTTGATTATTTCTTTCCGTCTACTGGATTGGTTTTTATCTTGCTGCTCTTTTGCAAGGAGGCTCAGATGTTTCATTAAATTGTTGTTTTCAAATCTCTCCAATTTGTTGATGTAGAAACTCAGAGCTATAATCTTGCCTCTGTGTTCCCTTTGCTGTGTCTCAGAGGAGCTGATAGTTAGTGTGTTCATTTTTGTTGAATATCATGAACATTTGAATTTCCTTTCTAATCTCTTCCATGACCCACTTGTGATTCAACAGTGTGTTGTTCAGCCTCCATGTGTTACAGGACTTTCTTTGGTGGCTTTTTGAGTTCTAATTTTATTCCCTTGTAGTCTGAGAAAATGCAAGGTAGAACTTCAATGTTTCTGAATTTGGTCAAGTTTGCTTTTTGACCTAAAATATGGTCTATTTTGGAAAATGTTCCATGTGCTGCTGAAAAAACGTGTATTCTGATGCTGCTGGGTGAAATATTCAGTAGATATCTGTTAAATCTAATTGATCTATGCAGTTGTAAAGATCTGGGCTTTCTCTGTTGAGTTTTTGCCAACTTTATCTATGTAGTGGGGATAATGGTGTGTTAAAGTTCCCTACAATTAATGACTTTTGATATATGTGAGATTTGAGGGAAGGTATTGTTTTTTGGATGAATTTGTGTGCTGCGGTGTTTGGCAAATAGAGGTTTAGAATTCTAATACCCTCCTGAAGGAGAGATCTCTTAATTAGTATGTAGCGAACTTTTTTTTTATCTCTTCTCATTAATTTTAATTTGAAGTCTATTTTATCTGATATTAGGATTGCAACTCCTGCCTGTTTATGGAGGCCATATGCTTGGTGGATTTTGTTCCAGCCTTTCACCTTCAAAATGTGTTTATTTTTATGAGTAAGGTGTGACTCCTGAAGGTAGCAGATGTTGGTGGATGTCTCCCCATTGTATCAAGTATTTGTGTGTATAACTAAGCATGCTCTTAAATAACATTCCATGCAATTGTTTTGTTGTTATTGTTGGTGGTCCTGGGGCTTGACCTCAGGATCTAGCCACTGTGCATTAGCTTTTTTGCCCAAAGCTAGCACTCTTCCACTGCAATATGGCACAACTTCTGGCTTTTTTGGTAGCTTAATGTGTGGTAAGGGAACTCAGTCATGAGAAACAGAGAAGCCACATTTTGAGAGGTTGAGTAGGGAGTCTTATTGGAGAGCCAACGAATGCAGGTAGACTTGTGTCACAAAGACCTGCAGCAACTCAAATACACTTAACAACTTCAGAAAAGAGGCATGGAATAGGAGACAGAGCTGAAAAACAACATCAACAAACCAGAGCAGCTCCAATGGAGACTTGAATTGGGATGCCATGGTGACCAGAGGAAAGCAGGAGCCAGAGACATGGCATAATGGAGCCAGAGCTGGTCCAGGCCTAGAGAGGGTCAGGGTCATGTGGTAGTGTCATGGGGGATCAGGGTCGAGTTCAAGGCACTGTACTGATAGGTCTAGGATCTATTTTCCAAGTCCATGCTACTGCCCCTAGGAAGTCAGGCCCTCATTATCTGTGTGTGGGAATTCACTCTCCCCCAAAACCAAGGCAACATGGTGCCAGTGACCACTTTAGCAACATGTTGACCCAATGTCTTAATTTCAGGAGATGAGACTCTCACAAATGACCTGCCTAGGCTGGCTTGAATGTGATCCTCAGAACTCAGCTTCTTGCATTACAAGGATTAGTGCTACATGGCATGGATAGCTTTTTTTATTACCAAGTGTCTTGAAATAAGGCATGGTGCAATGTGAAGCCTACTGCTCTACCACTTCCAGCCAAAGCACTGGTTCTGATTTTGAGTGGTTAGTTGAAGGTAAGAGTGTGAAGGGAATTTTCTGGCTGGGCTGGCTTCATCTAACCACAATTCTCAGATCTAGAATCATGATGCTCAGATCTCAGCCTCCTGAGTAACTAGGATCAAAGGTGTGAGTCACCAGTGCCCAGCTAGCTAGCATGGTCATAGTTATTTGTTTGTTTTCATTGTATTTTTTGTCTCACAATAAAATGAATTCTTTCCTAGACTCAAGCTAACATGGAGATGAGGGTTGTCTTCCTCATTCAGAATGCAGCTGGGATCCTGGGGAACTCCTCTCTTTTTTGCTTTTATAGCTACACTAGACTTTTATAGCTACTCACTGGATGGACAGAAGATGAGGCCCACAGACCCTATCTGCCACCATCAGGTCTTTGCCAACAACTTGGTTGTTTTATCCAGGGGAATCCCTCAGACAATGGCAAGATTTGGATGGAAGTACTCCCTGGATATTGCCGCATGTAAAGTTGTTTTGTATTTCGACAGAGTAGCTAGAGGAGTATTTCTTAATACCACCTGCCTTCTGAGTGGCTTTCAGGTCTCAAAGCTTTGCACTAGAAATGCCTGGTGGAAGATCACTACTAGATTTCCCAAGTGCTTTGGATTCTGTGGTTCCCTTTTCTGGATCCTGCAGCTCCTTGTAAATGTTTCTGTGCCTCTGAGAGTGATTGGATCAAGACACAAACGAAATATTACTGTTAGTATGCATCATAGATACTGAACCTCAGGCCAACCACAACCCTTTACAACTTCATTACAGGTAGCCTTATTCTCTTCCATTGATGTTATGTGTTTAGTTTTCATGATGTGGGCCAGTGGCTCCATGGTCCTTGTCTGACACAGACACACGCAGAGGGTGCGACACATTCACAGCCTCATTCCCTCCAGAAGATCTGACCCCAAGGCCAGGGCCACGTGTACCATCCTGACCCTGGTGAGAATGTTCATCTCCTTCTACTACCTCTCTGCCGTTTTCACTGTTTAGTTTAGTTCACATAGGAAGACAGTCCCATGGCTCATGGACACGGCTGTGTTCCTGGATGCATGTTTCTCAGTTCTGAGCCTCTTTGTGCTCATAGTAGAGACACCCGTGTCATTCGAGTGTTTTATGTGTGCACTAAGAAATTATTTTCCTAACTTGGTTAAGCCGTACCTTACATCCGATTTTACAGTTGGATCATAATTTGTTTTGACAGCACTGGAGTTTATACTCTGTGCCCTGGACTGCTATGGTAGGTGATTGATTACTGGAGACATGCTCTAGTTCTTTCTCAGTCAAGTTATTTTTGAGATATAGTCTTGCTTTGTACCCTATTATGTGTTTCCTGAAGTACCTGGGATGACAGGTATGAACCAAGATATCAAGGTGGTTTTTGGTTGAAATGGAAATTTTCACCCAGTCTTACTTATAACTGCAACCATTTCAATATCAGCCTCCCACATGGATGGGATGACAGCTGAACACCACCACACCCAGCTATCACTTGAAATGGAAACTTATGAACTGTTTACCTGGGCTGGCCTTGTATCTGAATCTTTGTATTCAGCCTTACAGATATGAGCCACTGCATACATCTTGGATCAGTTTTTCCATTAAATTGTTACTATGATTACTCTTATGTCATTTATGGGGCTTGAACTCAGGACCTCGGTGCGATCTCTGGGCTATTTTACTCAAGATTAATATTCTACCATTTTGAGCCACAGCTCTTCTGGTTTTCTGTTGGTTCATTGGAGATAAGAGTCTCTCTAGCTTTCTTGCCTGGGTTTTCTTTGAAGCCCAATACTCAGATCTCAACCATCTGAGTAGTTAGGATAACAAGTGTGCACCACCAGCACCTGGCAGAAATTTTTGTATTTATCATTATTTAATGATTATATAATAGAAGAAACTCTGCAAGAATCCGTGTGAAGTGGACAAAGGTTCTAGAGAGTATCGCAGCAGTGAAGCACTTGCCTACACAAGACCCTGAGTTTCTTGACAGAACCACAATAAAATAAAGATATATGAAAAGGAAAGGCACAATTATTGTCTTCTTAGCAGTAACAGAGTTCAGAAGATGAATCTTCCCCCCTCTTTTACAGGAATTAAGCTTAATTTTTCTTTCCTACTAATAAACTGTGTTGCACAACTCTAATGTTTGTAAATACTAAACTTGGAAATAAAGTTCAATAGTCAGCACAAAAGAAGTGTTATTAGATGTTGTTTTTTTCATTTGGATACCTGAAAACCTTAACTTCAAACATACTTATATCCAGCATCTTCAGGTAAGAGGAGTAGTCTAGAAAGGTCTCTCCTGTGGATCATGGAGGTTTCACAGAGCTGAAGATATCCACCATGTTTGACCTGGACCAGGAGAAATGGTGGCAGGTCAAGCAGCACACTTGTCTCACTGCCGGTTCCTAAATGTAATGCAGGACCAGCCCAGAATTCCATCTTTGTCCTAAAAGTAGGACAAACTCAGTGTGAGGCCTAACTTCATGCACAATATAAGCTGGTCATCCCAAAGCTGATTTAGTTGATGTTCAATGAAAATGTAGTATGCATTTCACAAAAAATTCACAATTAGTAACATCATTAAATTAGTAAAAACTTTTCCTAAAATACACATCCTTTCACTGTGGTGATGCAAATGAAGGTAAGTAAACTCTGTGTATGTGTCTATGTGTTTGTATCTCTGTGCCTTTCTGGTGTTGGATGGCTTTATATGGAGATGCAATCTTGTTTTCTTGGGATATTCACAATTACTAAAATTCTTGAATCTTTTTTTCATTTTCTGGGGCTTGAACTCAGGCCTGGATGCAGTCACTGAGCTTCTATGGCTCAAGGCTCCCCCTCTACCACTTGAGCCACAGTGCTACCTCCAGCCTTTTCTGAGTTGTTTCTTGGAGAGAAGTGTGTCACAGACTTTCCTGCCAGGGCTGGCTTCAAACTGTGATTCTCATATCTCAGTATTCTGAATAGTTAAGAGTACAGGTGTGAGCCATCAGCACGTGTTCTTCTTCAGTCAATTATGACAAGAGTAGGGTTCCTGGACACTTGAATACTTTTCATCTAGTTTATGTCATTTGTAATTGTTAGAATCCATTTTCTCTCTGTGTCTTCTCTCCTTGTCTTGGGACTTGAAATCAGGGCCCTATGTTGCTAATCTTGTTCACTCAGCTAGTAATCTATCACTTAAGCCATGCCTCAAGCCCAGGTTTTTCTTCTTCTTTTAGTATTTGTGTCAATCCTGGGTTTGAAATTGGGTCCTGGATGAGGGCTAGCTCGCTACTGTCTGAGCATCAGCTTTACTTCCAGCTTTGTTGGTAGTTATATAAAGACAAGAGTCTCACAGGCTTTTCTGCCTGGCCTAGCTTCAAACACTGACCCTCAGAATTCAGCCTCCTGACCTGCTAAGATTACTGACATAAGCCACTGCTGCCTAGCTTGTAAGCTATTCTGAAGATGGAGTCTTGTGGACTTTGTGCTTGTTCTCGTTTTAAATTGTGATCCTCCTAATTTCAGCCTCTTGAGAAGCGAAGATTTTAAGCTTGAGCCACCTTTCTTGGTTCTGGTTTGCATTTCCACAGGTCAGGAATCATGTCTACACTTCCATTTCTAGCTCAGTAATTTGAGTCTTGTGGTTTTCTTGTTCCCTTGGCTTTTTTTTCAAACACCCAACTTTGGTTTCACTGATTTTTACAAGATGGCATTCATAGTTATACTCTTCTTCTTTGTTTCATATTGTGTTTTCCTTGCTATTATTTTGCTCTATAAGGAGTGATGACAAGTGGAGACTTCTCAGTCTTTCCTTTTGTAATGACTGGATGTAAGTTATACATTTCCCCCTCAGCAACATCCTGGTTTCTAGTGAAATCTATGGATGCCCCTGAGTTGTAGGCAATATGGTCACGCTGTGTTCAGAGGAGGACATGTCTATATTCTCTGTATCTTAGAAGGCCAAAATGCTGGAATAAGTGAGTATATAAAAACTCTATGAAAGTACCTATGAAGATACTGGGGAAACATGAAAAATATTGTAAAACTTGTCTTTGAACCTTGATTATTTAAATATTGATCAAAACATAGCACTTCAACTTAGGATATAGCATTTTTATAATAAAAATACTGTACAGATGGGTTACAGTTACATGAAGAAGGTAATGAGTTCATTTTTAACATGTATTAAGGCTTGAACTCAGGGCCTGGGCACTGCCCCTGATGGTGTATTTTCCCTCAAGGTAGTACTCTACCACTTGAGCCACAACTCCACTTCCAGATTTTCTGAGTGGCTTATTTGAGGTAAGATTTTCATCTACTTTTCTGCTTATGTGGCCTTTGAACTACAATTCTCAGAGCTTAGACTCCTGAGTAACTAGAATTACAGGCATGAGCCACAGAAGCCTGGCTTTTTAAAAAATCATGGTGGTTTGCTCTGGAAAGAAATTGTATCTTAGAGACAAAGGGAAAAAAAACTACAAATTCACCAAAGCCATTCATACAGTGTCACACGTTTACACAATAATTTCATTTTCCTCTACTCAGTTCTAACGAGATGTCCTCAAAAGTTTCCCCATATTCCACTAACTTCCCTCACCGTGGGTCACATCTGTTGGAAATGGTCGTGAAAGTTCAGTGGTGCTCATCAGTATCCACAATTCTCCAGTGTTAGTCACATGGAAAGTCTGTTCCCCATGCAAACAATGTCAGCATACTTCCAGCTGCATTAATGAGCATGCCAACAGAGGAGATGAGATCACACAGTCCTGAGTCTTTTTCTTGGGACTCCTTGGCTGAGCACACATACTGTGACCACTTTGCTCCTCTGTCCTGACAGCCAGTTCCTACTGGGTAAGCAGCTATTTATTCTTTTCAGGCAAGTGATAGTAGTCAATGGAACTCATCAAGAAAATCCAGAAGTAACTTCTATGTAAAATGTGTGTTGTGCTACTTTCCCTCAAATCCCATATAGATCCAAAGACATTAATTGTTGGGGATTTTAACACACCACTCTCCACACAAGATATATCAACTCGGCAAAAACTCAACAGAGAAACCGCAGATCTAAACAGCTGCATAGACCAACTAGACTTAACAGACATCTACCGAACATTTCACCCAGCAGCATCAGAATACACGTTTTTCTCAGCAGCACATGGAACATTTTCTAAAATAGACCCCTTTGTAGGCCACAAAGTAAACTTGTCTAAATTCAGAAACATCGAAGTTATACCTTGCATCCTCTCTGACCACAAGGGAATAAAATTAGAACTCAATACCAAAAGCCACCAAAGAAAGTCCGGCATCACATGGAGGCTGAACAACACACTGCTGAATCATGAGTGGGTCA
>NW_012267321.1:4275033-4276490 GCF_000151885.1 Dipodomys ordii | reverse complement strand
GTATATTTTAGATATGAGACCCTTGTCTGTTGTATGGCTAGTAAAGATCTTCTCCCAATCCGTGCACTTTCTATTGATCTTCCTAGCTATATCCTTTGCCATGCAAAAGCTCTGCAATTTGATGCAATCCCATTTGTCAAACCTTTCTTTGATTTGTTTTGTTTCAGGGTCTCTATTAAGAAAATTTCTGCCTGTGACAAGGACAACTAGGGTTTCTCCTATTCCTTCCTGTAATGTTTTCACAGTGTGTGAATTGACTCCGAGGTCTTTGATCCATTTGGAGTTGATTCTGTTTCAGGGTGATATATAAGGATCTAGCTTTAGTTTTCTACAAGTGATTAACCAATTTTGCCAGCACCACTTACTGAAGAAGCTATCTTTCTTCCATTCTATTTTTTAGCTCTCTTATCAATGATTAGATTGCTAGAGAACTGTGGGGTCATTACTGAGGTTTCAATTTTCTTACATTGGTCCTGAGGTCTGTTCTTGTGCCAGAACCAAGCTGTTTTGATTACTATAGCTTTATAGTAGAGTTTGAAATTTGGTATTGATATTCCTCCAGCACTGTTCTTTTTTTGTTTTTGTTTTTTTTATTATGAGAATACCACACAGAGGAGTTACAATTACATGGGCAAGATAACGCATACATTTCTTATCAAGTATTGTTGCCTTCTGGTTGTTTCCCCTTCCCATCCCTTTCCATACTTCTCCCCTCCACCCAACTCATACTCCCCCTAACCCCCACCAAAGTTGTTAAGTTCGTTTTTCGACATAACAACTTGTACATCTCAATGTTGCAATGGGTCCAACTGTATCCCTAGTTAAACGATTTGTTTTTTTCCCTTCTCCTCCACAAATTATACCAATATGAAATACAGTGAAAGTATGGGTTATACTGTGGGGAAGGGATATACAAAGCAACATAGAAATCATCTTATAAATATGATAGAAACAATTGCATGAAAGGAAAAGAAACAAAAATCATTTGAATACTTATCTTGAGATTCATTTATCTAACACCAACTTACCTGACCTTTTCTGCTAGACTCACACATATACTAGTTTTGAAAATAAGGGAAACCATGGGACCAATGTTTCCTGGGGCCTGGCTTACTTCACTTAATATAATTTTGTTCAATTCTTTCCATTTCCTAACAAATGGGGCAATGCCATTCTTTCTGATAGAGACATAGAATTCCATTGTATATATATATACCACTTTTTCTTGAACCATTCATCTATTGAGGGGGATCTGGGTTAGTTCCATAACTTAGCTATGGTAAATAATGTTGCAATAAACAGTCGTGCTGGTAGCTTTAGTGTGGTCTTGTTTGTGAACATTTGGATAAATGCCCCAAAGTGGGATTGTTGGGTCATAAGGGAGCTCTATGTGGAGTCTTTTTTTTTATTTGTGAACATACTGTACAGAGGAGTTACAATTACATGGGCAGGATAAT
>NW_012267321.1:4266944-4274983 GCF_000151885.1 Dipodomys ordii | reverse complement strand
GTTTGAACTCATAGCCTAGTTCTGTCCTAGAGCTTTTGTGCTCAAGGCTAGCTCGTTACCATTTGAGACTCAGCTTCACCACCAGCTTTGTTGTGGTTATTTTGAAATGAGACTCTCACACGTTTTTCTGCCTGGTCTGGCTTCAAACACTGATCCTAAGACCTCAGTCTCCTGAACAGCTGACAGACATGAGCCACTTGTAGGCTGTAGGCTATTCTGTGCCTGGCTTGTAGGCTATTTTGCAGATGAAGTCTTGTGGACTTTTTTGCTTGTTCTGATTGTAACCTGTGATCCTCCTAATCTCAGCCTCCCCAGGAGATAAAATCATAGGCCTTTGCCACCTTTCCTGGCTCTGTTTTGCATTTGCACAGGTCAGGAATCATGTCTGCACTTCCATTTCTGGTTCAGAAATTAGAATCTTCTGGTTTTTCTTTGCCAATCTAAGTAAAAGTTTTGTGCTATTCTTTAATTTGTTTTCGAACACCCAACATTTGGTTTAACTGACTTTTCTTTACTTTTTTTATGTCATTGGTGAGGCTTGAACTCTGGTCCTGGGCCTTGTCCCTGAACTCTTTAGCTTAAGGCAAGCCCTCTACCACCTGAACCAATATGCTACTTCCAGTTTTCTGGTGGTTCATTGGAGATGAGTCTCACGGAGTATTCTGCCTGGCCTGGCTTTGAACTGCAATTCTCAGGCAACCTTTTGAGTAGCTAAGATTACAGGCATGAGTGACTGCTGCCAAGCACAGACTTTGCTATTGGTCATTTTATAGCTTGCATTTATAGCTATGCTCTTCTTTTTTCCTTTAATATTGTGTTTACCTTGCTATTTTTATTCTACATATCTGCACATATTCTATTCACATTTATTTACAAGGATTCAGAATAATTTTCTCTCCTACTATAACTGACATCATGTTCTTCCTAACCCTTAGCTTTAAAGCCAGATACATAAGAGGAATAAATGGGATTAGATACATTATTATTTGTTTTATTGTGTGAAGGATACCATTGCTCTCAAGCTTCCTAAAATTACTTTGCTTTAAATAACAGAAGATTGCCTATTGCAGAGGGGGAGGCTGGGAAAACACTCCAAATTAGGCTTTGAAAGAGCATTGTTTGGTTATTGGTAGCTATTTTATAGCTATTTGTTCATTGAAATGTATCTTCACACATGGTATACAATCTTAACAAAGATGTTAAAAGACTATTCTGATTCTCAGCCTTGAAACTAAGAATTTCAACGTATACATGTGTCCATGTTGTAATTGTCAAAGTTTAATTTATAATTTCCATTTTACTTACATTTTATAAAGTTTTAGAAAGATACATTGCTATTATTTTCTTGCTCTGTAAGGAATGAAGACAGGTGAAGACTTTTGGGTCTTTCCCTTTTGTAGAGTCAGGATCAAAGTTTCCCTCTCAGCACAGACCTGGTTTCTATTTTCATATACAGATGCCCTTAGATTTAGGCAATGTGGTCATGCTGTGTTGAGAGGAAGAGTGGCATTCAGGTTTTCTATATTCTCTATCTCAGAAGGTCAAAATGGCTGGGATAATTGAGAATGTAGGACGTTTATGACAGAAACATCAAAAAGACTGTTGTAGAACATATCTCTGAGCCTTGATAATTTTAAGCATCGTTAACCATCACATAGTACATGGTACTTCCACTTGGGATATTGTCTTTTTTTTCCACCAGCCTTTCCTGAAACTTGAACTCAGCCCATTGGGCACTGGTCCTGCGTCTCTTTGTGGGCATGGTTAGTGCTCAACCACTTGAGCCACAGTGCACTTACAGGTTTGTCTGAGTAGTTTTTGTTTTGTTTTTGTCAGTCCTGGGACTTGAACTCCAGGACTGAGCCCTTTACCTGAAGGCTAGCACTTTCCCATTTAAGCAAAGTATAAATTCTGGTTTTCTAGTGGTTTAGCAGAGATAATAGTCTCATGGACTTTCTTGACTGGACTGGTTTTGAACTGTGATCCTTATATCTCAGCCTGGTGAGTAGGTAGGATGAAAAGGCATGAGCAAACAGTATTGAGCTAGATTGGGAATTTTTTAGAGATAAGAGTCCCAGACTATTTTTCCTCGGATGGGTTCAAACTGCAGTCCTCAGATCTCAACATCCTCAACAGGTAGGATTATAGGCATAAGCCACCAGTGCCATGCCCAGTTTTTTATTCTTTAAGATAATGGTTTTTTAAAGGAAGAAACAACATCTTGGAGAATCTTGGAAATAACATCTTGGAAAAAATCACCCTAAAATTCACCAAAGCCATTTGCTCAATTTCACTGTTTTATACAGTAGATTTCCTGTTCCTCTACTCACTTCTAATGAGATTGTATTTTGAAGTTTCCTAATATTCCCCGCACTTGGCTAACAATGGGTCACATCTGTTGGTAATGGTCATGGAAGTTCAGTGGTACTGATCAGAATCCACAATTATCCAGTGTTTGTCACAGGAAATCTCTGTTCCCATGCATACAGTGTCACCGCACTTACAGGGGACATGATGAGAACACCTACAGTGGAGATGAGACCACACTAAAGCTACCAGCACAACCATGTTTATTGCAGCCTTATTTACCATAGCTAAGATATGGAACCAACCCAGATGCCTCTCAGTAGATGAATGGATCAAGAAAATGTGGTATATATACACAATAGAATTCTATGCCTCCATCAGAAAGACTGACATTGCCCCATTTGTTAGGAAATGGAAAGACTTGGAAAAAATTATATTAAGTGAAGTAAGCCAGGCCCAAAGAAACATAGGTCCCATGGTTTCCCTTATTTGCAATATCTAGTATATGTATGAGTCAAGCGGAAAAGGTCAGATAATGTGATGTCAGGAAAATGAACTGTTAGATGTGTATTTTAATGTTTTTTTCTTTCATGCATGTATTTCTAACGCATTTATAAGATTATTTCTTTGTTGCTTTGTATGTCCCTCCCCCACAGTATAACCCCTGCTTTCACTATATTTGATGTCAGTATAACTTGTGGAGGAGATGGGGAAAAACAAGTCGTTTAAGGATACAGGTGGACCTGTTGCAACAATGAGAAGTACAAGTTGTCATGTCGAAAATGAGCTTTACAATGTTGGTGCAGGGCGGGGAGGGGGGGGAAGGATTGGGACTGGGGGGTGAGGGGGGAGGCTGGGAAGGGATGTGGAGGATAAACAAAGGAGGAGGCTGCAATGCTTGATAAGAAATGTACGCATTATCCTGCCCATGTAATTGTAACCCCTCTGTACAGTATGTTCACAAATAAAATAAAATAAATTAAAAAACTAAAAAAGAAATAAAAAAAAGAAATCATAGATTGCTTCCCATTTTCTTATAATTAATTGTTGTTTTACCAAGTTTTAACTGTTTTTCTCTTGTCGTGGGGAGGACCACCAGGAGAGGCCTCCCAGACATAGAGTACACTCAATAGAAAGTCTTTCTAAGCTAGGTTAGGTTAGGGCTTTGTGGTCCCCCATAGCAGTCCTAAGCCTGTTCTCAGGGCGTCTTTTAAAGCAGAAAACCCAGGCAGGCACCGGTGGCTCACGCATGTAATCCCAACTACTGAAGAGATTGAGATCTGAGGATCATGGTTCAAAGCCAGCTCAGGCAAGAAAGTCCATGAGCCTCTTATTTCCAATTAACCATTAGAAAAGTAGAGGTGGAAGCAGGGGTTATACCGTGGAGGAGGGACATACAAAGCAACAAAGAATTCATCTTATAAATATGTTAGAAACAAGTATTTTCACAATTAAAAGAAAAGTAGAGGTGGGACTATGGCTCAAATGGTAGCCCTTGGCCTTGAACTGAAATGCTGAGGTACAGTGCCCTGGCCCAGAGTTCAAACCCCATAACGGACAAAAAAAGGCAGAAAATTCAACTCCTTCCTCAGTCCAGGGTGGAGAGGCCCTCCCGGTTCTTTCTTGCAGGTGCAAGCTAGGCAGGATGTTACAGACACTAATCAATGCTATAAGCAAGCATTGAGCAAGGGCAACATGACCTCTTTCTATGACTATCTCTGATCATTATCCAGAGACTATAAAGGAAACAGTGAACAAGGGATAACTATATCTTTAATGTCAAAACATAAGGAACTAGGTTGGGGTGCTGTCCTTCCTTTAAGATGGAGTCACAAAGAAAAATGGAGTTACAGAATCTCAGAGTAAAGTCTAAGATGGTGGGGTTTGACAAGCTCTATTACAACCTAGGATAAATTGATTTTTTTTTTTTGTTTTTGGCAAGCCGTGAAGCTTGAACGTAGGGCCTGGGCACTGTCCCTGACCCTTTCTGTGCTGAAGATTAGCACTCTACCACTTGAGGCAAAGCACCACTTTTGGCTTTTTCTGCTTATGGGATAGTGGGGAATTGAACACAGACCTTCATGCATGCTAGGCAAGCACTCTACCCCCAAGCCACATTCACAGCTCAAGATAATCTCCTTAGTTATAAGAAAAAATTTTCCTTGTGGGACTCACATCTCTAATCCTGGTTACTCAGGATCTGAGGATACTGCTTAGAAATCAGCTTGGGCAGGAAAGTCCCTGACACTCTTCTCTCCAATTCACCAGAAGAAAACCAGGACCTGCGGCCCAAAGTGGAAGAGCACTAGCCTTGAGCAAACAAGAGCTTAGAAACTGCACCCTGGCCCCACAAATGCAAAAAAAGAAAAGAAAAAAAGAGAAATAATGTTCCTTAAAGGCAAGATGTTTGTTGATGTCTTCCCATTCTATCAAGTATTTGTGTATCACTAAGCATGATCTTAAATAACATTTCATGGAATTCTTTTCTTGTTATTTTTGTTGGTCCTGGGGCTTAAACTCAGGTTCTGGCCACTGTACATGAGATTTTTGCTCAAAGCTAGCACCGTACCACTGCAATATGGCTCAACTTTTGGCTTTTTCTTTGTAGCTTAATATGTGGTACAGAAACTCAATCATGAGAAATAGAGAAGCCACATTTTGAGAGGTTGAGTTGGGAATCTTATTGGAGAGCCAATGAATGTAGGTGGACTTGTGTCACAAAGACCTGCATCTCTTTAAATACACTTAACAACTTCAGAAAAGAGGCATGGAAGAGAGCTGAAAAACCACTTCAACAAACCAGACTAGCTCCATAGGAGAGGTGAATTGGGATGCCATCATGATTGGAGGAGAACATCAGGAGGGAGGCAAGTTGTAATGGAGAATGAGGTGGACCAGGCCTAGAGAGGGTCAGAGTCATGGGGCAGTGTCATGGGGAGATCAAGGGTCAGGTTCAAGGTACAGGACTCACAGTTCCAGTATGTATTTTCCAAGTCTGTGCCACTGCCTTTAGGAATTCAGGTTCCTATAACCTGTGTGTGGGAATTCACCTTCCCCCTTCACAAAGACAAGATGGTGCCAGCGGCCCCTTTAGCAACAGGTTGACCCAGTATCTTAATTTTATGGGGATGAGACTTTCACAGACCTCCTGACTAGGCTGACTTTAACTGTGATCCTCAAATCTCAGCTTCCTGCTTTGCAAGGATTACTGGTACCTGGCTTGGATAGTTTTCTTTTATTTTAAATTGCCAAGTGTCTTGAACTAAGGCCTGGGTTGAATGTGAAGCCTACTGCTCCACTACTTTCAGCTAAAGCACTGGCTCTGATTTTGTGTGATTATTTGAGGGTAAGAGTGTCATGGGAATTTTCTGCCTGGACTGGCTTCTTCAAACCACATTTCTCAGATCTAGAATCACAATGCTCAGATCTCAGCCTCCTGAGTAATTAGGATTAAAGTTGTGAGTCACCAGTGCCCAGCTAGCTAGCATGGTCATAGTTATTTGTTTGTTTTCATTGTAGTTTTTGTCCCACAATAAAATGAATTCTTTCCTAGACTCAAGCCAACATGGAGATGGGGGTTGTCATCCTCAGACTGCTGCTGGGATCCTGGGAAACTCCTCTCCTTTTGGCTTTTATAGCTACAACCTCCTCACTGGACAGACAGAAGATGAGGCCCACAGACCCAATCTGCCACTATCTGGTCTTTGCCAACAACTTGGTTGTTTTATCCAGGGGATAAAACAAAATCCAGGAGAATCCCTCAGACAATGGCAGGATGGGGCTATTGTCCTGGCATGATGCCACATGCAAAGTTGTATTGTATTTCCAAAGTAGCCAGAGGGATTTCTCTTAAAGCCACCTGCCTTCTGAGTGGCTTCCAGGTCTCAAAACTTTGCACTAGAAATGCTTGGTGAAAGATCATTACTAGATTCTCCAAGTGCTTTGGTGTCTGTTGTTCCCTTTTCTGGACCTTGCAGCTCCTGGTAAATGTTTATATGCTTCAGAGACCCCAAAAAATGTCACTCTGCACATGGGTTAGAGATACTGCATCACAGGCCCACCACAACCCTTTACAACTTTGTTAAATATGGTCTTATTCTCTTCCATTGATGTTATGTGCTTGGTTTTCATGATGTGGGCCAGTGGCCTCATGGCCCTTGTCATGCACAGACACAAGGAGAGGGACTGGCAAATTCATAGCCACATTTCCTCCCAAAGACCTGACCACGAGGCCATGGCCACGTGCAGCATCCTAACCATGGTGAGCATGTTTGTCTCCTTCTACTACCTCTCTGCCATTTTCACTGTTTGGTGAATTTGTAGGATCTTTTCCTTTGTTTCCAAGATACAATTTCTTTACATAGCAAAGCACCATGATTAAAAAAAAATCCAGGCATCTGTGGCTCATACCCGAAATCCTAGTTACTGAGCAGTCTGAGATCTCTGGATTGCAGTTCAAAGGCAGCATAGCCCCATAGCTCATGGACACAGGTGTTTTCTTGGATGCATGTTTCTCAGTACTGAGCCCCTTTGAGCTCATCAGCCGAGACACCTGTGTCATTCAGGTGTTTTATGTGTGTACTAAAAATGATTTTCCTAATTTGGTTAAGCCGTACCTTACATCAGATTTTACAGTTGGATCATAATTTGTTTTGGCAGCACTGGGGTTTATATTCTGTGCCCTGAACTGCTAGGGTAGGGGATTGATTACTGGAGACATGCTCTAGTTCTTTCTCAGTCTAGGTATTTTTGGGATGTAGCCTTGCTTTGTATCCTATTATGTGTTTCCTGAAGTACCTGGAATGACAGATTTGAACCAAGATATTGAGGTGGTTTTTGGTTGAGATGGAATTTTTCACCCAGTCTTACCTATACCTGCAACCATTGCAATCTCAGCCTCCCACTTGGAAGGGATGACAGGTGAACACCACTACACCCAGTTAGCATTTGAGATGGAATCTAATGAAGTGTTTACCTGGGCTGGCCTTGAACCTGAATCTTCCTGATTCAACCTTACAGATATGAGCCACTCTACACATCTTAGATCCGTTTTTCATTAAATTACTACTATGATTATTCTTATGTCATTTATGGGGCTTGAACTCAGGACCTGGGTGCTATCCCTGGGCTCTTTTGCTTAAGACTAATATTCTAGCATTTTGAACCACAGCTCTACTTCTGGTTTCCCGATGGTTCATTGGAGATAAGAATCTCTCAAGCTTTCTTTCCTGGGTTTTCTTTGAAGCCCAATCCTCAGATTGCAATCTCCTGAGTAGCTAGAATAACAGGTGTGAGAAATCAGCACTTGGAAGAAAACTATGTATTTATCACTATTTAACGATTATGTAATAAAAGGCATTCTGTAAGAATCCATGTGAAATGGACAAAAGAGGGCCAGGAGAGTATCTCAGCAGTGAACCACTTGCCTAAACAAGATCCTGATTTTTGCCATTCTAACTGGAGTGAGGTGCTATCTCAATGTTGTTTTGATTTGCATTACTTTTATGACTAGGGATGTTGAGCATTTCTTCATGTGTCTATTGGCCATCCTTTCTTCTTCAGAGAAGTTTCTCTTTAAGTCTTTAGCCCACTTACTTATTGGGCAGTAGTTTCTTTGAGGATTTGTTGTTGAGGGATTTAATTTTTTGAGTTCCAAGTATATTTTAGATATGAGACCCTTGTCCGTTGTATGGCTAGTGAAGATCTTCTCCCAATCCGTGGGCTTTCTATAG
>NW_012267321.1:4252029-4260624 GCF_000151885.1 Dipodomys ordii | reverse complement strand
CTCCTTGTCGGTTCTTGCTGGTGTTGAGTAGAATCCGCTCGCCCGCTGCGTCTGGCTCCTTCGTCCCGGACTCTCAGCGCTCAGGTTTAGCCCCGCTGCGGTCTCCACCGCGACCCTGCCGCCGCCGATAGCCCAGCTGCGGTCTCCACTGCGACCCTGCCGCCGTGGTTGCTGGCTGGTGCTCAGATGTGTATTCTTGCCTTGGCTTTCTCTCACTTGTCTAACTCTCTGTCCTGTGATGGCACACTTGGTGTGTTTCTCTGGCTTAGGACTGTTCACTGGAACTCTAAAACTGCTTTCTATGCGAGAGCTTGTTCAGCTTCCAGCTTCTCCTCCGCCATCTTAGTTACTACAATTCTTGAGTCACTTTTTTTCCCTGGGGCTTGAACTCAGGGCTTGGAGGCTGTCCCTGAGCTTCTATGGCTCAAGGCTCGTCCTCTACCACTAGAGCCACAGTGCCACCTCTAGCCATTTTTGAGTTGTTTCTTGGAGAGAACAGTGTCACAGACTTTTCTGCCAGGGTTGGCTTCGAACTATGATTCTCATATCTCTGCTTTCTTAGTAGCTAGAAGTACAGCCATTAGCACCCATCCTTCTTCAGTCAATTATGACAAGAGTAGTGTTCCTGGACACTTGAATACTTTTCACCTAGTTTATATCATTTAATTGTTAGAATCCAGTTTCTCTCTTTGTGTTCTCTCCTTGTTCCAGGACCTGAATTCAGGGCCCTATGCTTGTTAAACTTATTTACTCAACTGGGGACTCAACAACTTAAGACATGCCTCTAGGCCAGGTTTTTGTTGTTTTTCTTTTTGTGTCAGTCCTTGGTTTAAACATTTGACCTGGGTGCTGTGCCTGGGCTTTGCTACTCAAGGCTAGCTCTCTACCATCTGAGCAGCAGCTTTACTTCCAGCTTTGTTGGTAATTAATGAGAGATGAGAGTCTCACAGGCTTTTCTGCCTGGGCTGGCTTCAAACATTGATCCTCAGACCTCAGCCTCTTGAGCTGCTAACATTACAGACATGAGCCACTGGTGGCTTGCTTGTAGGCTATTTTGGAGATGTAGTCTTGTGGACTTTGTGCTTGTTCTGGTTTTAAACTTCAGTCCTCCTAATCTCAGCCTCCTGAGGAGCTAAGATCATAGGCCTGAACCACCTTTCCTGGCTCTGATTTGCACTTCCAGAGGTCAAGAATCATGTGTGCACGTCCATATCTGGCTCTGTAATTTATGTCTTCTGTTTTTTTGTTACCAAACTAAGTAAAATTTCTGTCCATATCCTTGATTTTTTTCAACATCCAACATTTAGTTTCACTGATTTTCATTTCTATTGTTCTGTCTTCATCTTTCATTCATAGTTATACTCTTGTTCTTTGATTCCATATTGTGTTTCCCTTGCTATTATTTTCTTGCTCTGTAAGGAGTGATGACAAGTGGAAACTTCTCGGTCTTTCCTTTTGTAATGACAGGATTTAAGTTATACATTTCCCTCTCAGTACCATCCTGGTTTCTAGTTTCATCTACGGATGCCCCATAGTTTTAGGCGAAATGGTCATGCTGTGTTCAGAGGAAGATATGTCGATATTCTCTGTATCTCAGAAGGTCAAAATGGCTGCAATAAGTGAGCATATAAAAAGGCTATGAAGGTACCTATGAAGATACTGGGGAAACATGAAAAACACTATTGTAAAACTTGTCTTTGAGCCTTGATTATTTGAATATTTATAAGGACAAAGCACTTCAACTTGGGATTTAACAATTTTTTATACTTTGTTGTTTTAAGAATACTGTAAAGAGGGGTTACATTTACCTGAGGAAGATAATGAGTACTTTTTCTTACACATAATAAGGCTTGAACTCAGGGCCTGGGCACTCTCCCTGAGGGTGTTTTTTCGCAAGGTAGTGCTCTACCACTTGAGCCACAGTGCCACTTCCAGCTTTTTCTGAATAGTTTATTGGAGATAAGAGTTTCATCTATTTTTCTGCCTATGCTGCCTTTGAACTGCAATCCAGAGATTTCAGACTGCTGAGTGACTAGGATTAAGGGTATGAGCCACAGATGACTGGATTTATTTTTTAATCATGGTGCTTTCCTGTGGAAAGAAATTGTATCTTGGAGACAAAGGGGAAAAAAACCTACAAATTCACCAAAGCCATTCATACAGTGTCACAAGTGTACAAAATAGATTTCCTTTCCCTCTACTCACCTCTAATGAGACGTCTTCAAAAGCTTCCCCATATTCCCTGGACTTCTCTAACCATCGGTCACATCTGTTGGAAATGGATGTGGTATTTCAGTGGTGCTCATCAGTATCTACAATTCTCCAGTGTTTTTCACAGGGAACTCTGTTCCCCGTGCATATACTGTAATCACACTTCCAGGTGACATGATGAGCACACCCACAGAGGAGATGAGATCATTCAGTCCTGAGCTTTTTTCTTGGGGTGGCTGAGCACACATGCTGTGACCACTGCCTCTGCTCTTCTGTCTTGACAGCCAATTCCTACTGGGTAAGGAGCTATTTTCTCAGGCAAGTGACAGTAGTAAATGGAACTCATCAAGAAAATGCAGAAGTAGCTTCTCTGTAAAATGTGTGTGGTGTGTGGGTTTGAATGAGGCACATATGTTGCATTTTAGAAAAAAAATGTTTGGTTAGAATCACAGGCCTCTCTCCTGCCTCAGTTCACTGTCTTGGTGTGGCTCCACATCTCTACGTATTCTGGAGACCACACAGCTTTGTGTGCTCAGGGGTAGAGCATTCTCTGCTGAAAAGATCTAATACATCTCTGTAAACTTTTTGTCATGAGTAATATCTCAACGTGATTTACCCTTTCATTTAAAGTAATCACATATTATTTGAAGATATACATTGGAAGAGATTTGCCAAGGAATAATCTGTGACATGACAATTTATGATATGAATGTAAGAGGCCTGTTGACATTAATTTTAATGCCTTGGCTTGTCATTCCCATTCCAACCAATTTCTTCTATTTGTTTCCTCTCCCTTTGCCTTCTCTCTCATTGTTCTTGTACTCATCTTACTTATTATTTTGTCAGTCATGGGGCTTGTACTCAGGGCCTGCTCTGTCCTTGAGGCATTTTTCTAAGCCAAGGGCTCTACCATTTGAGACACAGTGCCATTTCAGTGTTCCTGGTGGTTTCTGGGAAATAAGTATCTCCTGGACTTTCCTGAGTGGATAATTATTGCACCAATGATGGCTTCAAAATTCTATCCACAGGCCTCAGTCTTCTGAATTACAAGGATTATAGGGATAAGTGCCTAGCTTAGGAGATTGTTTTCCAAATGAATACTTTAAACCAGAATCTCTATTTCATGGGCAAATTTAATTATGTACATGAGAAGGAGGCACTTAATATATGCTTCTCTGAATCCTTGAAAATTGTTTAGGGGCATAGAGGTAGAGAGTCCTAGTTGTCCATGAGTCACTGAAGAGCCTGGATCATTCAAACACCACAGCGCTGTGGAATGTCCAAGTGAAAGCCTTGAACTGAGGGCCTCCGTCTCTTGCTACGTTTTTCAATCAAGGTTGCTGTTCTATCACACGAGACACACTTCCACTTCTGGGTTTGGGTGATTAAGTATACTTAAAAATTGCTGTAGACCTGGGCACTGGTGGCTCACACCTGTAATCCTAGCTTCTCAGGAGGCTGAGATCTGAGGATCGTGGTTCAGAGCAAGCCTGAGTAGGAAAGGTCATGAAACTCTCATCTCCAATGTATCAACAGCAAATTTGGGATGGGACTTCCCTTTCCAGCACCATGAAGACAGGATGGCACCAGTTAAAGTTAATTCCCTATCGTCTACCATGTGGCCAAGATGGTACCAGTTATACACAGTATCCGTACTTCAAATGGGGATGAGTGTCACACAGACCTTTTGCCAGTGCTGACTATAAACCGTGTTCATCAGATCTCAGCGTCCAGAGTTGCTACACACACTGGCTTCTGGCTAGGCTAGCATTTTTTTTTATTTTTGTCGCTTTTTTATTGGTTTTGTTTTTTGATGCCATAAGGCTTGAACTAACACCTGGGTGCTGTGTGAGCTCTTTTGTACAAGGCTGGTCCTTGACAATTTGGAGGTACAACACCATTTTGTTTTGAGTTTTGAGTACTTAATTGATGATAACTGTATCACAATCCTTTTTTTCCTTGGCTGACTGGAGACGCTGACCCTCAGATATGGAACCATGATCTTCAGATCCCAGCTCCTGAGTACCTAGTATAATAAACAAGAGTCATCAGCACCAGGTTATCTAACATGTTTTAGCTATTTGATTGTTTTCATGTTCTTTTTTTTACCACAATAGAATCAAATATTTCCTAGATATGGAAGATATGACCCAACCGAACAAGGAGATGGGGATTGCCTTCCTCACTCAGACTGCAGTAGGGGTCCTGGGTAACTCCTGTCTCCTTTGTTTTTCCAGCTACACTCTATTCACTGGACATAAGGTGAGGCCCCAGACCACATCCTCAGCCATCTGATCTTTGCCAACAGCTTGATTGTTTTATCCATGGGGATCCCGCACACAATGGCAGGTTTGGGATGGAAGTACTTCCTGGATGATGCCGGATGTAAACTTGTTTTGTATTTCCATAGTGTAGCCAGAGGGGTTTCTCTTAATGCCACCTGCTTTCTGAGTGGCTTCCAGGTCTTAAAGCTTTGCTACTAGAAATGCTTGGTGGAAGATCACTACTAGATTCCCCAAGTGCTTTGGATTCTGTGTTTCCCTTTTCTGGATCCTGCAGCTCCTAGTAAAAGTTTCTGCACCTCTGAGAGTGACTGGCCCAAGATACAAACAAAATGTCATTCTGCACATGTTTTATAGATACTGCTCCACAGGATCAACCCCACCAAAACCATTTGTACATTTATCACAGATAGTCTTATTCTTTTCCATTGGTGTTATGTGTTTGGTTTTCATAATGAGGGCTAGTAGCTGCATAACAGACACAAACAGAGGGTCCGGCACATTCACAGCCATATTCTTTCCCGAAGACCTGACCACGTGGCCAGGGCTATACACACCATCCTAACCTTGGTGAGCATGTTTGTCTCCTTATACTACCTCTCTGCCATTTTCACTCTTTTGCTTGGTCTCCTTAGGAAGCCAGACCTGTGGCTGTTGAACACGGCTGTGTTCCTAGGCACATGTTTCTCAGTAGTGAGCCCCTATGTGCTCATCAGCAGAGCACACGTGCTACTCAAGTATTTTATTCCTGTACAAAATATTTTTTTCCTAATTTGGTTAAACAGTAGTTTTGTTTTTATAGCATTGACTCGGATTTAGACTTTAAACTCTACACTCACTAGGTGAGGTGCTCTACTATTAGAAGTGAGCTCCAGTTCTTTTTCATTCTGGTTATTTTTGAGAAATTACTTTGCTTTTATTCAGATCAGCCTGAACCCCATTATTCCCATTATGTGTTTCCTGACGTGTCTGGGATGACAGATGTGAACCAAGATTTTAGATTTGTTTGATGAGATAGAGTCTTGGGAATTTTTTTGTCCAAGCTTTCCTATAACTTCAAACATCCCAATCTCAGCCTCCCACATCAATGGGATGACAGGTGTATGCCACCACACCCAGCTAGTACTTGAGATGGGGTCTTATGAACTGTTACTTGGGCTGATCTTGAAACTGAATCCTCCTGATTCAGTCTTACAGGTGTGAGCCACTGCATCCAACTTACATCAATCTTTCATTTAAATTATTATTTTAAGTACTATTATTATTGTTAGTTGTTGTTGTTGAACTCAGAGACTAGGTGATATCTATTAAATCTTTTGCTGAAGATTAGCACTGTACTCGTTTCGGCCACAGCTTCACTTCCAGATTTCCGATGGGTAATTTGAGATAAGGGTTCTCAGACTTTCCTGCCTGGGCTGGCTTTGAACCACAATCCTCATATCTCAGCCTCCTGAATAGCCAGGATTACTGGAGTAAGCCACCAGAAACCCACATAAATGTTTCTTTTTAAAATTATTAAATGAGGGGCTGGGAATGTGGCGTAGTGGTAGAGAATTTACCTAGCATGCATGCAGCCCTGGGTTTGATTCCTCAGTAACACATAAACAGAAAAAGCTGGAAGTGACACTGTGGCTCAAGTTGTAGAGTGATAGCCTTGATCACAGAGAGGCTCAGGGACAGTGCCACATGCTGAGTTCAAGCTCTAGAATCCACAAATTATTAAATGAGTATGGAACAAAAGATATTTTTAAAGAATCTGTGTAAAATTGACAAATGAGCATCATGGAGTATCTTAGTATTGAAGTTCCTGCCTACTGGAGACCCTGAGTTTGTTGCCTGAACCTCAATTAAAATAGTTAATGAAAATTACAATGTATATTGTGTCCTAATGATCTTTTACTGTTAGTTCATCACTAAGCAAATAATGAATAAAGAAAGGTACAACTGCTGTCTAATTCACAGGAACAGGGATACCAGAAGATGAATCATTTCTCCCTACTTTATAGGACTTACTCTCAAATTTTCATTACCTAATGTATTTTGCTAAGGAAATGAGTGGAAATATTAAACTTGGAAATAAAGTTCAATATTTAGCACAAAAAGATAATATTACTTATTGGTGTTTCAGATGGGTACCTGAAAACATATGAACTTCTAACATATTTGGATCCAGCATCTAGACGTAAAAAAGAGTAGTCTAGAAAGATGTGTCATGTGGAACATAGGGATTTCAGAGATCTGAAGATAGCCACCATTATTGCCCTGGACCAGTAGACATGGACCGGTATAACTGCTGGCTCCTAAATATAGTGGGTGCCCAGCCCAGAATTCCTTCTGTGTCTTAAAGCATGACCCACTCCATGTGAGGCCAAACCTTATGCACAATATAAGCAGCTCTACCTAAAGATGATTTAGTTGATGTCCAACTAAAATAAAGTATGCATTCGAGTAAAAAAGTTTCTCAAGTTTTAATTTTATTAAATTAGGGTAAACTGTTCCTACAGTATACATCATTTCGTTGTGGTGAACCAAGTGTTGGTAAATAACTGTGTGAGTGTGTCTGTGGGACTTTCTGTGTTGGGTGGATATATACTAGAGATGTAATCTCTCTCCTCCTTGTAAAGATTCGTATTTACTCTTCTTTTTCTCCTATAAACATCATTGTGCTTGAACTCAAGGCCTAGCTCTGTCCCTGAGCTTTTCTGTGCTCAAGGCTAGTGTTCTACAACTTGAACCATAGTGCCATTTCAGCTTTTTCTGTTTATGTGGTACTCAGGAATTGAATCCAGTCCCTCATGCATTCTAGGCAAACACTCTACTACTAAGCAACATTTCCAGCCCCTACTGCTATTTCTCTATTCAATTTGGGTTTTGTTTCCTTTTTTTACTGGTCCAGGAGCTTGAATTCAGGACCTGTATGATGTCCTTGAGCTACTTAGGAGCCGGCATAGTGCACTACCACTTGAGCCACAGCACCATTTCCAGCGTTTTCTCAAGAGGTTACTGAAGATCACATCCTAACACTTTCCTATTATTGGTGGCTTTGAACTGAGATTCATTTTTTTTAATGTGAGAATACTGTACAGAGGAGTTACAATTACATGGGCAAGATACTGAGTACCTTTATTAAAAATTGTTGCCTCCTTGTTGTTTCTCCTTCCCATCCCTTCCCATACTCCTCCCCTCCTTCCATCCAACCCTTCCCCACCCCCCACCAAATTTGTTAAGCTCCTTTTTCGACATAACAACTTGTACATCTCATTGATGCAATGGGTCCACCTGTATTCCTAGTTAAACGACTTGTTATTTTCCCTTCCCCTCCCCAAATACTACAAACATCAAATACATTGAAAGTATGGATTATACTGTGGGGGAGGGACATACAAAGAAACATGGAAATCCTCTTATAAATATGATAGATACAATTGCATGAAAGAAAAAAAAAACAAAAAAAGACATTTGAATACTTATCTTTGGGTTCATTCCCCTAACATCAACTTATCTGAACATTTCTGCTTGACTCAGACATATACTAGTTACTGCAAATAAGGGAAACCATGGACCTATGTTTCTTTGGGCCTTCACTTAATATAATTTTGTCCAAGTCTTTCCATTTCCTAACATATAGGGCAATGTCATTCTTTCTGATGGAGGCATAGAATTCCATTGTGTATATACACCACATTTTCTTGATCCATTCATCTACTGAGAGGCATCTGGGCTGGTTACATATCTTAGCTCTGGTAAATAATGTTGCAATAAACATAGTTGTGCTGGTAGCTTTAGTGTGGTCATGTTTGAGAACATTTGGGTAAATGCCCAAAAGCGGGGTTGCTGGGTCATAGGGGAGCTCTATGTGGAGACTTTTGAGGAACCTCCATACTGCTTTCCAAAGTGGTTGAACAAGTTTACATTCCCACCAACAATGCAGTAAGGTTCCTTTCTGTTCACATCCCCTCCAACATCTGTTGTTATTAGAGTTCTTGATATAGCAATTCTAACTGGGGTGAGGTGGTATCTCAATGTTGTTTTGATTTGCATTTCTTTTATGACTAGGGAGGTTGAGCATTTCTTCATGTGTCTATTGGCCATCCTTCTTTCC
>NW_012267321.1:4250838-4251979 GCF_000151885.1 Dipodomys ordii | reverse complement strand
AAGGGTAAACAAAGGAGGAGGCTGCAATGCTTGATAAGAAATGTACGCATTATCCTGCCCATGTAATTGTAACCCCTCTGTATAGTATGTTCACAAAAAAATTAAATTAAATTAAAAAAAAAGATCCTGAGCTTTTTTTTTACAGAACCACAATAAAATAAAGATAAATGAAAATTTCAATGCAGTTATTGAGTCCTCATTGTATTTCACTGTTAGTTCAATAAGCAAATGAAGAATAAGGAAAGGCACAATTACCGTCTTCTTAGCAGTAACAGAGGTATCAGAAGATGAATTGTTCCCACCTAATATATGGGAATTATTCTCAATTTTACTTCATTACCTAATAAATTATGTTGCATAATTGTAATACTGGAAATAAAGTTCAATATTTAGCAAAAAACAAAGTGTTATTAGATGTTCTTTTTTCATCATATACCTGAAAACCTTAACCTCAAACATACTTAGATCCAGCATCTTCAGCTAAGTATACTTATGTAGAAAGATCTTTCCTCTGGTTTACAGAGATTTCAGAAATCTGAAGACATCCACCATGTTTGACTTGGACCAGGAGACATGGTTTCAGGTCAAGCAGCAAACTTGTGTTACTGCTGGTTCCTAAATATAATGCAGGACCAGACCAAAATTCCATCTTTGTCGTGAAAGTAGAACAAACTCATTGTGAGGCCTAACCTCACATATTAGCTGGTCTTCCCAAAGCTGATTTAGTCAATGTTCAATGAAAATGTAGCATGCATTTGACAAAAACTTCACTTTTATTAACTTTATTAAATTAGTCAAAACTGTTCTTAATATACACATCCTTTCACTGTGGTGATGTAAATCTAGGTCAATAAACTGTGTGTGTGTGTGTGTGTGTGTGTGTGTGTGTGTGTGTGTGTGTATCTGTGGGCTTTTCTGCGTTGGGTGGCTTTATACTGGAGATGCAATCTCTCCTTTTTTGTGATATTCACAGTTACTACAATTCTTTTTTTTAGCATTTTTTAAATTTTATTTTATTTTATTTGTGAACAAACTGTGCAGAGGGGTTACAATTGCATGGGCAGGATAATGGGTACATTTCTTACCAAGCATTGCAGCCCCCTCCTTTTTTACCCTTCCCATCCCTTCCCAGCCTCCCCCC
>NW_012267321.1:4246090-4250788 GCF_000151885.1 Dipodomys ordii | reverse complement strand
AAGTGCTGCTGAGAAAAATGTGTATTCTGATGCTGCTGGGTGAAATGTTCAGTAGATGTCTGTTAAATCTAGTTGATCTATGCAGCTGTTTAGATCTGTGGTTTCTCTGTTGAGTTTTTGCCAAGTTGATCTATCTAGTGGGGAGAGTGGTGTGTTAAAATCCCCAACAATTAATGTCTTTAGATCTATGTGGGATTAGAGGGATAGTAGTGTTTCTTAGATAAATTTGGGTGCTCCATTGTTTGGCGAATAGAATTGTAATATCCTCCTGAAGGAGAGATCCCTTAATTAGTATGTAGCGACCTTCTTTATCTCTTCTTACGAATTCTTATTTGAAGTCTATTTTATCTTATATTGGGATTGCAACTTCCGCCTGTTTATGGGGGCCGTTTGCTTGGTAAATTTTGTTCCAGCCTTTAACATTGAAAATGTGTTTGCTTTTATAGGCAAGATGTGACTCATGAAGGCAGCAGATAGAAGGATCTTGTTTTTTAATCCAACTAGACAGTCTATGTCGCTTAAGTGGAGAGTTAAGTCCGTTAATCTTGATAGATAGGACTGAGAGGTATTTGGGAGTTCCTGCGATGTTATCCACTTTCTTGGGGGCTGCGAAAACTGGGTTCTTCCTATGGTTCTTGGATTCTCAGTTTGGGTGCAGTTTCTTGGCCTTTATTGTGGTCTTGTTGGTTTTCTACGTGTAGGACATCTTTAAGAATCTTTTGTAGCCGGGCGCTGGTGGCTCACGCCTGTAATCCTAGCCACTCAGGAGGCTAAGATCTGAGGATCATGGGTCAAAGACAGCCCGGGCAGGAGAGACTGTGAGACTCCTATCTCCAATAAACAACCAAAAAACCAGAAATGGCGTTGTAACTCAAATGATAGAGCGCTTGCCTTGAGCTGAAGAGTTGAGGAACAGCGCCCAGGCCCAGAGTTCAAGACCATGACCGACCAAAAAAAAAAAAAGAATCTTTTGTAGGGCTGGCTTGGTGGAGATGTATTGTTTCAATTTTTCTTTGCTATGGAAGGTTTTTATTTGGCCTTCAGTTACGAAGGAGAGCTTAGTTGGGTACAGTATTCTTGGTTGATAGTTGTTTGTCTTTAGGGCAAGGCATACATCATTCCAGGGTCTTCTTGCTGTAATTGTGTCTGCTGAGAAATCTGAGGTGATTCTAATTGGTTTCCCTTCATAGGTGATTGATCTTTTCCCTTCAACAGCTTTATGGATGTTTTCCTTGGTCTGAATTGATCCTGTGTGGATTATAATGTGACGGTGGGATGTCCTGCCTATCTTTTTTCATGTTTGGGAAGTTCTCTGCTAGGATCCTGTTAAGCAAATTTCCTAGACCATTAACTTCTGTTTCTAGGTGCTCCTCTACACCCATTATCCTTAGATTAGGCCTTCTGATGGTGTCTTCCAAGTGTTGGATAGATGTATCATATTTCGTGCACTTGTCTTGGATGGTTGTATGTTCTTTCTCTATAATATCTAGGCTGTCTTCAATCCCCAAGATTCGATCTTCTGCATGGTCTAACCTGCTGTCAAGGCTTTCTACTTGGTTTTTTATTTCTTTCCCTTCTAATTGGTCAGATTTGATGGCTTCAAATTCTTTGTTGAAGCTTTGTTTTTGATCTTGTATGAACTTCTTTACTTCCTTAATTTGGTGTTCAGTGTTTATTCTCAAATCACTTAGTTTATTGCTTATGGTTTCCCTGGACTCTCATTCCTTCTGTTGGGTTCCATTCAGCATTCCCTTTGTGGTCTCCCTGACTTCCTTCAGCTTTTTGTTAATGGATCCCATGAATGTCTTCAATGATCTTTGTGTATTCTCATCCTGCTCTCTCAATTCCTATATTACTCTTTGCTTAGCTTCCTCCTGCTGCCGTTCATGCCATTCCTGTAGTTCTCTTTGAGTGTTTTCAGCCTGTTCACGCCATTCCTGCCTTTCTCTTTGAGTATTCTCAAGCTGCTCATGAAAATCCTGTATCAGGTTTTGAGTAGCTTCCTCACGCTCATGATATTCCTGTATAAACCTTTGGATTGCCTCCTCTCTCTCCCTATCATACAGAATCCTTTGTAGGTTTTCAATCTTTTCCTGCATTGACCTTTTGTTTGCCTCCTCTCTCTCCCTATCATGCTCATGTAGAGTTCTTTGTATGTTTTCAATCTTTTCATTTATCATGTTTGCCAGCAGTGTTTGTAGAGCTATTTGGGAACTCTCCTCTGGATTATTCATTATCTGTTCTGTCCCCTGATTATCATGAGTGGGAGTTGAGATACCCGGACTTGCCATTTTTCGTGTTTTTCTGGCTTACTCTGCCCATTTGGGATGAAAATAGCACCAGTTTTGTGCTAGAACACTACCTTAAGGCAAGCATCAACCAAAGTCTGAATTTGCACAGTCAATAGTCTGCAGATACAATCTAGTTCAACAGATACATCTATTCAACGTCAAACAACTATATATTAATGGGCTACGAACCGCAAAGAAGAATTTGGTAAACCAGAAATTATTAGGGTTAGGGAGAGATGTGGGTAAAAAATAGGAATAGAGTGATGTGGGAAGGCACAAGGAGAATTAACTTAACTAAGTAGAGAAAGAAGAGAAAGTAGAGAGAGAGAAAAAAAGAAGGAAGAGAAAGGGAAAAGAAAAGAGACCTGAAAAATACAAAAGTAAAAATTAATGAGAGAATGGGAGGGATATAAAGGAGATGTGAAAAACTTAAAAATAAATATACTTTAAATATTATATAGGTAAAAAGAGGTAGTACTGCTGTTAAGGAATTTAAGTCTCAGAGGTTTTGAATTGAGTAATAAATTTGTGGATTAAGTGTGTACACAATGGGGGATAGGGTCTAATAGTCTACTATGGAGGATGTGCAGGACAACAATTAAGTCTAAAGAAGAGCAAAAGAGAAGAAAAGGTGAAGAGGATGAGAAAGGAAGAAAAAAAGATGAGAAGTTCAGTAGAGCTAGACAAAAAACAAAAAGAAAATTTTTAAAAAGAGAAAGAAAATAAAAAAGAAAGAAAGAAAAACTCACACACACATGTATCCCTAAATAAAAATTGTAAGAGGGAAAAAAGTTACTAGAAAACAATTTTTTTCAAAAAAAGATAAAAATTAAAAAAAGTTTTAGAAAAGAAGCAAAAAAAATTTTTTATAAAAGGTACCAAAAAAAAAAAAAAGAAGAAGAAGAAGAAAAAAAGTTCTTTGATTTTTTTCGGAGGAATGGGGAAAATCCTGTATCTCCCTTGTGTCCATAACCAGCCTCTTGTTGGAGTCTCTGGTCTGCTTTTGGTCCTGTGGCTTGGTTAGTTTCTTAAGTCAGTTTGTTCGAACAGGCAGAAAAATGCTCTGCTTTACCCGAGATTTTGCGATCCTCCTCCCAGGTTAGTTCAATGGGAGGGAGATCTGCTTTGAGTATCACAAAAGAGGGAGATGGCTTTTTCCTCAAGTATGGAGATGCTGTGATGAGGCTAGGTTCTGAGTAGAGTTGAGGCCTTTCAGCAAACAGTAGCTTTTCCTGGGGGCTAGTTTGTGAGAAACTCACAGAGCCCAGCCTGGAGCCATTCTCTGGGTTTCTGTTTACTGAATTTCAATTGATTGTCAAGGCTGCTAAAGGGAGGGGCAGCCTCTGGCTCTGATTACCCAGTGAAGAAAGCCACGCCTAGGGCTGGCACCCGAGCTGGGTGACTTTTCCCTGGGTGGAGCTGAGTCTGGCAGCTCAGGTTAGGCTCTTGTGACCTGCTAAATGACTCTAGTTTTGTTCCAAGGCCTGAGTTGGAACTAGCAGCTCCACTGAGCTTTGTCGGTATCTAAGATGGAGATCTCCGGTACTGGGGTGGGGGAGGGGTGGCCTTCCCTCCTCTGCTCCCTGAGAAGGAGTGAGAACTTCAGGCTTCTACTCACGCTGAGTCTTGGTTCCTGGGTCGTCTCTGGTCTGCAAACTGCAGGACGAAGATGTCCGCTCCTTGTCGGTTCTTGCTGGTGTTGAGTAGAATCCACTCACCTGCTGCGTATGACTCCTTCGTCCCAGGACTCTCTGTGATTCAGGTATGGTGCATTCGGCCACTGCCGCCACAGCTGCCACTGCGGTGTTGACGGCCATTGGCAAGAGCTCAGATCTGTCTCCTTGCCTGGATTTTCCCTCTCTAGCCTAACTCTCTGTCCTGTGAAGGCACACTTGGTGTGATTCTCTGGCTTAGGACTGTTCACTGGAACTCTAAAACTGCTTTCTATGTGAGAGCTTGTTTAGCCTCCAGCTTCTCCTCCGCCATCTTCCCAGAACTCCAGTCTGAACTGAGATTCTTAAATCTCAGTCTCTTGAGTAGCTGGGATGAGATACATGAGCCACCAGCACCCACCTATAGGATGTTTTGGAGATGCATTCTCATGGGGTTCTGTGCCTGTTCTGGTTTATATGGTCCTCCTAATCTCATCTTCCAGAAGATCTAGGATATCGGCCTTAGCCACCTTTCCCTGGGTCTATTTTACATTTCTGCAGGTTAGGAATAACAAATAGTACCCCTTTCTGATTTTTTTCTTTCTTTTTTTTATTGTGAAAATACTGTACAGAGGGGTTACAATTACATGGGCAAGATAGTGAGTACATTTCTTATCATGCATTGTAGCCTCCTCCTTTGTTTACCCTTCCCATCTCTTCCCATCCTCCCTCCCTCCCCACCGAATTCTCCCCCC
>NW_012267321.1:4243895-4246040 GCF_000151885.1 Dipodomys ordii | reverse complement strand
GTAGTTAACCAATTTTGTCAGCACCATGTACTGAAGAGGCTGTCTTTCTTCCATTCTATTTTTTTAGCTCCTTTATAGAATATTAGATGGTTATAGGTCTGTAGGGTCATTGCCGAGTTTTCAAGTCTATTCCATTGTTCCTGAGGTCTGTTCTTGTGCCAGTACCAAGCTGATTTAATTAATATGACATTATAGTAGAGTATGAAATTTGGTATTGATATTCCTCCAGCACTGTTCTGTCTATTAAGGATCATTTTTGCTTTTTGGGGTCTTTTATTGTTCCATATGAATTTTTGGATTACCTCTTCTAGTTCCTTGAAGAATGAGGTTGGAATATTGATAGGTATTGCATTGAGTTTGTAGGTAGCCTTGGGAAGTATTGCCATTTTCACAATGTTGATCTTTCCAATTCAGGAGCATGGGAGTTTTTGCCACTTTCTAAGTTCTGTTTTGATTTCCTTTTTCAGGTTTTTAAAGTTTTCATCATAGTGGTCCTTCACTTTTTGGTTAATTCCTAGGTATTTTTTTTGTGGGGCTATTACAAATGGAGTTACTTTTCTGATTTCAACCACACTTTTCTCATTGTTGGTATATAGAAATGCCATTGATTTTTGAGGGTTAATTTAATACCCTGTTACATTGCCAAAGTTTTGAATCAGCTTGAGTAATTTGGGAGTGGAGTCCAGGGGATTCTTTAAATACAAGATCATTTCATTTGCAAAGAGGGAGAGTTTTACTTCTTTCCTTAGTTTGATCCCCTTTATGTTTGCATATTTTCTGATTGTTGTAGCTAGGCATTCTAATACTAGATTGAAGAGCAGTGGAGAGGGTGGACATCCTTCTCTAGTTCCTGAGTTAGGATATGGCTTTAGTTTTCACCATTGAGTATAATATTGGCTGTAGGTTTGTGATATACAGCTTTTATTGTATTGAGGAAGGTCCATGGATTCCTAGTTTTTCCAGAACCTTCATCATAAAGGGGTGTTAGTTATTGTCAAATGCCTTTTCTGTATCTATTGAGATAACCATGTGGTTCTTATCCTTGCTCTTGTTGATGTGATGAATTATGTTAATTGATTTGCATATATTGAACCAGCTTTGCATCCCTGAAATGAATCCTGTTTGATCGTGGTGTATGATTTTTTGGATGATTTACTGAAGTCGATTGGCGAAAATTTTGTTGAAAAGTTTTACATCAATGTTCATCAAAGAGATGGGTCTATAGTTCTCTTTCTTTGATGAGTCTCTGGCTGATTTCATAAAGAGGGTTACAATAGCTTCATAGAATGAATTTGGTAGTGAACTTTCTCTTTCAATTTTATTGAATAGTTGAAGGAGTATTAGTGTGAGTTCTGCTTTGAAGTTCTTATAGAATTCTGCTCTAAAATCATCTGGTCCTGGGCTTTTCGTATATGGGAAGTCACTTATTGCTGAACTGACATTCTTTTGTTTTTTTAATTTAATTTTTTACTTTTTGTGAACATATTGTACAGAGGGGTTACAATTACATGGGCAAGATAATGAGTACATTTCTTATCAAGCATTGCAGCCTCCTCCTTTTTTTCCCTTCACATCTCTTCCCAGCCTCCTCCTACCGCCTCCACCTAATAACCCCCTCCCCCCCGCCAAAGTTGCAAAGTTCGTTTTCAACATGACAACTTGTAATTCTCATAGTTGCAACGGGTCCACCTGTATCCTTAAACGACTTGTTTTCCCTAAATCCTCCACAAATTAAACCGACATCAAATATAGTGAAAGCAGGGGTTATACTGTGGGGGAGGGACATACAAAGCAACAAAGAAATAATCTTATAAATGCGTTAGAAACAAATACATGAAAGAAAAAAAACATTAAAATACATATCTAAGGTTTCATTTTCCTACCATAACATTATCTGACCTTTTCTGCTTGACTCATACATATACTAGATATTGCAAATAAGGGAAACCATGGGACCCATGTTTCTTTGGGCTTGGCTTACTTCACTTAATATATTTTTTTCCAAGCCTTTTCATTTCCTAACAAATGGGGTAAAGTCATTCTTCCTTATGGAGGCATAGAATTCCATTGTGTATATATACCACATTTTCTTGATCCATTCATCTACTGAGGGGCATCTGGGTTGGTTCCATATCTTAGCTATGG
>NW_012267321.1:4213433-4231195 GCF_000151885.1 Dipodomys ordii | reverse complement strand
TGATGGAGGCATAGAATTCCATTGTGTATATATACCACATTTTCTTGATCCATTCATCTACTGAGGGGCATCTGGGTTGGTTCCATATCTTAGCTATTGTAAGTAATGCTGCAATAAACATAGTTGCCCTTTCTGATTTTTTAATTTCAGTCATCCATATCATTCGTTTGCCAATCTAAGTAATGTTTGGTCCCTGTTTTGGATCTTTTCAGTCATCCAACATTTGGTTTGATGATTTTGTTTTCTATTACTCTTTCTTCATCTGCATTTATATTTATGTGCTTCTTCTTGTCTTCATACTTTGTTTACCTTGCTAGTATTTTTTGTACTCTGTAAGGAGTGATGAGATGTGGGGAAGTTTTAGTCTTCCCTTTTGTAACATATGTATGTAAGTTAAGTCCCTTAGAATTATGTGTAATGGCTGTGCTGGGTTCAGAGGGAGAGGTTCTCAGGATTTCTATTTTCTCTGTACCTTAGAAAGTCAAAATGGTAACAAATCGTTTAAATATGGATATGGATACAGGTGGATCCATTGTAAAACATGAGATGTACAAGTTGTTATGTGGAAAAAAGAACTTTACAAGTTTGGTTGGGGGGGAGGAGGATTGGGTGGGGGGACGGATGGAGAATGGGAAGGGATGGGAAGAGGAAACAAAGGAGGAGGCTACAATGCTTGATAAGAAATGTACTCATCATTTTGCCCATGTAATTGTTACCCCTCTGTACAGTATTTTCACAATAAAAAAGAAAGAATGTCAAAATGGTTACAGTAAGTGTGCATGTGCAAATGTTATGAAGATACCACAGAAACATGAAAAATTCTGTTGTGAAACATGTCTCTGAGCTTTGGTTATTTAAACATTGCTAATCAGCACATATCACATCATCTTGGGATGTAGTCTTTTAGTTGTCCAGTCCTCCAGCTCTAACTGAGATCCTTGGTGCTGTCTCTGATTCCTTTCCTCCAGGCCAGCGCTGTAACCCTGGAGCCATAGGCCCACTGATGACCTTTGCTGAGTAGTTTTGTAATGCAGGAAAATCCACGGAGGCACCATCAAAGTGACACAAGAGTTTATAAGTTGGTCAACAATCCTATTTGGCTTACCTCAGAAAGAGGAGCACCTTCAGCCTCCAAGGGGGAAAGTTGGTTTTCCTTTTTCCTCCTTCCCATAGGCCTCCCCGCTCTCCACAGGCCTCTTGATTCTTCATAGGACTTTTCCCAGGCATCTTGGCCCTCCATAGACCTCTCTTCCTGGGACTATCTGCTGGACTGTGCTCCCTTCAGGCCTTTCCGGTTCTTCTCCTCAGGCTGGCCAAGGTCTCTTCCTTAGGATGGTCTCCTTAGGCCTGTCCGGGTCTCCTCCTCAGGCCGACCTGGATCCCCTCTTCAGCCCAGTCAGGATCTTCTCAGGTGTGAGGCTCCATGCAGCGTGTGTGTCCCGCATGTCTCTTGGTGTCTCCCTTCTATCTGTATCCCTTCTATCTCTATCCATGCCCCAGAACCGAACTCCCTGACCCCCTATATTTGGTGGCCCATGCCCTCAAGCCGTCTTCTGACTCCGCTCCTCATGCCCCCTTCCCCCATCTGACAGCATGGCAGTGATGTCAGTGTGTCCAGGACTTCCACCCCGCGGGTTCTCACAGCTCATTGGAGGAGCCAGCCTCACAGACTTTTCTGCCTGAGCTGGCTTCCAACTGCAGCATCAGATCTCAGCCTCCTGAGCTGCTGGGATCACAAGCCTGAGACAAAGATACTCCATGTTTAATTTTAACATGGTGTTTTACTATAGAGAGAAATTCCATGGTGGATATGAAAGAAAAAAGTCCCTAAAAATTCACCAAATAAATGTTCTGGGTGTCACACTCTTACACCATAGATTTCCCGTTCCTCTATGCACTTCTAATGAGATTGGCTTCAAAGGTTTTCCCATATTCCCTGGACTTCCTTTACCATAGATCACATCTGTTGGAAATGTTCGTGGAAGTTCAGTGGTGCTCATCTGTATCCACAATTCACCAGTGTTTGTGACAGGAAAGCCCTGTTCCCCATGCAAACAGTGTCACTGCACTTCCAGGTGACATGATGAGTATGCCCACAAAGGAGATGAGATCACACAGTCCTGAACTTTTATGTTGGGGCTCCGTGGCTAAGCACGCATGCTGTGACCACTTTCTCTGCTCCTCTGTCCTGACAGCCAATTCCTACTGGGTAAGCAGCTATTCTTCTCAGGCAAGTGACAGTAGTGAATGGAATTCATCAAGAAAATACAGAAGTAACTTTGTAAAATGTGTTTGCTGTGAGGGGTTAGAATGAGGCACACTTCTTGTATTTTAGGAGAAAAGTTTCGTGAGAGTCACAAGCCTGTCTCCTGCATCAGTCAGCAGTCTTGGTGCAGCTCCACATCCCTTCCCATTCTAGAGACCACACAGCTTTGTGTGCTCGGGGATAGAGCATTCTCTGCTGCAATGATCTAACACACCTCCATTTATATATATATATATATATATATATATATATATATATTACTTTTAAAGTTTTGCCAATCCTGGGACTTGAATTTTGGGCTTAAACATTATTCCTGAGCTTCTCTTTTTGGCCAAGATTAGTGCTCTGCCACTTTAGCCGCAGTGCCACTTCTTCCCCTTTCTCTGTAGTGTATTAGAGATTAGAGTCTCAGGGACATTTTCTGTCCAGGCTGCCTTCTAACAGCCATTTTAAGCTCTCAGCCTCAAAGTGGCAAAGGTAACAGGCATCTGCCACCAGCACCTGGCTTCTTTGGATGTCTTAATTATTTGAAATTGCTAAATTCAGATTATACTTGTAAGGTGAAACACTAATAAGATGTTTCTTTTATAAAATGAAGTTTGTGCACTACATGTGTTTCCATCTCAGTGTACCTTACATCTCTACTGCTATTTAATTCTGATGTGAGTGCATTAAGTCATTGTGCTTTTCATAACCAAGTGTTGCTTCATAAAACTATAACTGTTTTCATCTAAGATAATCTCCTTTATTATAAGAAATAATGTTGCTTGTCAGGCTCAGGACTGTAACCCCTGCAATTCAAGAGGCTGGATTTGAGGATCCAAGGTCAAAGCCAGCCTAGCATAAAAGTCCATGAGCCTCTTATCTCCAATACACTACCAAAAACCAGAAGTGAAGCTCAAGTGAAAGAGCACTAGACTTGAGCAAAATGAACTCAAGAAGAACAGTGATGCCCCAATACTGACAAACATAGAAAAAGAAAAAAGAAATAACGTTTTTTATAAGCAAAATGTTGGTTGAGGGCTGGGAAGGTGACTCAGTGGTAGAGTGCTTACATGCATGAGGACCTGCATTCCCTTCCTAAGCACAATGTAAGCAGAAAAACCCGGAAGTAGTCCTGTGGCTCAAATGGTAGAGCACTTGTTTGAGCTCAAGAGCTGTGGGGTAGCACCGAGGAAGGGATTTCAAGCCCCATGACAGGCAAAGAAAAATGCTGCTGAAGTATCAGTATTCTCTCAATTATGCTATTCTCACTAATCATGCTATTAATTAATAATATTTCATGGTATTCTTTTTTTTCCATTGGTTCTTGGGCTTAGCCTCAGGGCCATGTTGCTGTTCATGAGCCGGATTGTACTCAAGGCTAGTGCTGTACCTACTGAACACTGCTGGTGGATGGGTGGTTAATTGGAGATGAGAGTCTGATGGGGACTTCTCTTCCTGAACTGGCTTCAAACTGCGATTCTCATGCAGCTGGCTTGGCTAAAATGTTCATCCATGTTTTGTTTTCATGGTATTTTTTTGTGTCACAATAAAATCCATGATGTCCTAGATATGGAAGAGATGGCAGAAGCTGACGTTGACATGGGAGTTGCCCTCTTCACTCAGATTGCAGCTGGGTTCCTGGGGATCTCCGGTCTCCTTTGTTTTTACAGCTACACTCTACACTGAAAGGTGAGGGCCACAGACCCTCCTCCTCAGCCATCTGGTCATTGCCAACAACTTGGATGTTTTATCCTCTGGGATCCCTCAGAACATGGAGGGAATTGGATGATGTCGCATGTAAAATTGTTTTGTATTTATTCAGAGTAGCCAGAGGGGTTTCTCTTAATGCCACCTGCCTTCTGAGTGGCTTCCAGGTCTCAAAGCTTTGCACTAGAAATGCTTGGTGGAAGATCACTACTAGATTCCCCAAGTGCTTTGGATTCTGTGGTTCCCTTTCTTGGGCCTTTCTGATCCTGGTAAATGTTTCTGTGCCTCTGAGAGTGACTGGCCCAATACACAAACAAAATGTCACTCTGCACATGCATTAATCTTAGATACTCCTCCACAATAGCAACCCCACCAAAACCATTTGTTCGTTTATCACAGATAGTCTTATTCTCTTTCATTGATGTTATGTGCTTGGTTTTCAGGATGTGGGCCAGTGGCTGCATGATCTTTGTTCTGCACAGACACAAGCTGATGGTGTGGCACATTCACAGCCATCTTCCCTCCCAAAGACTTGACCACGAGGTCCGGGCCATTAGCACCATCCTGACCCTGGTGAGCATGTTCGTCTCCTTGTACTGCCTCCCTGCCATTTTCACTCTTTGTATTGGTCTACATATGAAACCAGACCTTGGCTTATGGACACGGCTATGTTCCTGTGTGTGTGTTTTTCAGTTTTGAGCCCCTTTGTGCTCATCAGCAGTGACACTCGTATCACTCAGGTGTCTCATTCCTGCACTAAATCAAAGATTTTCATGATTCCCTTAAACTAAGCCATTACATTCAATTTCCACTTGGTTCATAGGTTTGTTTTTGCAGCAATGGCATTTACACACTACGATCTGCACTGCAAGTGCAAAGGCTCAACTACTAGAGACCTGCTCTAGTCTTTTTTTTTTTACTCTGGTTATTTTTGAGCTATACCCTTGCTTTATATCTAGCTCAGCCTGTACTCTCATACTCCTATTGTGTTTCCTGAAGTACCAGGGATGACTGATGTGAATGTAGATACTGAGATTTTGTAGTTTACATAGAGTCTTGGGGAATTGTTTGTTCCCAGGCTGACCTATCACTGCAACCATCCCAATCTCATCCTCACACATGACTGGGATGATGGGTGTACACCACCACACCCAGCTACTATTGGAGGGGAGATCTTGTGATCTGTTTTCCTAGGCTGGCCTTGGATTCAAATCCTCCTGATTCAACCTTGCATGTGTGAGCCACTGCATCCACCTTGGATCATTCTTTGAGTATTATTATTATTTGTTGTTGTTGTTGTGGGGCTTGAACTCAGGACACTTTCCCAGAGCTCTTTTCATCAAGGCTAACACACTACCATTTTGACCCATAGCACCAGTTCAGATCTTTTCTGAGTAGTTTATTGGAGAGAAGAGTGTCATGGACTTTCCTTCTAGGCTGGCTTTGAATTGCAATCCTCAGATCTCAGCTTTCTGAGTAGCAGGGATTCCAGGCGTGAGCCACCAGAGTCTGGCATAAATTTTTATCTCTATAATTAATAAATGAGTGTAAAATAGAATGTGTTATGTAACAATCTGTGTGAAACTGACTGAAATTAGACTTTGGGAGAATCTTAGCAGTGAAGTTCCTGCCTTGCAAGACACCAAATTTTTTTTTAATTATTGTGAAAATACTGTACAGAGGAGTTACAATTACATAGGCAAGATAATAAGTACATTTCTTATCAAGCATTATAGCCTCCTCCTTTGTTTCTCCTTCCCATCCTCCCCCTGCCCCCCCACCGAATCCTCCCTGTCCCCTTCCCCCCCCCGCACAAAAGTTTTAAAGTTCATTTTTGACATAACAACTTGTATATCTCATTGTTGCAATGAAGACCCCCTAATTTGTTGCCTGAAACTCAAATAAAATAAAGTTATAGAAAATTTCAATGTAGGTAATGTGGCCTAATGATCTCTTACTGTTAGTTCACTAAACAAATATTGCATAAGGTACAATTGCTAATTTGCAGTAACTGAGATACCAGAAGATGAATGTTTTCACCCTATTATGCAGGAATTACTCGTCATTCTTCTTCATTATCTCATGAATTGTGCTGAGTATGTGTAATGAATAGAAGTGTTAAACTTGGAAATAAACTTTAATAGCACAAAAACAAAGTGTTTTTACTTATTGTTTTGTCACAAAGATACTTGAAAACATATTACCTTGAAATATATTTAGATCCAGTATCTTCAGGTAAGAAGAGTATTCTAGAATGGTCTCTCCTTTGGGATTTCAGAGATCTGAAGACATGGGACATGTTTCACCTCAACCAGGAGACATGGTGTCAGGTCAAACAGAAAACCTGTGTCACAGCTGATTCCTAAATGTAACCCAGATCAGTCCAGAATTCCATCCTGTCCTAAAATTCTGACAGACTCACTGTGAGGCCGAGCCTCATGCACAATATCAGCAGTCATCCTAGAGATGATTTACTCGATGTTCCAGTAAAATGTACATTGTATTTAACAAAGGTTCACAGGTTTATTTTTATTAAATTACTATGATTTTTACTAGAATATATATAATTTCATTGTGGTGATTCAAATATAGATAAATAACTGTGTGTGATAGTGTGTGGATTTGTGAGTGTCTGTGGGATTGTCTGTGTTGGGAGGCTTTTTACTACAGATGCAATCTCTTCTTTAGTTATTCAGGTTTCCTGCTATTTCTTGATTCAGTTTTTCATTTCTTCTTCCTTTTTTGTTCTGGTCCTGTGGCTTGAACTGAGGTCCTGGGTGTTGTCCCTGAACTATGCTGGATCACCACTGGTGCTCTACCACTTGAATCATAGCATCACTCATGGATTTCTTGTCATGGCTGTCTTCCAACAGCAATCCTCAGATCTCAGCCTCGTGAGTAGCTCTAATTATAGGTTTGAGGCAACAGTGTCTGCTTTCTTGAGTCAATTTTGACAGGAATAGTGTTCCTAGAAACTAACATTCCTAATTATATGTGATTGTTAGAAACCTTTTGGGGGGCGGCGTGGTCTGTCTCTCTGTCTATCTCTTTCTTGTTCTGCCAGTACCAGGACTTGAATTCAGGGCCTGTGGTAGTTTAAATTGCTTACTCTGCTGGTCATCTGCAACTTTCACCATATAGCTTTTTCATGTTGGTTTTATTCTGCTTTTGTATGGTGCCATTCCAGAGGTTTGAACTCAGGGCCTGGGTAATCTCTCTGAGCTTTTGTACTCAAGGCTAGCTCTTTATTATCTGAGTTTCAGCCTCACCACCAGCTTTTTTGTGGTTATTTGAAGTAAGAGCTTCACTGGGTTTTCTGCCTGGTCTGGCTTCAAACATTGATCCTCAGACCTCAGTCTCCAAGTAGCTAAGATGACAGATATGAGCCACCTGTGCCCGGCTTGTAGGCTATTACGGAGACGGAGTCTTGTGGACTTTTGTGCTTGTTCTGATTGTAAACTGTGATCCTCCTAAACTCAGCCTCTTGAGGAGCTAGGATCATGGGACTGAGTGACTTTTCCTGGCACTGTTTTGCATTTCCACAGGTCAGGAATCATCTGTGCACTTCCATTTCTGGTTCAGTAATTTGAATCTTGTGGTTTTTCCTTTGCCACTCTAAGTAAAATTTTGAACAATTCTTTGGTCTCTTCAAGCACCCAATATTGGGGTTCACTGACTTTTCTTTCTTTTTTGTAGGTCGGTCATGGGGCTTGAATTCTGGTCCTGGGCCTTGTCCCTGAGCTCTTCAGCTCAAGGTGAGCACTCTACCACTTGAGCCACAATACTACTTCCTGTTTGCTGCAGGCTCATTGAGATAAGAGTCTCAGAGACTTTCCTGCTTGGGCTGGATTTGAACCACAGAGTAGCTAGGATTACAGGCATGAGCAACTGCTGCACTGCCCAGTTCACTGACTTATCTATTAATCTTTTTATAGCTTGCATTCATAGTTCTTTCCTTTCATATTGTGTTTACCTTACTATTATTTTGTTGCTTTGTAAGGAATTATGACAGGTGGAGACTTTTGGGACTTTCTCTTTTGTAAGGTCAGGATCAAAGTTTCCCTCTCCACACAGACCTGGTTTCTATTTTCATATACAGATGCCCCTTAGATTTTGGCGATATGGTCATGCTGTTCACAGGAAGAGTGGCATTCTGGGATTGTATATTCTCTATCTCTGAAGGTCAAAATGGCTGGAATAAGTGAGCAAGTGGAAAGTTTAAGAAACAACTGCCCAATAAATAAGTGGGTTAAAGACTTAAAGAGAAACTTCGCTGAAGAAGAAAGAAGGAAGAAGGATGGCCAATAGACACATGAAGAAATGCTCAACCTTTCTATCCATAAGAGAAATGCAAATCAAAACAACATTGAGATACCACCTCACCCCAGTTAGAATGGCAAAAATCAAGAACTCTAATAACAACAGATTCTGGAGAGGATGTGGACAGAAGGGAACCTTACTTCATTGTTGGTGGGAGTGTAAACTTGTTCAACCACTTTGAAAAGTAGTATGGAGTTTCCTCAAAAGACTCCACATAGAGCTCCCCTATAACCCAGCAATCCCACTTTTGGGCATTTACCCAAATGCTTATAAACCAGACCACACTAAAGCTACCAGCACAACTATGTTTATTGCAGCCTTATTTACCATAGCTAAGATATGGAACCAACCCAGATGTCCCTCAGTAGATGAATGGATCAAGAAAATGTGGTATATATACACAATGGAATTCTATGCCTCCATCAGAAAGAATGGCATTACCCCAATTTGGAAAAAATTATATTAAGTGAAGTAAACCAAGCCCAAAGAAACATAGGTCCCATGGTTTCCCTTATTTGCAATATCTAGTATGTATATGAGTCAAGCAGAAAAGGTCAGATAATATGATGTTAGGAAAATGAACCCTAAGATATGTATTTAAATGTTTTTTTCTTTCATGCATTTGTTTCTAAGGCATTTATAAGATTATTTCTTTGTTGCTTTGTATGTCTCTTCCCCACAGTATAACTCCTGCTTTCACTGTATTTGATGTCGGTATAATTTGTGGAGGGGAAGGGGAAAAACAAGTCGTTTAAATAAGAATACAGGTGGACCCGTTGCAACAATGAGAAGAACAAGTTGTCATGTCGAAAACGAACTTTGCAACTTTCGTAGGGGGGCAGGATTGGATGGGGGGAGGGCAGGCTGGGAAGGGATGGGAAGGGTAAGCAAAGGAGGAGGCTACAATGCTTGATAAGAAATGTACTCACTATCTTGCCCATGTAATTGTAACCCCTCTGTACAGTATTTTTACAATAAAAAATAACAAAGAAAAAAAAGAAAATACAGGGTTCTGGTTCACATATTCTGACTTTTTGGTTGACTGCCATTGTTTCTTTGTACTTCCTAGAATCTTTGGATCTTGATACTCTTTATCTTCTTCTAATTTAGTTAGAAGGCTTGGCTCAGTTTTATTCTCCAGGGTTTTCGAATCAGTAAGAAATTCAGAATTCCTTTCATCTGATACCATCTGATATACTCCTTGGGATGGATATTTTGAACAGACTTCAAACCTCTTGATTCATAGGAATCATTGCCACTGGGTTTAGATCCAGACACAATCAAATCTCGGCATTCTGATCCAGAATTTTGTCTTTTTGTAAAAGCTTGCACAACTAAGCTATCCATCTTCCCTTGACAATCTGGGCTGTTTAGAAGGTCAATTGGAGCTTTTCCAAATGGGCAAGACAGTTTAGTTTTGTTAGTTTGCTTCAAAGGATTTGGAGGACCTATTTCTGCCTCTTGTGAGGGTATGTTCTCTCCATTAAATAACCAGGCTTTAGTGGCCAGTTCTCTGGAGTCACTGCCAATGTCCCTATTCAGCACATGTCCAAGAGAACCAGAGGAGGATTCCTGGGCTGTTAACATGGTAGAACCTGACAGACTCTTCTTCTCCACCTCTGAATGCAGTTGCTTTTTTTAGAAGTTTAGGTTACATATGGCCGTTTCCAGCATTTCCAGTGGGACTGCTCCACTTTCCACAGTTTTGAGTAGAAGTTGTTTACTTTTTCTGAAATTACCTTGAGAAAACTCATACTGTGCAAAAGATATGTGCACAAAAACAAACCTCTTGCACTTTGCTCTGGCAATCTGAAAGTAGTCATGTACATCATCAGGCTCTTGAACAGCTTTTAACTCAGCAAATTTCGTTTGAATTTGAGCAAAACTCTCATTTTTTTCTATATTTATCAGGAGGTAGTGCTTCAATAGCTTGACTGAAACGACCAATCAATTTATTTAAAAGAGCATCATCTAAGGAGGCACTGTTTTTCTCTAATTTGAGCAAGAAATTCAACCAGTCCTCGGGGTTGTTCGCCATCATCATAATATGGTTAACAGTTCCTGAGTTATCTGTAGTATCAGCAGAGATTTTTGTCAAGCTTAGATAATCGCTAAGGCCTTCATTTTTTAATTTATTCTTTGCTCATGATGAAATCAATTGTCAATTCTCTGCCACTCCCATCTTCAGCCTCTATTTCTAAGGTGCAAATAGTCAGTTGAGTGAGCCAAAGCTCCACATCCAACTTTCTGATGATCAACTGCAGGTAAGTCTGAAGGACTTTCCAGCCCGAGCTGGCTTCAAACCACCATCTTCATATCTCAGCCTCCAGAGAGGCTAGGATCAAAGGGGAGTGTCACTGGTAGCTGACAATGTTACACTCTTGAAGACAGAGTCAGCTATGCCTCACAGCCCCCAGCGGGGCCGATGATGCAGGGCGAGTATGCGAGCCAGTACCGGCCTCCTAGAAGCCACAGGAAAGAAAAGGAGTACATTTCTTATAAAGCTTTGTTGCCTCCTCTTTGTTAACCCTTCACATCCCTTCCCATATTACCTCCACAACCCCCACCCAATTCTCCCCCACTCCAACAAAGTTGTAAAGTTTGTTTTTCGACATAACGACTTGTACATCTAATTGTTGCAAAGGGTCCACCTGTATCCATATTTGAACGATATGTTTTTGTCCTTCCCTTCCTTGGGCCTGGCTTACTTCACTTAATATAATTTTGTCCAAGTCTTCCCATTTCCTAACACATGGGGCAATGTCATTATTTCTGATGGAGGCATAGAATTCCATTGCATGTATATATATAACACATTTTCTTGATCCATTCATCTACTGAGGGGCATCTGGGTTGGTTCCATATCTTAGCTATGGTAAATAAGGCTGCAATAAACATAGTTGTGCTGGTAGCATAACTATGGTCTTGTTTGTGATCATTTCGGTAAATGCCCAAAACTGGGATTGCTGGGTCATAGGGAAGCTCTATGTGGATTCTTTTGAGGAACCTCCATACTACTTTCCAAAGTGGTTGAACAAGTTTACACTCTCACCAACAATGCAGTAAGGTTCCCTTCTGTCCACATCACTTCCAGCATTTGTTGTTATTAGAGTCCTTGATATAGCAATTCTAACTGGGGTGAGGTGGTATCTCAATGTAGTCTTGATTTGCAATTCTTTTATGGCTAAGGAGGTTGAACATTTCTTCATGTGCCTATTGGCCATCCTTCTTTCCTCTTCAGAGAAGTTTCTCTGTAAGTCTTTAGCCCACTTATTTATTGGGAAGTTGTTTCTTTGAAGATTTGTTCTTGGAATTTAATTTTTTGAGTTCCACTTATATTTTAGATATGAGACTCTTGTCTGTTGTATGGCTAGTGAACACCTTGTCCCAATCCGTGGCCTTTCTATTGATCTTGCTAGCTATGTCCTTTGCCATGCAGAAGCTCTCCAATTTCACGCAATCCCATTTGTCCAACTTTTCTTTGATTTGTTGTGTTTCTGGGTCTCTATTAAGAAAATTTCGTCCTGAGCCAAGGAGACCTAGGGTTTCTCCTATTCCAACTTGTAATGTTTTCAGAGTGTCTGCTTGGACTCCGAGGTCTTTGATCCATTTGGAGCTGATTCTGATGCAGGGTGATATATAAGGATCCAGCTTTAGTTTTCTACAAGTAGCTAACCAATTTTGCCAGACCATTTACTGAACATACTTTCTTCCATTCTATTTTTTTTATCTCCTTTATCAATGATTACATGGCTATAGGTCTGTGGGTTCATTTCTGGGTTTTCACTTGTATTCCATTGGTCCTGAGGTCTGTTCTTGTGCCACTTCCAAGCTGTTTTGATTGCTATGACTTTGTAGTAGAGTTTGAAATTTGGTATTGATATTCCTCCAGCACTGTTCTTTCTGTTGAAGATCGTTTTTACTATTCAGGGTCTTTATTGTTCCATATGAATTTTTGGATTGCCTCTACTATTTCCTTGAAGAATGAGTTTGGGATATTGATAGGTATCGCATTGAATTTGTTTATCTTGTCAAGTGTTTTTTCTGCATCTATTCAGATAACCATGTAGTTCTTATCCTTGCTCTTGTTGATGTGATGAATTATATTAATTGATTTGCCCATATTGAACCAGCTTTGCATCCCTGAAATGAATCCTTTTTGATCGTGGTGTATGATTTTTTGGATGAATTGTTGAAGTCGATTGGCTAAAATTTTGTTGAGAGGTTTTGCATCAATATTCATCAAAGAAATGTGTCTATAGTTCTACTTTTTGATGAGTCCCTGCCTGGTTTTGGGATGAGGGTTATGATGGCTTCATATAATGAGTTTGGTATTGAATTTTCTCTTTCAATTTCATTGACGAGTTGGAGGAGTATTGGTGTGAGCTCTGCTTTGAAAGCCTTGTAGAATTCTGCTGAAAATCCATCTGGTCCTGGGCTTTTCTTAGATGGGAGGTCTCTTATTGCTGTTTCTATTTCAATGCTTGATATATGCCTGTTAAGATGGTTTAACTAATCTTGGTTTAGTTTCTGCCTGTCAATATTTGCTAAGAAAAGGTCCATTTCTGCCAAGTTCTCAAACTTACTAGCATAAAGTTTTGAGAAGTATTCCCTTATAACGTTCTGAATCTTGGTTGATTCTGTGGTGATGTTTCCATTCTCATCTCTGAGTTTATTTATTTGGGTGTGTTTTCTTCTTTTTCTGATAAGATTTGCTAAGGGGCTGTCAATTTTGTTAATTTTTTTGAAGAACCAACTCTTTGTTTTGTTGATTATTTCTATGGTTTTTTTGGATTCTAATTCATTTATTTCTGATTTAATTTTAATTATTTTTGTCTGTCTACTAGATTGGTGTTTATCTTGCTGGTCTTTTTAAGGAGGCACAGATGTCTCATTAAATTTTTTAATAGGTACAAAAAAGAGTTCTTTGATTTTGGGGGGGGGTGGATAGGAAGATCCTGTATCTCTCTTGTGTCCATAACCAGTCTCTAGTTGGAGTCTCTTGTCTGCTTGTGGGTTTGATTTTCCTGTGGCTTGGTTGGTGTCTTAAGTCAGTTTGTTTGAGCAGGCAAAAAAATGCTCTGCTTTACACAGGTTTTTGTGATCCTCTTCCCAAGCTTGTTCAATGGGAGGGAGAACTGCTTTGAGTGTCACAAAAGAAGGAGATGGCTGTTTCCTCTGGTTTGGAGATGCTGTGATGAGGCTAGGTTCTGGATAGAGTTGAGGCCTTTCAGCAAACAGCAGCTTTTCCCAGAGGAGCTAGCTTCAGAGAACACACAGAGCCCATCCTGGAGCCATTCTCGGGTTTATGTTTACTGAATTTCAATTGACTGTCAAGGCTGCTGTAGGGAGGGGCAGCTTCTGGCTCTGTTTACCCAGTGAATAAAGCCCCTCCTGGGGCTGGTAGCCAGAGCTGGGTTACTTTCCCCTGGGTGAAGTTGAGCCTGGCAGGTCAGGTTAGGTTCCTGTGACCCGCTAAATGACTCTTATTTTCTTCCAAGGCTGAGTTCGAGCTAGCAGCTCAGCCAGGTCTTTGTATCAAAGATGGAGATCTCCAATAGTGGGGGGAGGGGTGGTTTTCCCTCCTCTGTTACCTCAGAAGGAGTGAGGATGTCAGGCTTTTACTGACGCCAGAGTCTTAGTTCCTGGGTCCTCTCTGGTCTGGGAACTGCAGGATGATGTCTGCTCCTTGTCAGTTCTTGCTGGTGTTGAGTAGAATCCACTCGCCTGCCGTGCTTGGTGCCTTTGCGTCGAACTCTCTGTGTTGTAGGTATGGCGGCTACAGATGCCGCCGTCACTGCTGCCACCAAAGCAGCAGATGATGGCAAGTGCTCAGATCTGTCTCCTTGCCTGGATTTTCCCTCTCTGGCCTAACTCTCTGTACTGTGATGGCACACTTGGTGTGATTCTCTGGCTTAGGACTGTTCACTAGAACACTGAAACTGCTTTCTAAATGAGAGCTTGTTTAACCTGCAGCTTCTCCTCCACCATGTTCTGGGAACTCCCTCCAATTTGTTGATGTAGGAACTCAGAGCTATAAACTTGCCTCTGAGTACTGCCTTTGCTGTGTCCCAGAGGAGCTGGTAGTTTGTGTGTTCATATTTGTTGAATATCATGAACACTTGTATTTCATTTCTAATCTCTTCCATGACCCAGTTGTGGTTCAACAGTGTGTTCTTAAGCCTCCATGTGTTACAGGACTTTCTTTGGTGGCTTTTGGTGTTGAGTTCTAATTTTATTCCCTTGTGGTCTGAGAGAATACAGGGTATAACTTCAATGTTTCTGAACTTGGACAAGCTTGCTTTCTGACCTAAAATGTGGCCTATTTTGGAAAATATTCCATGTGCTGCTGAGAAGAGCGTCTATTCTGATGCTGCTCAGTGAAATATTCGGTAGATGTCTGTTAAATCCAGTTAATCTATGCAGTTGTTTAGGTCTGCAGTTTCTCTTTTGAATTTTTGCCGTGTTGGTCTATCTAGTGGGGATAGTGGTGTGTTAAATTCCCCAACAATTAATGTCTTTGGATTTATGTGGGTTTGAGAGAAAGTAGTGTTTCTTGGATAAATTTTGGTGCTCCGGTGTTTGGTGAATAGAGATTTAGAATTGGAATATCTTTCTGAGGGAGAGATCCCTTAATTAGTATTTAGTGACATTCTTTACCTCTTCTAACTAATTTTAATTTGAAGTCTATTTTATCTGATATTAGAATTGCAATTCCTGCCTGTTTATGGGGGCCGTTTGCTTGGTAGATTCTCTTCAGGCCTTTCACATTCAAAATGTGTTTTTTTATGTGAAAGGCATGATTCCTGAATGCAAAAGATAGAAGAATCTTGCTTTTTAATCCAACTGGACAGTCTATGTCACTTAATTGGAGAGTTAAGCCTGGTAATGTTAAGAAATAAGACTGAGAAGTATTTGGGAGTTCCTGCCATTTAATTCACTTTCTTGTGGGCTACAGCAAGTGGTTTCTTCCTATGGTTCTTAGATTCTCAGTTTCTGTGTGGTTGCTTGTCCTTTATTGTGGTCTTGTTGGTTTTCTATGTGTAGGACATCTTTAAGAATCTTTTGTAGGGCTGGTTTTGTGGAGATATATTGTTTCGATTTTTCTTTGCTATGGAAGGGTTTTATTTGACCTTTGGTAATGAAGGAGAGGTTATCTGGGTACAGTATTCTTGGTTGATAGTTGTTTGTCTTTAGGGTATAGCATACATCATTCCAGGCTCTTTTTGCTTTGATTGTCTCTGCTGAGAAATCTGAGATGATTCTAATTGGTTTCCCTTTATAAGTGATTGATCTTTTCTCCTGGACATCTTTAAGGATCTTTTCCTTGGTCTGAATTGATACTGTGTGGATTATAATGTGACGATGGGGTGTCCTGTTCTGGTCTGGTCTATTTGGACTTCTAAAAGCTTCTGTATCTAAATAGGCCTTTCTTTTGCATGTTTAGGAAGTTCTCTGCTAGGATCCTGTTAAACAAATTTCCTAGACCATTAAATTCTGTTTCTAGATGCTCCTCTATACCCATTATCCTCAGATTAGGTCTTCTGATGGTGTCTTCCAAACGTTGAATAGATCTATCATATTTCTTGGATTTTTTGGATGTTTGCATGTTTTTTCTCTATAATATCTAGGCTGTGTTCAATCCCCAATATTCGATCTTCTGCATGGTCTAACCTAGTGTCAAGATTTCCTACTTTGGGGCTGGGAAGTTGGCTCAGTGGTAGAGTGCATGACTTACATGCCTGAGGCCCTGGGTTCGATTCCTCAGCACCACATAAGAAAAAAGAAAAAAGTTGGAAGTGGCACTGTGGCTCAAGTGGTAGAGCGCTAGCCTTGAGCTGAAGAGCTGAGGGACAGTGCTCAGGCCCAGAGTTCAGGCCCCACGACCGGATCCCAAAAAAAATTAAAAAAAGGAAAAGACTTCCTACTTTGTTTTTTATTTCTTTTCCTTCTAATTGGTTGGCTTCGATGGCTTCAAATTCTTTGTTGCAGCTTTGTTTTAGATCTTGTATGAACTTCTTTATATCCTTAATTTGGTGTTCCGTGTTTGTTCTCACATCACTTATTTGATTGGTTATGGTTTCCTTGGACTGCTATTCCTTCTGTTGTGCTCCATTCAGCATTCCCTTTGAGGTCTCCCTGACTTCTTTCAGTTTTCTCTTTCTGTATTCCATGAATGCCTCTATTGAGATGATGTGATGAGGCTAGGGCTAGGTTCTAGGTAGAGTTAAGGCCTTTCAGCAAACAGTGGCTTTTCCCTGAAGGGCTAGCTTCTGAGACACTCACAGAGCCCAGCCTGGAGCCTTTCTCAGGGTTTATGTTTACTGAATTTCAATTGATTGTTTAGGCTGCTGTAGGGAGGGACAGCCTCTGGCTCTGTTTACCCAGTGAAGAAAGCCATTCCTGAGAGGGCAGAGCTTGCTCTTCCTCGGCTGGGTGACTTTTCCCTGGGTGAAGCTGAGCCTGGCAGGTCTGGGCAGGTTCCTGTGACCTGCTAAAAGACTCTTGTTTTCTCCCAAGACCTGAATTGGAGCTAGCAGCTCAGCCAGGCCTTTGTCAGTATCAAAGATGGAGATCTCCAGTAATGGTGTGGGGGGATGGCTGGCCTGCCCTCCTCTGCCCCCTGAGAATAAGTGAGGATGTCATGGTTCTACTCAGACTACTGGAGTGTTGGTTCCTATCTCGTCTCTAGTTTGGCATCTGCAAGATGAAGATATCTTCTACTTGTCAATTCTTGCTGGTGTTGAGTAGAATCTGCTCACCAAGGGCCAGCTTGCCTGGCAGGGGGCTGCCAGAATCCCAGAGACACAGAGGGCTGTCTGCAGATCACCAGCACAGAAGCCACCTGAGGTACCGGTCTACAGACCAGCTGATCACTATGAACAGAGAAACTTTTGAGCACAAAGATCCCCTCCCACCCCTCACTCTCCATCCAAGCAGAGAGGCTCCATCCCACCACAGCTACCCGACCCCATGGTGGGAGCCCCAGAGCTACACGGTATGCCCACAGAAAACCAGAGGAGAAGATCTGCAAGGAACTGGTGCAGATCTGGAGAGGGCAAACAGAGACAAACCCTAGTGCTCAGAACCTGCACAGAGGCACCTGGAGTCCCAGAGATACAGGTCTCTGGGGGCTGTCTGCAGATAACCCCCACAGAAGCTGCCTGAGGTACCGGTGTCAGACCAGCCGATCATGACAAACAGAGAAACCTCCAAGTCTGGAACTCGGCCCCACAACTAGCTCCAGGATGAGTATCTCGCAGGGGACAGTGTATCCTTCAAGGGAGGCCAGAGCTGGTGGGAATCCCCAGACCCTGACCCAGAACTCCTACCACAACAACTGGACCACAAGACCCAATAAAACTGGGAACTGTTCAAGAGCTCCACCACCACGGAAACAACCAAGATTCAGAACATTATAAGGGAATACTTCTCAAAACTTTATGCTAATAAGTTTGAGAACTTGACAGAAATGGACCTTTTC
>NW_012267321.1:4203640-4211900 GCF_000151885.1 Dipodomys ordii | reverse complement strand
TCTGAAAACATTACAGGATGGAATAGGAGAAACCCTAGGTCTCTTTGGCTCAGGCCGAAATTTTCTGAACAGAGACCCGGAAACACAACAAATCAAAGAAAGGTTGGACAAATGGGATTGCATAAAGTTTCAGAGCCTCTGCAGGGCAAATGATATAGCTAGCAAGATCAATAGAAAGCCCACGGATTGGGAGAAGATCTTTACTAGCCATATAACGGACAAGGGTCTCATATCTAAAATATACTTGGAACTCAAAAAATTAAATCCCCCAACAACAAATCCTCAAAGAAACAAGTGCCCAATAAATAAGTGGGTGTGTGAATGTATTAAGACATTGTACTGGGCTGGGAAGGTGGCTTAGTGGTAGAGTGCTTGCCTTGCATGCATGAGGCCCTGGGTTCGATTCCTTAGAACCACATAAGCAGGAAACCTGGAAGTGGCGCTGTGGTTCAAGTGATAGAGCACTAGATAGAGCTGAAGAGCTGAGGGATAGTGTCCAGGCACAGAGTTCAGGCTCCCCACATAGGACAAAAAAAAAAGACATTGTGCTTTATATAACCTAGTGTTGGTTTATAAAATTTTAACTTTTTTCATCCAAGATAATCTCCTTTATTATAAGCAATGTTGCTTGTTGTGCTCAGAACTGTAACCCCAGATATTCAGGAGGCTGAATTCTGAGGACCCAGATTCAAAGCCAGCCTCTTATCTCCAATCCACTACTAAAAACCAGAAGTGGAGCTGTGGCTCAATGTGGAAGAACACTAGGCTTGAGCAAAATGAGCTCAGAAACAGCACCAAGGCCCCACTAGTGACAAAAAGAGAGAAAGAAAAAAGAAATAATATTTCTTATAACCAAAATGTTGGTTGAGGACTGGGAAGGTGGTTCAGAGGTAGACTGCATACCACAAATGTATGAGGCCCTGCATTTGATTCCTCAGCACCACGTAAGCAGAAGAAGTTGGAAATGGCACGGTGGCTCAAATGGTAGAGCCTTTGCCTTGAGCTGAAGAACTGAGGGCCAGGGCCCAGAAAGGGAGTTCAAGCCCCATGACAAGCAAAAGAAAAGAAAAGAAAATACTGGTAAAATTTCAATATTCTGTCAAATAATTGTGTGTATCACTACTAATGCTATTAATTAATAATATTTCATGGAATCCTTTTTTTTCTGTTGGTTCTTGGGCTTAGCCTCAGGGTCTTGGTGCTGTGCATGAGCCTGTTTGTGCTCAAGGCTAGTGCTCTACCTCCTGAGCCACAGCCTCCCTCCTGGAGTATGAGTGGTTAATTAGAGATGAGTCTCATGGGGACTTTTCTGCCTGAACTGGCTTCAAACTTCGATCCTCATGTAGCTGGCTTAACTAACATGTTCATCCTTGTTTTGTTTTCATGCTCTTTTTTGTGTCAAAATAAAATCCATGATTTCCTTGATGTGGAAGAGATGGCCAAAGCCGACATTGAAATGGGGGCTGCCTTCCACACTCAGACTACAGCTGGGTTCCTGGGGAAATCTGGTCTCCTTTGTTTTAACTGCTACAACCTCCTCACTGGACAGGAGGTGAGGCCCACTGACCCCATCCTCAGCCATCTGGTCATTGTCAACATTGGTGGTTTTATCCTCTGGGATCCCTCAGACAATGGCAGGATTTGGATGGAAGTACTTTCTGGATGATGCTGGATATAAAATTCTTTTGTATTTATTCAGAGTAGCCAGAAGGGTTTCGCTTAATGCCACCTGTCTTCTGAGTGGTTTCCAAGTCTCAAAGCTTTGCACTAGATATGCTTGGTGGAAGATCACTACTAGATTCTCCAAGTGCTTTGGTGTCTGTGGTTCCATTTTCTGGATCCTGCAGCTCCTAGTAAATGTTTATGTGCCTCTGACAGTGACTGGCCCAGCACACAAACAAAATGTCACTCTGCACATGTATTATAGATACTGCTCCCCAGGCCTGCGAGAAACCTTTGCAATGTTATTACATGTTGTTTTATTCTTTTCCATTGATGTTATGTGCTTGCTTTTCATGATGTGGACCAGTGGGCTCCATGGTCTTTGTTCTACACAGACACAAGCAGCAGGTCCCGCACATTCACAGCCACATTCCCTCCCGAAGACCTGACCATGACATGTGGCCAGGGCCACATGTACCATCCTGACCCCGGTGAGCATGTTCATCTCTTTCTACTGCCTGTCTGCCATTTTCACTCTTCGTGTTGTTCTAAATTCGAAATCAGACCTGTGTATAGTGGACAGGTCTGTGTTCCTGGGAGTGTTTCTCAGTCCTGAGCCCCTTTGTGCTCATCAACAGACACTCATATCACTAAGGTTTTTCATTTCTGCACTGAATAAAAGATTTTCACAATTCGGTTAAACCAAGCAATTACATTCAATTTCCATTTGGTTCATTGTTTTGTTTTTGCAGCAATAGCATTAACACACTATGCTCTGCACTGTATTGGCAGAGGCTCTACTACTAGAGACCTGCTCTAGTCCTTTTTCACTCTGATTATTTTGGACCTATACCCTTGTTTTGTACCCAGGTCACCCTGCACCCTCATACTCCTATTGTGTTTCCTGAAGTACAAGGGATGACAGATATGAATGTAGATGCTGAAATTTTATAGTTTAGATAGAGTCTTGTGGAATTGTTTTGTCCAGGCTGATCTATCACTGCAACCATCCCAATCTCATCCTCACACGTGGCTGGGATATTGGATGTACCCCACCACACCCAGCTAGTATTGGAGGGGGCTCTTGTGAACTGTTTTCCTGTGATGGCCTTGTATCTGAATCCTCCTGATTCAACCTTGCATGTGTAAGCCACTGCATCTACTTTGGATCACTCTTTGAGTAACATTATTATTATTATTATTAGTTGTGTTGTTGTTGTTGTTGTTCCTTTTGTGGTGGGGGGGGCTGGAACTCAGGACCTGGGCAATTCCCTGGAGCTCTTGTGCTGAAGGCTAGCACTCTACCATTTTGCCCCACAGCTCTACTTCAGAATTTTTTCTGAGTATTTTATTTGAGAGAGGAGTGTCATGGACTTTCCTGCCAGGCTAGCTTTGAATTGCAATCCTCAGATTTCAGCTTCCTGAGGAGCTGTGATTACAGGCGTGAGCCACCAGAGCTTGTCATAAATATTTATCTTTAAAATTATTAAATGAAAAAATTATTAAATGAGTGTAAAATAGAAGGTGTTATGTAACAATCTGTGTCAAACTGATTGACAGCAGACTTTGGGAGTATCTCAGCGGTGAAATTCCTGCCTATGCAAGTCCCCAAACTTGTTTCCGAAACCTCAAATAAAACAAAGTTATAGAAAAGTTCAATGTAGTTAATGATGCCTACTGATCTTTTATTGTTAGTTCATTAAACAAATATTTCATAAGGTACAATTGCTACTGTAGAGTAACTGAGATACTAGAAGATGAATGTTTTCACCCCATTGTGCAAGAATAACACTAAAAACAAAGTGTTATTCCTTAGATACCTGAACACATATTACCTTGAAACATATTTAGATCCACTATCATCAGGTAAGAAGAGTATTCTAGAAAGTTCTCTCCTGTGGATCACGGGGATTTCAGAGATCTGAAGACATCCGCCATGTTTGACCTGCACCAGGAGACATGGTGTCAGGTCAAGCAGTAAACCTGTGTCACTGCTTATTTCAATATGTAACCCGCATCAGTCCAGAATTCCATCGTGTACTAAAATTGTGACAGAATCAGTGTAAGACCTAGCCTCATGCACAATATCAGCAGTCATCCTAGAGATGATTTAGTCAATGTTCAAGTAAAATGTAGATTGCATTTGACAAAGTTTCACAAGTTTTACTTTTATTAAATTACTATAATCTGTTACTAAAATATGTATCATTTCATTGTGGTGATTCAAATATAGGTAAACAACTGTGTGTGATAGTGTGAGTGTCTCTGGGATTGTCTGTGTTGGGAGGCAATCTCTTCTTTAGTTACTCAGATTTCCTGCTATTTCTTGATGCAATTTTTCTTTTTTTCTTCCTTTTTTTTCTGGTCCTGGAACTTTAACTGAGTCCTGGGTGCTGTCTCTGAGCTTTGGAGGATCAAGTGTAGTGTTCTACCAATTGAACCTTAGCACTACTTCCGGTATTTTCTAAGTAGTTTGTTGGAGATAAGAGTCTGGTGGATTTCTTGTCATGGCTGGCTTCCAACAGAGTTCCTCACATCTCAGCCTCCTGAGTGGCTAGGATTATAGGTGTGACGCCACAGTGTCTGCTTTTTTGAAACAATTTTGAAAGGAGTAGTGATCCTAGAACATAACATTCCTACTTATATGTGATTGTTAGAATCCATTCTGTGGGGCAGAAGGAGGGGGGGTGTCTGTTTTTCTGTCTTTCCCTTTCTTTATCAGCGGTACCAGGACTCGAATTCAGGGTCTGTGGTAGTTTAAGTTGCTTACTCTGCTGGTCCTCTACCACTTTAGCCATGACTGAAGCCTAGGTTTTTCATGTTGCTTTTATTCTGCTTTTGTGTTGTGCCATTCCACAGGCTTGACCTCAGGGCCTGGGTGTTGTCCCTGAGCTTTTGTACTCAAAGCTAGCTCTTTGCTATCTGAGTCTCACCTTCAGTACCAGCTTTTTTGTGGTTATTTTGAAGTAAGACTCTCACATGCTTTTTTGCCTGGTCTGGCTAGAAACACTGATCCTCAGACCTCAAGAAGTAGCTAAGTATCTAAGAAGACAGACATTAGCCATCTGTTCCCACATTGTAAGCTATTTTGGAGATGGAGGCTTGTGGACTTTTGTGCTTGTTCTGACCTGTGATCCTCCTAAACTCAGCCTCCTGAGGAGCTAGAATCATTGGCCTGAGACACATTTCCTGGCACTCTTTTGCATTTCCACAGGTCAGGAATAATGTGTGTACTTCCATTTCTTGTTCAGTAATTTGGATCTTCTGGTTTTTCCTTTGCCAAGATTAGTTAAAGTTTTGAGCAATTCAGCTCACTGACTTTTCTATTGCTCTTTTTATAGCTTACATTCATAGTTATGCTCTTCTTTTTTCCTTACTTATTGTGTTTACCTTGCTATTATTTTCTTACTTTGTAAGGAATGATGACAGGTGGAGACTTTTGAGTCTTTCCCTTTTGTAAGTTCAGGATCGAAGTTTCCCTCTCCACACAAACCTGGTTTCTATATTCATATACAGATGCTCTTAGATTCAGGTGATATGGTCATGCTGTGTTCACAGGAAGAGTGGCCTTCAGGGTTTCTATATTCTCTATCTCTGAAGGTCAAAATGTCTGGAACAAGTGAGCAAGTGGAAAGTTTATGAAGATCATGTAGAAACATTAAAAAGACTGTTGTAAAACATATCTCTGAGCCTTGATAATTAAAGCATTGTTAACCATCACATAGTACATGGTACTTCCACTTGAGATATTTTTTTCTTTCCCACCAGCCTGTCCGGAAGTTTGAACTCAGGTCTTGTACATTGGTCTTGAGCCTCGTTATGCTCATAGTTAGTGTTCAAACAACTGAGCCACATGGCACTTACAGCTTTGTCTGAGTAGTTTTTTGTTTTGTTTTTGTGGGTCCTGGGGCTTGAAATCTGGGTGTGGACTCTTCACCTCAAGGCTCACTTTCTACCACTTGAAATAAGTGTGACTTCGGGTTTTCTAGTGATTTATTAGAGATAATAGTCTCATGGACTTTCTTGCCCAAGCTGTATTTGAACCCTAATCCTCAGATATCAGCCTCCAGGATACCTAGGATTATAGGCATGCGCCACCAGTGCCCCCTTGTCTGAATACTTTTTTGGAGATAAGGGTCTCAAACTGTTTTTCCTCAGCTGACTTCAAACTGCAGTCCTCAGATCTCAGCTTCTGGAGTCACTAGGATTATAGGCTTGAACCACCAGTGCCCAGTTTTTTATTTTATATTATATCGTGGTTTTCTTTTATTTTCTTTTTTTTTACTTTTTCTCCATTTATTTTCTTTTTAATTTGGAAGTTATTTTTTTATTGTGAAAATATTGTACAGAGGGGTTAAAATTACATAGGCAAGACAATGAGTACATTTCTCATCAAGCATTGTAGCCTTCTCCTTTGTTTCTCCTTCCCATCCCATCCCTTCCACCCCTCACACAACTCTCCTCCCCCCTACCAAAGTTGTGAAGTTCATTTTCGACATAAGGACTTGTACGTCTCATTGTTGTAATGGGTCCACATGTATCCTTATTTAAAAAATTTGTTTTTTCCCTTCCCCTCCACAAATTATAACAACAACAAATACAGTGAAAGCAGGGGTTATACAGTGGGGGAGGGACATACAAAATATATCGTGGTTTTCTAAAGAAAGAAATCACATCTTGGAGACAAGTGGAAACAAAATACCCCTAAAAGTTCACCAAACCTGTTTGCTCAGTTCCATGCTCTTCTAACACATTAGATTTTCTTTTCCTCGACTCATTTCTAATGACATCATCTTCAAAAGTTTTCTCATATTCCCTGGACTTCCCTAACCATGGGTCACATCTGTTGGAAATGATTGTGGAAGCTCAATGGTGTTCATCAGTATACACAATTCTCCTGTGTTTGTCATAGAAAAGCTCTGTTCCCCATGCACACAGTGTCACCGCACTTCCAGGTGACATGATAAGCATGCCCACACAGGAGATGAGATCATGCAATCCTGAGCCTTTATCTTGGGGCTCTGTGGCTGAGTACACATGCTGTGACCACTGCCTCTGCTCCTCTGTCCTGACAGCCAATTCTTACTGGGTAAGCAGCTATTTTTCTCAGGCAAGTGACAGTAGAAAATTGAACTCATCAAGAAAATGCAGAAGTTACTTCTCTGTAAAATGTGTGTGCTGCATGGGGTTAGAATGAGGCACACGTTAAATTTTAGGAAAAATATTTGGTGAGAGTCACAGGCCTCTCTCCTGCCTCAGTTAACAGTCTTGATGCAGCTCCATATCCCTTCATATCCTGGAGACCACACAGCTTTGTGTGTTCAGGGGTAAAACATTCTCAGCTAAAATGATCTCATAGAGCTTGGTACTTTTTTGTCATGAGTAATTTCGTAATATGATTTCTCATTACATTTAATGCTTTAAATAGTATACTATTTGAAGATAATCATTGGAAGAGATTTTACAAAAGAAGAAATTGTGACCTGGCAAATAATGATATGAATTTACAAAGCTAGTTGATTTTAATTAAAATACTTTGGCTTGTCATTTACATTCCAACCAATTTCTTCAATGTGTTCTCTTTTCCTCTGTCTTCTCACTTATTGCCCTTCAACTTACTTTTTTTTGATTGTGAAAATATCATACAGAGTTGTTACAATTACATGAGCAAGGTAATGAGTACATTTCTTATCAAGGATTGGCGCCTCTTCCTTTATTTCCCCTTCCATCCCTTCCCATCTCTTCCCTCCCCGCGACACCCTGGGGCCCTCGTGCAGCACCCACATGCCAAATTTCTTATTTTTTATTGTGAAAATACTGTACAGAGGGGTTACAATTACATGGGCAAGATAATGAGTACTTTTCTTATGAAGCATTGTAGCCTCCTCCTTTTTTTCCCCTTCCCATCCCTTCCCATCTGCCCCCCCACACCCCCACCTAATCTTCCCCGCTCCCCCCCCCGCACCAAATTTCTAAAGTTCATTTTTCGCCATAACATCTTGTACATCTCATTGTTGCAATGGGTTCACCTGCATCTCTACTTAAACAATTTCTTTTTTCCCTTCCCCTCCCCAAATTATAACAACATCAAATACTGAAAACAGTGGTTATACCATGGAAGAGAGACATACAAAGCAACAAAGAAATCATCTTATAAATATGTTAGAAACAAGAAGGGAAAAAAAACAAATCGTTTAAATAGGAATACATGTGTACCCATTGCAACAATGAGATGTACAAGTCGTTATGTCGAAAATGAACTTTACAAATTTGGTGGGGGAGGGGGGGATATGGAGGGTTGGTAGAGGGAGATGGAAAGGATTAGGAAGGGGAAACAAAGGAGGTGGCAACAATGCTTGATAAGAAATGTACTCATTTTCTTGCCCATGTAATTGTAACTCCTCTATACGTTATTTCCCTATAAATTAAATATGTTAGAAACAATAGCAAAAACCATTTGAGTCCTTATCTTGGGGTTCATTTTGCCTAACATCAACTTATCAGACCATTTCTGCTTGTCTCAGACATATACTAGTTATTGCAAATAAGGGAAACCATGGGACCTATGTTTCTTTGGGCCTGGCTTACTTCACTTAAT